>NW_012149775.1:1115315-1120513 GCF_000956105.1 Propithecus coquereli
GAAAAGTTTGTTTTTTCTAGTCATAAGAAAAGTGGGAGGGAGACCCTGGAAACTGAATCCCTTTTCTCTCTCCCCCCTAGGATATCAGAAGCACTCTAATAAGGTAAGCAGTGTGGTTTCTCTTTTCTCACATAAATACGCATACAGGCACCACACCTAGTTATTGCCATATGAACGTGTAACACTCTCACATTAACGACCTCAAGTCACATGTAACCGTGCACATGTGCGGCTGCATTCTCATGTACTCACCCACACATAGCATTGCCGAGAGCGGGCGTGGGGTCCAGCCAGGAGGAATTCTGTCCGTCTGCCGGAATGGGCAGCTCCATGCTCTGGTGGAGGAAGATGACGGCTGAGTGTGGAGGCACCGTGAGAAGGATAATTCCCAGCCCCTACCGTTTCTGTGCCTTTAGATGTGAACGCAGAAAGTGCCGGAAACCAGCGGCTGTGTCCCCGGAGCTGGGCCAGAGGATTCGAGACCTTCCACAGCAGGCCCTCCCGCTGCAGAGGGAGGTGAAGCTGTTTCTGGGTAAGAGGACCTCAGGCCTCCGCAGAGCACAGGGCGGGGCGGGGGGACACGAAGCCTCCATACTCCGCTGCCGGATGGTTTCGTGAGGCAAAGCACCCTTCTGGTGCCTTGATTTCCTTATTTGCAGATTTTTATAAAATCTGCCTATCAGGATATTGTGACAATGAAGAGAGATAATAAAGGTGAAGATTTCTGGAAAAAGAATTTGATCTGATTTGAAATATAATTGAACAAATCTGATCAGATGGCGTTAAGCAATATACAAGATGATGACTAACAACATCCGCCGCTCTCAATGAGTTAAAAAGCCCACGGTAACATCTGCGATGTGTGATAAGTTTTTGATGACGAACGTTGTCAATTAACAGCCAACGACAGTATTTATCTGTACCCTGTGGTGGTGACTCTTCCCTCCCTTCTTCACTGTCCTTCTATCGGTCCAGCTCTCCGAATTGCTCTGCCCCTACGGGGGCTGTGCCCTCTTCCCTCCTCTGGAACAGGGAATGGCGGTAGGAGGGAGGGGAGGGTTTGAAATGACAGTGGGAATGGAATGTGGCTCTCTGCCAACACGCCCTCCTGCCACCTACTTCTAAATGGCCCACCTGCAAGAGTGTCACCCGAGCACTTTCCCCACAAGTCACTTCCTGTAAGTCTTCTCAGTGGCCTGGCAGTGAAGGAAATTTTACTTAATCAAAGGCTCACCTTTGACTGTCCCTGCAATGATTTCCAAGTAGAACAAGAAATAAGTGAACCCACTTATCACTTAGTCAAGCAGATGTTCCTTGAGCATTTACTATGTCCTGGTTCTGTGGCTACAGAGGTGAGAGAGGCAGACGTGGCCCTGCGGGCTCGGAACTCGGGCAGCATCAGCACCCCAGGACTTATTAGGAACGCAGGTGTCAGCCCCACCCTCTGCCTGCTCTGGTGTCCTGGATTTAGGCACACAGAATGGGGACCGTCAGGGATTTTAGACTCTTCCAGTCCAGCCCCTACTGATGGAGTCGTTGAGGTCCAGAGAGCGGAAGGAGTTTGTCCCAGGCAGAGGGGCAGGTTAGGAATCAGGTAAAAGCTCAAGCCCATGGGTCCTGACTCCCAGACTCTGTGCTCTTTGCGTTCCCTCCCATTTTGTCCAGAATGTGCAGCCAGCGTCTCCTCCCCTCCGATGCCATGCTTCCTCATGTTTCTCTCATTGGACTCTCTGACTGGCTCACTCGCCGCTTTCCCTTCCCGCTTCCTCCTTTCCTTCCCTTCCTTTCCCCCTCCTCTCCTCCTTCCTCCCTCTTCCTCCTTCTTACTCTCCTCCTTTCCCCCTTCCTCCCCCTTCTCCCCTTTCTCCACCCTTCCCCTCCTTTCCCCCCTCCTACCCTCCTTCTCCCTCCTCTCGTCCTTCCTCCCTCTTCCTCCTCTCCTTCCTTCTCTCTTCCCCTCTTTCTCCTTCAGGGATGCACATCCTTCCTTTCCCCACGGCCACCACCATGTGTGGAGGTGCAGTTGCCCACGGAGGCTTAGGATGCTGGTGGGGGCTGCAGTCCAGTTGTGTCTGCCTGGACGGGTGCCTTTTCCTAATCCATCGGAGGAGTTGCCCCCAAAGCAGAGGTTCTGCCTTCAGTGACTCAGCACTCAGATTGAAGCTGGGAAAGAAAAGTTTGTTTTTTCTAGTCATAAGAAAAGTGGGAGGGAGACCCTGGAAACTGAATCCCTTTTCTCTCTCCCCCCTAGGATATCAGAAGCACTGGGGGAAGCTTCAGTAAGGTCAAGGGAAGGGAGAGAAAAATGGGTGTCTGCTTAAAACTAGTGCAGGAAATGTTGCTACTGGTGGGGTTTTTTGTTTTTGTTTTTTCCTCTTATTTTTAATTGACACTGTAATGATTGTACACATTTATGGGATACAGAGTGATAATATGGATATAATGAATAATGATCAAATCCAAGTACTAATAATTACCATATCCATCACCTCAAACATTTTAGCATTTCTTTGTGTTATGGACATTCTAAATCCTCTTGTCTAGCTTTTTTTTTTTTTTTTTTGGTGAGATAGAGTCTTGCTCTGTCACCCAGGCGGGAGTGCAGCGGTGGGATTCGTAGCTCACTGTAGCCTCCAACTCCTCTGCTCAAGTGATCCTCCAGCCTCAGCCTCACAAGTGCGAGCCACCACAGTCAGCTAATATTTCTTATTTTTTTATAGAGACAGGGTCTGGCTGTGTTGCCCAGGCTGGTCTTGAGCTCCTGGCCTTAAGCAATCCTCCCACCTTGACCTTCCAAAGTGCTGAGGTTATAGATCTGAGCCACCATGTCTGGCCTCTTCTAGCTTTTTAAAAATATACAATAAATTATAGTTAACCATATTCACCCTGCAGTGTTGTGAAACACTAGAACTTATTCCTCCCATGTGAATGTAACTTTGTATCTGTTAACCAACCGCTCCCCATACTCTCCTCCCCCTTTCGTTCCCAGCCTCTAATACCCACCATTCTGCTCTCTACTTCCATGAGCTCAGTTTTTTTTTAGCTTCCACATATGAGTGAGTGAGAGCATCTGGTATTTCTCTTTCTGTGCCTGACTTATTTTGCTTAAATAATATCCGCAAGGCTCATCTATGTTGCCACCAATGATAAGATTTCGTTCTTTTTTATGGCTCAAGTAGTATCTCATTGTATATATATAGCACATTTTCCTTATCCACCTGTTGATGGCCACTCAGGTTGACCCCGTCTTAGCTGTCGTGGGCAGCGCTGCAATAAACATGGGCGTGCAGATGTCCCTTTGATATACTGACTTCCTTTCCTGTGAACAAATCCCCAGCAGTGGGATTGCTGGATCGTGTGGTAGTTCTAGTTGTGGTTTTCTGAGAATGCTCCATACTGTTTTCCATACTGACTGTACTTATATAGAGAAAAACCTAAAGAAACTGTCAGAACTAATAAGCAGATTCAGTTGCCAGATACACAGTCAACATACAAAAATCAGCAGCACCATACACCATAACCAGCTAGCTGAAAAAGAAATTGCGACAGCAATCCCATTTATAATAGCTACCAAAAAATAAATAAAATACGTAGGAATGAATTTACCAAGAAGGTGGAAGACCTCTACAATGAAAACTACAAAACTCTGATGAAAGAAAAACAATTCTAAAATTCATATAGAGCCAAAAAAGGGCCCAAATAGCCAAAGCCATCCTGAGCAAAAAGAACAAAGCTGGAGCCATCACACTACCTTACTTCAAAAGATACTACAAAGCCATAGTAACCAGAACAGTGTGGCATTCATACAAAAACAGATACATAGACCCATGGAACAGACAACAGAACCCAGAAGTAAATCCATGTATTTATAGCCAATTGATTTTCAACAAAGTCACCACGAGCATGTTGGAAAAAGATAGTCTCTTTAATATAACAGTGCTGGGAAAACTGGACATCTGCATGCAGAAGAATGAAACTGGTGGGTTTTGTCTGTGCATTTATTTGAGTTTGATTTTGCTGGAAGGGAACTAGCCAGCTAACTCCTTAATTATCACCAATATTTCCCCGGAGACTATTTGGCTGCCAAAGGACAGTAGAAAAGAGACCCAAAATGGGGTCCCAAAGTCTAATAGAGAAATACAGGTGAGAGGGAGAAGCAGCAGCACAAAACGTGTAAAACAAAAGAGGCCTTTTGATAAAGGCGATAGACAGGGAAGGACAGACCTTGGGGCCTGGAGCATCAGGAAGACCTTAAAGGGCATGGGATGATGAGAGGCTCAGAGAGACACTGCGTCCTCCCCAGGTGAGCCCTGGTGAGGTGGCAGGCCTGCACCTCCGCCCCTCCCACCGCCCACCCCCGTGAAGAACCTTCCTGATGCTCCGATAATAACCAGGCGGTTGCCGTGGCACATTGCCGCAGCTGCCCTGTTCTGCTCTGATGGCCTGTTTGATGGCGGCCCAGGAGCCTCGGGCGCACTGCTTCCCTCCAGAGGCACGTGTGTGGCTGCAGGTGGGCACTCCCCAGTCTTCCTGCCCTGCCCTCGGGAACGAACCCTCCTCCCTGGGCTGCTCACGGCCTCTGACCCCCAGAGGACCCTCAGGACCCTCTTTGTCCTGTGTGATTTTCCCTTTCCGTTCTAGCAACCCCCACGTCAGGAAACAAGCCCGGTCGAGTCCCCAGCCGCCACCCCAGCTACTGTGCCATTCGTTTGCTCTTCCATGCCACCTTTCTGAGCAGAGTTGTTGGCACATGCGGCCTGCTTTGTCACCCTGTCCTCTGAAGTTGTCTTGGACTTAATTTGCTTTGAGGGGCGCGTTAGAAGGATTTGCCGGAAACTGCAGCCAGTCTCTGGGCAGTTGCCTTACAGCGGGGCAGGGTGTAGCTCTGGCCTCTTACCTGCCCCTCTGGCGCAGAGCCCGCATTCTTCCCAGACTTTGTGAAGCCGTCAGCAGCAGCCACAGTTTGGTGATTGCATTTGTTTCCCGAATCTCGCCCTCACAGGAAAGCCAGCCTGCCCTACCCCTCCTCACTCCGCTCAGCTCCCGTGTTCCCACAGTGCTTGTCATTCGCGTGCACGATGCGTTGTTTGCATTGTTGTCGTCGCTTCACCTTGCTAGAATGTCAGCTCCACACAGTAGGGATTTGTTCTCTCTTTTTGTTGTTTTTTTACTGCTCTACCCCAAGTTTCTAGACTAGA
>NW_012149775.1:1124272-1127117 GCF_000956105.1 Propithecus coquereli
TCCAGAACTCTCTGACTGGGGGGAAGGGGTGTCTGGCCTGAGCACCTGGAGCAGGCGAGAGAAGGGACCCCACATCCACTGCCAGCCGCCTCCCCATCGCCGTGGCCCCGAGACCTCACTCAGTGCTGTTGCTCCACGAGTGCTGCCCTAACTGGACTCTTTACCCGCCTCCTGCTGGTTTCCTGTGGGAACTTCTCACCCTGAAGACCACGAGGGCTCCTTTCCTTTTTGACCACTGCCTTGGCCCCGGCTCTGCACTCTCGTCGTTGAATCGGGGTGAGGCAGCATTCTCTTGCCCAGCGCGGCAAGACCTGGGAAAGACCAGTCAATTACGCCTGAGACCATTTCGCTGTCCTCAAACCTTGTAGGTTCCCCCTTGCCCAGATCTCTGTTGCCCACCTTCCCTGGCATTTTATACAGACCTACCCCGACCCAACACAGAGTTAGCGTACATGAAAATCCTGAAAATAAACAGTGAAAATCCACTGAACTTTCTAGACCATTTAAGGCCTGGAGTGCCGGTGGGAATCATCTCGTGAGGTCCACAGCGGAGTTCATGTTCCTCTGAAACGGAGGCCAAGCATACAAGCTCTCCATAGCCAAAATCCCTGGAACCATCTATGGTCTTGGGGGAAGGACCTAGATACATGTGGCTTTGGGCTAACCGCTGTGATCAGTGATCAATAAATTATCTCTGGCTTGTTCTTTGTGAGGGGAGTTTTTAAAACAATCTAGCGCATCCTGCTCTTGATCAGCACATTTAAGAACGCCGGGGCAAATAGTGCAGCAAAGGCTCCTCTGCCTCTGGGAGGGTATTAAGCTTCTGTCCCCGGCCCTACTCAGCATCGAGGTTCCCCTTTCCTAAGAGGGAGTGGCGATGGGCAGCCAGGCAGTGTGGGGAGAGGAGAGGAGGGTGGCGGGAGTGTCAAGAGAGGGAGTAAGGTGTCCCCAGTCCTGGCCTCTGTGCAGGTAAGCTCCCTGCTCCTGCCGGATTGACGCCCAGCCTCGACCTTGCCCCCCAGCCTCGACCTTGCCCATTGCAAGCACTCTGCTGCCCCTACTCATGTAACTCCTCCCCTGCTCTAGGAGACGACTCCGACAGTTCTAGGTCTTGGTGGTCTCTTAGCCGCCACACTGTCTTGGAGTTGCCCACTTTGTGTCACATGCTGCTTCAGTCACATGTACATCTTATCTCTGCCCCTAGTTTTGTAAGCTCCTAGCGGGCGGACGCCAAACCTTACCTTGCATTCTCCAGGGGCCTGGTGCAGCGCTGGGCATGGGGTAGGTGCTCAGTAGAGACTTGTTGAATGAACAGCCTGGTGATATGTATGTATGCACATAACTCGGATGTCACCAGACCTCAATCTGCGTACAAAGAGATTCCATTGATAGCAGCAGCCCAGGGTTTTTCTTCTATGACTAGAACTCTGGGACTTTGCTTTCTGTCCTCTGTTTACATACATGCTGTCATTTCTGGAAGTCTCCAGAAAAGAGCCTCCCATGGGACGCAGACCAGCCATTGCATGGCCCCACTGCTTTCTCCCTCCTGCAGTGGAGCCTCTTGGCTGAGGGCCAGCGTCTTGGAGCACGTGATGAGCCTCCTTGGGAGGGGTGACATCCAGTGTGGCACACCCAGAATCCTTCCTTGGAAAACAAGCAGTGTCCGCAAGGAAACAGAACTACAGAGATTCAGTCTTGTCTCCTAACACCTTCAACTGTTTTGTCTGTCCTTTCTGATTTTTAAAAAATTACCATCTTACACATGGAAAAGGGAGATTGTGCATGACTACCTCTAAGATTACCCTACAGGCGAAGAACATATTTCCGCCCTATACACTCATTGTGGACTCATTTAAGTTTTTTATTTGTATTTTTTGTAGTCATATTTTTTTAGTTTTTTATGAACTATACTTGCACATATGGTTAACTATTTCTACAATGCTTATTACAAAAAAGAACATTCCCCTGCCCCATTCCTCTCCCTAGAGACCCAGTTCATCCTTTTTGGCAGACTATTTTGGTGTTTACCTTCATTTTTTCTAAATAACTTGAGTTTGGGGCCTTATCCTCTGATTTCCCGTGGTGGAGAAGGAAGATTTAGCCCTCTGCTCTCCGTCCCTTAGCACACACACAAACACTCTCTTCCCACCCATCCTCATCCTTTCACTGTGGTCATAACTGATTAGGTATTCGCTATGCTAATTATTACGTATGTAAAAGCTACTTACACGTGGGCCGTGCATCTGGCCATGATTACTTTTCCTTCCTGCACAACATTTTGTCTTCCTTGGAGTTAATAATTGCCTTTCCCCCCATTTTGCTTCATTTTCTATGCCCCGAACTCTTCACCAGCTGTCAAAAATCTCAAGATGTTCAGCACCAAGTGCACGTACCAGTATTTTCTTAATGTGTCTCTTCTGAAGTCCCCTGACCAGGACTCTGGAATAGCTGCTTCCTCACCTGTGCATTGCTTCTATTTCTTTATCCTATGCTTTTGCTCTTTTTCATTTACTTCATTTTGGTGAAACATCATCCAGTAGCTTCCTGAGAAATGGTGCATGGAAGTTGAATTTTTAAAATAATGAGTATCTGGAAATATCTTTATTCTACTTTCAAACTTAATAGGTTCACTGAGTATAGGATTCTTGGTTAGAAATAATTTTCCTTTGGAATTTCAAAGCTATTGTTCTGCTGCCTTCTGGCTTCCATTGTTGCTGTTGGAATTTTTTTGACACCCTTATTTCCAATCCTTGGTATATGGCTTGTTTGTGGATTGTTTTAGTGGAAGTTTGTGGGTCTTATCTATGTTCTTACTCTTAGATTTCTTGATGTCCTTCACATGAGG
>NW_012149775.1:1128447-1129800 GCF_000956105.1 Propithecus coquereli
ATACTGCTCCAGTAAGGGAATTCGTATGGAGTCACCCAGGCGCCCAAGCCCAGAGCCGCCTCACCATCGTGCCATTCTGAGAGCCTGGCTGCTGGGGGTCTGTGTCCTGCCTTGAGGACACAGCTGCTGCTGCTGCCACTGGGCAGGAAAGGAAGAGGGGAGACCAGGTGCTCCCACACACCCCTGGGACAATTCCAACCACTGCTGCTACAGGCTGCAGTGAAACCAAAGTGTGAGCAAACTGCACTCCCCACAGCTACTTCCCACATTGCTCCAGCTGAGAAGGACCCTGCCCTCCCCCGTGGCAGGCCTGTAACACAGCCACCACAGCCCACACCTAGGCATTCTGCCAGTGGCCTGGGGATCCCTCTGCCTCCGCCTATCACAGCCAGCACCTGAATGTACTACCAGGGGCCATGAAGACAAGTCTACTGGCCTGGTTCTGTCCCCCAAGTACTCAAGCATGCCATCCAGGGGCTGGGAATTGCCCATCCCAGCCCACCACCCCTGGCACCTGATAACTCCTGCCGGGATCTGAGGTTGGGCTGACCCAGCCTACCGATACCATCACAACTGACACCCACTCACATGCACTACCAGTGGGCGAGGGGACTACCCTGCCCAACCCGGCACAGCCAACACCAACACCAGCACAGACCACTTGGGTTCCAGTAGGTTGTTCCACTACCACTGCCACCATCACCCACATCACACCAGCTACCCAGGAGCCTGAGAACCCATCAGCATCCAAACAAATCACACGGAGAATTGGCCTTCCAAGACCCATTAACACTGGTGCCAGCGTAAGCTGCTCTGGGGCCTAAGAACAGGCACACTCAGACCACTGCTGCCACCACTGGGGCCTGAAGACTGGCTCACCTGGCATCCTATTCCCCAGCAAAACTTCACCAAAGCTTTCACTAATAACCACACCCTAAGCCACTGAGGAAATCACAAGGTACCACTAACACTGTGTACTGCCTAAGTCATACAGAGATCATACTACTGCAGGAACTCCCAATCAAGGCCAAAGTGTCCTACTCAACCAACATGTATACATCTCCACACACACACACACACATACACACACACACACACACACACACACACACAATCCTCTATGAAAGCAATTTTTAAAAAATTGGAAGAAGTGACTGTTATACCAGATGTGCAGATATCAACGTAAGGATACCAGAAACAAACAAATAAAAAAAAAAATCAAGGAAATATGACACCAACAAAGGAGCACAATTCTCCAGCAACAGATCCCAATCAAAAAGAAATTCACAAAATCCTAGATCAAGAATTCAAAATGCTGATTTTAAAGCAACTCAGTGACACACAAGAGAACTC
>NW_012149775.1:1129850-1130529 GCF_000956105.1 Propithecus coquereli
TTTTTCTATATATTTTTAGCTGTCCAATTAATTTCTTTCTATTTTTAGTAGAGACGGGGTCTCACTCTTGCTCAGGCTGGTCTCGAACTCCTGATCTCAAACAATCCACCCGCCTCGGCCTCCCAGAGAGCTAGGATTACAGGCATGAGCCACCGCGCCCGGCCTCATATTTTCTAGTTTTTTATGAACTATACTTGCACATATGGTTAACTATTTCTACAATGCTTATTACAAAAAAGAATATTCCCCTGCCCCATTCCTCTCCCTAGAGACCCAGTTCATCCTTTTTGGTAGACTATTTTGGTGTTTGCCTTCATTTTGTCTAAATAACTTGATTTTGGGGCCTTATCCTCTGATTTCCCGCGGTGGAGAAGGAAGATTTAGCCCTCTGCTCCCTGTCCCTTAGCACACACACAAACACTCTCTTTCCACCCATCCTCATCCTTTCACTGTGGTCATAACTGATTAGGTATTCAGTATGCTAATTATTACATGTGTAAAAGCTACTTACACCTGGGCCGTGCATCTGGCCATGATTACTTTTCTCTCACGCACAACATTTTGTCTTCCTTGGAGTTAATAAATGCCTTTCCCCCCATTTTGCTTCATTTTCTATGCCCCGAACTCTTCACCAGCTGTCAAAAATCTCAAGAGGTTCAGCACCAAGTGCACGTACCAG
>NW_012149775.1:1140367-1140662 GCF_000956105.1 Propithecus coquereli
GGCACTCTAGCCCAGGCAACAGAGTGAGACTCTGTCTCAAAGGAAAAAAAAAAAAAAGACAAAAGAAGGTCATTATATTGTAACAAAGGGATAAGTCCAACAAGAGGATATAACAATTTTAAATATATAATATATACACACCAACACTAGAGCACCGAGATTCAGAAGGCAAATGTTATTAGATCTAAAGAGAGAAATACACTGCAATGTAATAATAGTGGGGGATTCAACACCCCATTCTCAGCATTAGACAGAAAATCAACAAAGAAACACTGGCTTTAAACTGGACTTTAGG
>NW_012149775.1:1141838-1143071 GCF_000956105.1 Propithecus coquereli
GAAAATAGGTCTTTTGAAATAATCCAGTCAGACAAAATAAAGAAGAATTTTAAAAAATGAGTAAAGACTTTGTGACATTTGGGACAATGTAAAGTGACCAAATATAAGAATTATCAGTGTCCCCAAGAGCAAAAAGAAAATGAAAGGATTAGAAAATCTACTTAACAAAATAATAGATAAAAACTTCCCAAGTCTAGTGACAGATTTAAACATTCAGATACAGGAGACTCAAGTTACCCCAGGCAGATACAATGCAAAAGGCTTTCTCCACAGCACTTAATAATCAGACTGTCTGAAGTCAAAGACAGAATCCTAAAAGTGGCAAGGGTAAAGCACCTAGGCACCTATAAAGGAAAACCCACTAACAGTGGATTTCTCAGCAGAAACCTTATAGGCCAGAAGAGAATGGAATGATATGTTCAAAGCGATGAAAGTAGAAAACTGCTGGCTAAGAATAGTAGTAGCTACAGCAAAATTAACCTTTATAAATGAAGGAGAAATAGTCTTTCCCAGAGAAGCAAATGCTAAGGGAATTCGTTACCACTAGTCTGACCCTACAAAAAATGCCCAAGAGAGTCCTAAACCTGGAAGTGAAAGGACAACATTTACCATCATAAAAACAAACAAAAGTATAAAACTCACTAGTAAAGCAATCACACAAAAGAAGAGAAAGAACTCAAATGGTCCTGCTACAGAAACCCACCAAACCAAAACAACAAACAGCAAAAGAAAAAGAAAGGAACAAAGAATATATAGAACAGCCAGAAAGCAATTAACAATATGACAGGAAAAAAGCATCACATATCCACAATAACCTTGAATGTAAACTGACTAAATTCTCCACTTGAAAGATGTATTATAGAATGGCTTAATGAATTAAAAAGCAGGATTCACCTATATATTACTTACAAGAAACTCACCAGTAAAGACAAATATAGACTGAAAGTGAAGGGATGGAAAAAAAATTCCTTGTAAATGGAGACCAAAAGGAAGCAAGAGTAGCTATATTTACATCAGATAAACCAGATTTTAGGTCAAGGACAGTAAAAAAAGGCTGGAAGAAGTGGCTCACACCTGTAATCCAAGCACATTGCAAGGCCAAGGTGCGAGGATCATTTGAGACCAGGAGTTTGAGACCAGCCTAGGCAATATAGTGAGACCCTCATCTCTACAAAAAATAAAAAACTTAGACAGGCACAGTGGCAGGTGCCTATAGTCCTAGCTATTTGGGAG
>NW_012149775.1:1143121-1144078 GCF_000956105.1 Propithecus coquereli
TTCTTTCATTTCTATTTCATTAATTTTTGCTCTTATCTCACGTCCTCTCACTTTTTTAGGTTTACTCTATTTTTTGAAACTTACTGAGTTAGACATTTAGTTTAATTTTGCTATTTCTTTTTTCCGTAATATATACATCTAAGACTATAAATTTCCATCTAAGTAATGCTGTGGTGCATTTAAAGCTATGTCCACAATAGTTTTCTGAAACACTTCCCATCAAGAAGTAGAGCTTAAAGCTGGGTGTGGTGGCGTGTGTCTATCATCCCTGCTACTTGGGCTGGGGAGGCAGGACGATCACTTGAGGCCAGGAGTTCGAGCCTTCAATGTGGTATGATTGCACTTGGGAATAGCCACTGCCCTCCAGCCTGGGCACTATAGTGAGACCCCCATCTTTTTTTTTTTTTTTGAGAAAAAAAGGAAATATTAAAGAAAAGAGAGAGCTTAATTTCTCTCCCTTTGAGTATGGGCTGGATTTAGTGACTTACTCCTAACAAATGGAGTACGGTGGCGGTGATGGCGTGTGAACCTGGGATTGGATGGTCTGGCTTCAGATAATGGCAGCTTGAGCTGGTATTTTGAACACAACCTCATGAGAGACTCTGAGCCAGAATCACCCAGCTAAATTGCTTTCAGGTTCCTGACCCATAAAAACTTTTGAGATAATAAATGTTTGTTGACTTGAACTGCTAAATTTTGGAATGATTTGTTGTTGTGTAGCAATAACAAAGTAATGCAACTGCTTTTGCCGCATCAAACACTTTTGATGTTTCATTGTCTTTCAGTTCTAATATTTTTAAATTGTCATGATTTCCTCTTTGGTCCACAAATAATTGAGGAATATGTTTGTACATGTGTAGGCTTTTAAAATTATTTTTGTTTCTTGAGTTTTAATTTTATTACATTGTTGTCAGAGATTATCATCTGCATGATTGACAAGATGAAAATCACTTAGAC
>NW_012149775.1:1144747-1146590 GCF_000956105.1 Propithecus coquereli
TGATTTATCAAGATGTTAGATGCATTAGGGCTTAGCATTGCTAAGTTTCCGGATGGCTCGATTGTTCCTTTCACCAGAATGTCGTGTCCCTCTTTCTCTCACCTAATAATGCTTCTTTCATTAAAGTATATTTTCTCTGATATTGTTACAGTTACATCAACCTTCCTTTGGTTGTCACTGCCTGGTATACCAGTTTTAATCTTTCAGTGTCATCGTTTTATTAGTTCTTTTGTAAACAGTGTAACTGGGAATTTTTCCCAATCAATCCAGGAACCTGTCTTCTGGCAAACCACAAGTTTATTCTATTTACATATATTGTGATTATTGGTAGATCAATTAATCTATCATATTATTTTGTGATTTCTATTAGTCTTTTTCTGTGCTTTTCTCCCCCTTCCTTCTATGTTTGTTGGATTGGTTGAGCTTTCTTTATTCTATTATTTCTCCTCTCCTCGCTTTGAAGTTATATATTCTTCCTGTTTATCCATAAAATTTCACCTGCATACTTATATTAACAAAACATAAAGTTTATCAGTGCCGCCTCCTCCTCCCAAATAGCGTAAGACCTTGGGGTGCTTTAACTGGAAACCCTTCTTCGTCTGATGTGATATCGTTCACAGCTTTCTTCCACATTTGTGTTGTTTCCAGCTTTGTGTTGTTACAAAATTGCCAGGGAATATTTCTTCATTCCTCCTGTTATGCATATGCAGGAGTGTCTCTGGGACACAGACAGGAATGAAATTGTAGGTCCCAGGGTGGTGTGTTTTCAGCTTCACCAGGTAATGCCAAAGTGTTTTTAAAAGTGGTTGTATCAATTCACAGACCCACCAGTGGTGTATGACATTCCCATTGCTCTTCATTTTGGGCAATGTCTGTCTCGTAAACTCCTGCCAGTCTGGTTGATGTGGGGTAGGATCTCACTGTGGTTGCAGTTTGCACTTCCCTGGTTGCCGAGAAGGGTTTGGGCATCTTTATGTAGAGTAACTTTTTGGGTTTCCCTTTTGGTAGCGATTGCACAAGTCTTTTGTTAATGCTTCTCCCAGGTTATCTTTCGCATGCTGACGTGTGGTTCTTGCTCTACTCTGGATTCAAGTCTTGTCAGTTCCATAGACTGCTGTGTCTTTCCCCAGTTTGTGGCTTGTCTTTTCACTCACTTTTTGGTGTCTTGATAACCAGAAGTTCTTAACCGTAATTCTGGGGACTTTTTTCATCTGTACCTTTGTAGTAAGTTCTTTTTTGTCTTACTTAAGAAATCCTTTCTTGCCCATCAAGATATTCTCCTATATTATCTTTTAAAAGCTTTACAGTTTTTCCTTCAAGTGTTGCTATCTAACCTATGTTAAAATGGCCTTGAGCACACTGTGTTTGAATGCACCTGTAGCTGTCACTGCTATTGTCGCTCTGCAGAGTTGACGCTTTGTGTACACGTTGGACACTTTCTTCCTTTATCGCTGCTTCTTATATCACCCTCCTTCCTTCTGGATTCAACATCCCTCTTCATGTTAGCAGATCTTTCAGGAAAGGTTTATGGTAAACTACCTTTATGTTCCTCCGAATTTCATTTCATCCTTATTCTGCAGCTGCAGTTTTGCTGAGAATGGAAATTTAGCTAAATGGTTATTTTTTCAGAAGTTTGAAGAGATTATTCCATTGCCTTCTCATTGCTGTCCAGAAGTCTGCTGGAAGTTTAGTTGCTCCTCGGGTAATGCATCTTCTTTCTGCATTTGTCTGCTTTTCTGATTTTTCTTTTTGTCTTTGTTTTCTTCGGTTTCTGTGTCTTGGGGTAGATTTGTTATTATTTATCTTATTCGGGACTTATGTTTCTTGAATCTCGGGTGATATC
>NW_012149775.1:1150719-1152344 GCF_000956105.1 Propithecus coquereli
GATTCTTAGTTGGCAACTGGTTGAAAGGGTTAAGGTTTGTCTAGAGACTAGAGTCAGTAGAAAGGGAAGCTTGAAGGAAGACAGGGGGTCTGCTAGGATGTCTGAGCTCAGACAAGGGGTCTTCTGTCTGCCATGTGATGCTGTACTGGAATCAGGTTGAAAGTAAGTCACATTGTACTGGATTAAGAAAAACTCATTTAATGAGATTGAATTGTTTGCAGACATGACTCACCAGGCCTCTGAAAAAGGAATTTGGGCAAGAGACAAAAAAATGTCAAAATTCAGTCCTTAGTTCTTTTCCTAGGAAGTTTGGGATCCTAGTTCTGATTTTGAGATCTATTCCATTGCCTCTTCCTCTCAAAATTAATCTCAATGGGTTAGTCTGCACATTTGGGTGAAAAAATGAACCATCCTTTTTGTAGGAAAAGAAAGAGTTGGAAACAAACCCTCTAGAAATGAGGAAAGGCAAGAAAATGATCCCTGTGGGCACCCAGTTGGTTTATCGTGCCTCTACTTACTTGCAAGTGTCTGCGTAGATGGCAAGGTTCGGGGCACGCCAGGTTGTTTAGGACTCCAGATAGTTACATGCTGTGGCCAAGACTTGTGCACGTGTTTAGAGTGACAGGCAAATTACATCAGGGAAAATTCAGAGCTCAAACGCTCGACCTCCTACTGTAGAGTTAAAACGCCAAGTCTCTTGAGTTCTCTGCCTGTCTCTCCGTTTTCTTTCCTGCCTGTTCTGAACCTGCAGCTACCCTCTGCTGGTGTTGAGCTACGACTCACTGTTTGTGGTATTACCAATTCAAGGTCACCTGGAGATCTTTTCTTATACAGTTTGGCCAGTTCTAGTTAAAATATAAACACTGAACAGTCATTTGAAACTCAAGAAAAAAAAGAGTAAAAGAGGTTTTGAAATCAAAGCATCACAAAAACTGCTTTACCAAGAACTTTGGCTCACAGCTTCATCACATTACCTGCTGGGGCCACTGAAGTTTAGCCATGTGGACAGGGTCCAGTTTTGTCAGAAATAATTTGAACCCAAGTGTCTTTTATAAACCTGTGACTTTGTGTCACTGCCTCATGGCTCAAGCTCTGAGGTAAAAGCTATCGGATCTTTGTGTGCGTGTGTCTGGATGTGTTTAGATGTGTTCTGTGTATGTACATGTATTATGTAATATGCTGTGTCTATAGGATACTAAATTGGCTTATAAACAAAGGAGCACTCATAAATTAATAAGTCTAAATGTTTTTCATGTGAATTTACTACTCTTTGGTAAATAAGCTTTGTTTTGAAAAAGTAAAAATTAAAATGTCTTCAAAATTGTCAGTATATTATACATTTTGCCTGGGTTTACTGAGTTTGCCTCTGCTGGGTGTTTTAAGGTGTAAGGGATTGACACAAGGTTTTAAAACTATAATCACAGACCCCCAAAATTATCTGTGTTTCTGTGATTTTTTATAAGGCTAATTTAATATTGTTGGATTAATGAAAACACCTGAATCTTCTGAGTTATCATCAAAAATATTCATGTGTTCAACTTTAAGATTCTTACTTAGGTGTGTATCTAATATTCATAGACTATAAAAATGGTTAACTGGAAAATAACTTTTTTTTTTTTTTTTTT
>NW_012149775.1:1153594-1155694 GCF_000956105.1 Propithecus coquereli
TTAGGAAAGGAGAAATTTAGGACAAAACAGAAAGGCTAAGCATGTGGTAGATGGTCTGTGTAAGTTGTAATGAGGTTCATAAATGGGAATTTACAAAGAAATTTTGTATGTGATTAAGTTGCTATAACTAAAAGGAAAAGTTTTTAATTAAAACAACAAAGTTTTCTTAAAGTACTAATTTGCTCTTAATGACATTCCAAGACATTTTGATTTTAATTCTATAACCTGTTTCCTTGGATAGTTTCTCAGACACATCTCAAAAGTTCGACCTTTACTGTGTCTCACCGATTTCAGCTTTTTCTCTACTTGAACGTTTTGTCAGCTCCTGTTTTCCCTTACTCTGATTCTAAGTCTGTTACAGCCTGACACTAAAATGTTTTATCTTAAAGGTTTAGAAAAACAACGTCTTCCTACAGTATAACTTAATCCTATACTTGGCTTTTCTTGATATATCTGGATTATTTAATATGATCAAAAACTTCTCGTGCTGTGGCTAAGAGTCATCTGTCCTCTACTCAAGGTGCCAGTTTATCTTATTCACCTTCCTCTGTAATGCGCTGTGCCCTCAGGACCCCGGACACACGCATCCAGCATCCGATTAATCAAGTGCCCTTCCCACCAGGTTTCACTTCCAAGTTGTCTAAACGAGCTTCCGGTGAAAAAGAAACAATCGCACTAGAGAAGTTTTTCTTTGTGCTTTGGGAAACTGGCCTAAAGGAAACAGTGATTTTTGCTTTATCAGGATAATTTCTGTTTTGTCTTTATTAAGGTTTTGATTAACTAAAAAAAACTAAACTTAAAAAGGGTTACGGTTAAGGGTGTTACCTCCATGCAACTTCCTGTATTGCCTTTGAAGCATTTGATGACCATCACTCCTGGTTAAGTAAATGACCATCATTTTTCAGGGACCTGTGATTCTATTCTGAGCAAGTGCTGTAAGCCGTTGATATTGGACAAGCTTTCCAAAAATCAAAATTTCAAATTACCTCAAACTAATTTTTGACATGAGGGCCCCCGAAAGTCCAAGAGAGACATACTTCATATTAGGCTTATGTGATGTGTTGAAATTACACAAGAAACCTTGTCAAATATGAAATGGTATTTAACTTTCTTCGGGTTACACCATTTATGTGAATATGCTACTAATATGTGTTCAAAACTTGTATGAGATTCCTAAAATTCTGAGGTGTCTCTGTATATGTTCTTGTTAGAGCTGGTTCCCCTCGGCCCCAGGAACAGAGAGGCAGAGTCACGGAGGCTGCAAACGGCAAAGGAGTTTATTGGCTAGCTCGAGCTAGGGTCCAAGTCCCAGAGTACCAATGCAGTGGCCTCCCTATGAACCAGGACCCCGCCCTGGGGTAAAAGTGAAGCTTTTATACTTTCTTTTGCACACGACACACCGGTGGCACACGACACGCAGGTTCCACACGACACGCTGGGCACACCCTCCCCCCTACCCCCTTAGTCCATTGGTTCTTTTGAAAGTGGCTGATTGTTTTGACTCCTGATTGGTTGGCTCCAAGCCCCGGGATTTTCAATTTTTGCGCCGGCGGCAGTTGTGGTCCGCGTTTCGGTTTCGGGGAAACTGAAACGTAGGCCTATTCCAGGAAATTCAGCTTGTCATGGAGTCACTCCTGCTCTTACTCCTATATTTAACAAACAACTAAAAGCGAGCACGGTTACAGAAGCAAATGGCATCAGTTAGAATCAACGAGAACACATTTTTCTGATCTCAGACAATTTGTTCCACACAAAACAAAGTACATTCTCCTACTATCAATTCCTGTCTTTCATTCTCAGTAGTACTTACGATTATTATGTTACATTGTTATATTCCACAGAAATAATCAAATCTCTTTTGTGTCTTTAATCATGGCTATTCTAAGACTTTTGTCAACCACAAAAAACTATGGTTTTACTTTGATTCTTTCCAAAATGACACTTATAATAAGCTACAGTAAAAAGTTTTCTTCTTCTTTAAGAAAAATCATGGGCCGGGCACGGCGGCTCACTCCTGTAATCCTAGCACTCTGGGAGGCCGAGCAGGAGGATTGCTTGAGCTCAGGAGTTCGAGTCCAGCCTGAGCAAGACCAAGACCTT
>NW_012149775.1:1155744-1158023 GCF_000956105.1 Propithecus coquereli
TTGGGTAAACACTCCCATTCCAAATGGCAGAAATCTGCCAAAAGGAAAGGGCCGCAGGCTCCATGCAAGTCAAAACCCAGCAGGGCAGACAGTAAATCTTAAAGCCCCAAATGATGTCCCCTGACGCCACGTCCTGCATCCTGGGCACACTGGCAGGAGGGGTGGGGCCCTGAGGCCTCGGCCAGCCCTGCCTCTATGGGTTTGCTGAGTGCAGCTCACCTGGCTTCTCTCACAGGTTGGATTCCGGTTCCTGTGGCTTTTCCAGGGTGAATGAGGACACTGCAGATGGCTCTGCCATTCTGGAATCTGGAGGGTGACAGCCTTATTCCCACAGCTCCACCAGGCAGTGCCCCAGTGGGGACCGTGTGTGGGGGATCCAACCCGACATTTCCCCTTGTCACTGCCTTAGCAGAGGCTCTCTGCGGGCCTCTGCCCCTGTGCCAAGCTTCTCCTGGGCACCAAAGCTTTCCCCTACATCCTCTGCAATCTGTGTGGAAGCGGCCACACTGCCATCATTCTTGCATGGGGGTGGCTGTAGACTTAAGACTGTGTGGAAGCCGCCAAGGCTTCTGGCTTGCACCCTCCAGAGCAGTGGCCCCAGTGGAACCTGGGGCCCTGCGAGCTAAGGCTGGAGCCAGAGCAGCAGGGATGTGGGAGCAGCATTCCGAGCGGGTGCAGAGCAGCGGCACCCAGGCCTGGCCCCTGACGCCATTCTGTCCTCCTGGGCCTTTGGGCCTGTGATGGGAGGGGCTGCCGCAAAGATTTCTGAAATGCCTTTTCCTGTTGTCTTGATTCTTCTCCTGCAAAGGCTCTTCTCTTCTGTATCACGTGGCCAAGTGGTGAATTTTCCAAATTTTTATGCTCTGCTTCCCTTTTAATTATAAGTTGCAACATTAAATCTCTGCTCCCGTGTCTGGTCGCAGGCTGTTAGAGGCAGCTGCGCCACCTCTTCAGTGCTTTGCTGCTTAGAAATTTCTTCCACCAGTTACCCTAGGTCACCCCCTTAATTCATCCATCCACAAAAATCAAGCCCATTGACACAATGCAGCCAAGTTCTTTGCTAAGGAGCATGAAGTAAAATGAAGTCCTAACGCCCCCCCCACCATCATCAACTGAATGGACCTCCTATTGGCCAAGGAGACCCCAGAAAAACCTTAAAACTGAGTTCCTGGCCATGAAGGGAAGGGAGGCCAGACATGTCTCAGACAGTAGGATGCTAAACTATGCCCAGGACCTGAGGCCATGCAGAGCAGAGGTCAGAGCGCCTGCAGGCCATCAGTCTCCTTACCAGCTCGCTCGAGAGCAGCACTGACAACCCAGATATGTGGCTGAGGCCAAAATCTCAATAATGGGTGTTTATGAAGCCAAATGTGAGGACACACCTGGGAAAAATACAAACCACAGACACAGCTGTGGCTGTTTCTCAGAAGGGAATTGGGAGCCTCAGTATTAAGGGGGGATGGGCACATAGAAAGAAAAAGCAGGGTGGGGGGTTAGTGAGACAAGATGGCTACATTCTTGTGAGACTCAGGAAAATCCACATTTTACATCAGATAAGGCAAATGTTAGAGGAGAAAAAAGGAGTGAGGGAGCGGCAGTGATGTCCCTGTGTAGGTGGAACAAGGTTTGATCCTGTCTTGTCTCTAGTCTGTACCTGCGAAGACAAACCTGTCACTCATTATTAGTGTGGCATCCAACAGACTTTAGTTCTAGGGGTAGAACTAGCCCGCAGACCTCCAGTTAGAATTTGCATGTGCTTGCCTATGGGAGGCCAGCAAGAACTTTCCATAGTGAACGATCTGTGGGGTGAGTCCTTCCCAGGTGCCTGAGGCCTTCACCTTCTCTTTCACTTAAGGAGTTGGGCGGGGAGGATTCTGAGATTTTTATTTTCTTTTGCAGTATATTGTGGCCTGTCTCTGATTAACAGATTTTCTTATCTTGACTTATAACATTGCAATCCTTTAGACAAAGCTTTGTTTCTTTCATCGAATACAAATGAAAGAATCTTTCAATCCACCTATAACCTGTAAGCCCCTGCTCGAAGATGTCCCGCCTTTTGGGCCAAACCAATGTGCACCTTCCATGTGGTGGTCTGTGATTTTGCCTGCAATTCCTGCATCTCTAACGGGTATAAAAGTGACCGATGACCCAACCACGACAGGACCTCTTGCTCAAGACTTCTTGGACATGTCTCCCTGGGCCACCATCACACATGTTCAGCTCAGAATAAATTTCTTTAAAATCATTTTACAGTGTTTGGGTTTTTTCCTTTAACAATT
>NW_012149775.1:1162018-1164646 GCF_000956105.1 Propithecus coquereli
CGATGGGTCACAGCAGGGACACTCAGGCAGGCCCATTCCTGGGACACAGGGGACAGAGGGGACTCCTCTGATGGCCAGCTGTGGCTTGAGGACTCCTCCATGGCCTTGCCCAACTCCCCTTAGGTTGCCTGTGGTCTAGGGTGTGTCCAACAAACCTTCTCTCCTTCTGTCCATCACGTGGGCTCAGACCTGCACTTGGGTCTGCGGCTTCCCTAGGGGTCTAGCTCCTCCCCACGTTCTCTGACAGGTGCGTCCCCTCATAAATGCTGCTGGGTTTAATCCCACCTTGTCATCTGCTTCTTGGAGGACTCGGACTAATAAAATCACTTCCATCTGCTCACATATGACCTATTATTTATTATAACTTGTAAAATCCTTCTCTTCATCCAACTTCTCCCACCCACATTGCTCCGTTTTGCTGGTGTTTGTACTACCTCTTTGAGTTAATAAATGTTTGCTGTTTTAAGCCACTACATTTTAGGGTAGTTAGTTACACAGCAATAGATACCTAATACAGCTCTCTTAAGTTCCTAGTATTCCACGAGTATTATGTACATCTCTGTTATTTCCTTGCATTTTGATAACGTGAACTATACTTGCTGTTTCCAATTCCTCTCCTTCTGTTCTTTCTTTATTTTAGTTTGTCTTTTATCCTTCCTTCCCTTCTTTCTTCCTTCTGTCCCTCCCTCCCTCCCTCCACTTTTTTCTTTTTATTTAGGAAGATTCCTAACATACAAAATTACTCTATGGGATTATGCTAAGAGGAAGTATTATCTGAATCTATAGGATAAAAGTATAATTCTATGGAATGTGGGATAAAAGGAAGTTATTAGTAGAGTCTGAGGGAAAAATGCCTGGTAATTCTGAAGCCAAGACAGTGTCTTTAAACTCTTCATTCCTCACTTTCACCTGAGTGTTTTCATTACACATGGGCAACCTAAACTCTGACACATTCCTGATAAAAGCTAAATTGGTACAAGCTCTCTGGAAATAAAATTAGCCTTATCTAATATGGTTAAAGTACTTACACCATATGATACCACCATCCTCCTCCTGACTGTATCCTCTGGGGACTTCCTTGCCTATGTATCTGTATGTGTACAGGGGACATGTACACCAATATTTCTGGCAAGACTTGGAATGAATCACATATACAGTAACAGGAAATTAGCCAAACTCTGGCATAATTATAAAATGTAAAACTTCAGTAGTAAAAAATGAACGACAGCTTCCCACATCAGGGATAACTCTCTTCCATGTAGGGTGTGTCACAGAAGCATACATGAAGTATGATTTCAGTGTACAGGAAGTTTAAAAACAGGCAAAGCTATTTTTTATAGATCTTCAAACAATGTTGTTGGTATTTTAATGAAGATTGCATTGAATGTGTAAGTCACTTTGGGTAGTAAAGACATTTTAACAATGTTGATTGTGTGGTCTGTGAGCAAGATATGTTTTTTCATTTATTTACATCCTCTGTGATTTCCTTCCTCAGTGTTTCATAGTTCTCCCTGTAGAGATCTTTCCCCTCTGTAGTTAAATATATTCCTAGGTATTTTATTTTCTTTATTGCATTTGTGAAAGGTATTGATCTTTGATTTGATTCTCAGCTTGACTGTTGTCAGTGTACAGGAATGCCACTGATTTGTGTGTGTTGATTTTGTAGCCTGAGACTTTGCTGAATTTATTTACCAATTCCAGGAATCTCTTGGAACCAGAAAAGACCCCGAGTAGCCAATGCAACCTTCAACAAAATGAACAAATTGGGAGGCATCACTTTCCCAGATTTCAAGCTATGCTACAAGGCTACAGTAACCAAAACAGCATGGTACTGGCACAAGAGTAGAGACACAGCAATGCATCAAAACAGAGAACCCAGATATAAAACCATCCTCATATAGCCATGTGACCTTTGACAAAGCAGACAAAAACATACACTGGGGAAAAGAATCCTTATTCAATAAATGGTGCTGGGAAATTGGATAGCCACATGTAGAAGACTGAAACAGGATCCCCACCTCTCACCACTCACAAAAATTAATTCATGATGGATACAGATTTAAACCTAAGGCATGAAACTGTAAGATTTCTAGACGAAGTGGAAAAACTCTTATAGATATTGGCCTGGGCAAAGGCTTTATGAAGAAGACCCCAAGGCAATAACAGCAACAACAAAAATAAATAAATGGGACCTGATTAAATTACAGACCTTCTGCACAGATAAGGAAACAATGTACAGTGAATAGACAACCTACAGAATGGGAGAAAACATTTGCATGCTACACGTCCAATAAAGGACTAATGACCAGAATCTACACAGAACTCAAGAAAATCAGCAAGAACACATCAAACAACCCCTTTTAAAAACTGGCAAAAGACATGAAGAGAAGTTTTTCAAAATAAGATAGAATAATGGCCAATAAATATATAAAAAAAAAACTCAATGTCTCTAATCATCAGGAAATGCAAATCAAAACCACAATGAGATATGACCTATCTCCAGTGAGAATGGCTTTTATCCAAAAGTCTCAAAACAATAGATGCTGGCATGGATGTGGAGAGAAAAGAACACATACACACTGTTGGTGGGATTGCAAACTAGTACAACCTCTTTGGAAAATAGTATGA
>NW_012149775.1:1164696-1171868 GCF_000956105.1 Propithecus coquereli
CAGCATGGTACTGGCACAAGAGTAGAGACACAGCAATGCATCAAAACAGAGAACCCAGATATAAAACCATCCTCATATAGCCATGTGACCTTTGACAAAGCAGACAAAAACATACACTGGGGAAAAGAATCCTTATTCAATAAATGGTGCTGGGAAATTGGATAGCCACATGTAGAAGACTGAAACAGGATCCCCACCTCTCACCACTCACAAAAATTAATTCATGATGGATAACAGATTTAAACCTAAGGCATGAAACTGTAAGATTTCTAGACGAAGTGGAAAAACTCTTATAGATATTGGCCTAGGCAAAGGCTTTATGAAGAAGACCCCAAGGCAATAACAGCAACAACAAAAATAAATAAATGGGACCTGATTAAATTACAGACCTTCTGCACGGATAAGGAAACAATATACAGTGAATAGACAACCTACAGAATGGGAAAAAATATTTGCATGCTACACATCCAATAAAGGGCTAATAACCAGAATCTACACAGAACTCAAGAAAATCAGCAAGAACACATCAAACAACCCCTTTTAAAAACTGGCAAAAGACATAAAGAGAAGTTTTTCAAAAGAAGATAGAATAATGCCCAATAAATATATAAAAAAAAAACTCAATGTCTCTAATCATCAGGAAATGCAAATCGAAACCACAATGAGATATCGCTTATCTCCAGTGAGAATGGCTTTTATCCAAAAGTCTCAAAACAATAGATGCTGGCATGGATGTGGAGAGAAAAGAACACTTACACACTGTTAGTGGGATTGCAAACTAGTACAACCTCTTTGGAAAATAGTATGAAGGTACCTCAAAGAACTAAAAGTCGACCTACAATTTGACCCAGCAATCTCACTACTGGTTATCTAACCAAAGGAAAAAAAGATATTCTATAAAAAAGACAACTGCACCAGAATGTTTATAGCAGCACAATTCACAATTGCAAAGATGTGAAAACAACCCAAGTGCCCATCAATACATGAGTGAATTAATAAAATGTGATATATGTATACCATGGAGAAATACTCTGCCACAAAAAACAATGGTGAAGTAGTACCTTTGGTAACAAACTGTATGGAACTGCAGAACATCCTCCTAAGCGACACATTGCAAAAATGGAAAAACAAACACCACATCTACTCTCCTTTAAATTGGAACTAATGATCAACAGTCATGTATATATATGGTGGTAAAATTCAATGGAAATCAAGAAGGTGGGACAGGGAGGAGGGGATGGATAAATTTGCACCTAAAGTGTAATTTGCACCTACAGTGCATGCGATCTGGGAGATACACACTCTTACAACGTTGTCTAAAAGTGTATAAAAGTAATGCATGTAATCAAAACGTTTGTACCCTATAGTACTCTGAAATGAAAAAAAATACAGGAAAAACTAATATTTGTTTTGGGGATATAGATAAATATTGCAAAAATCTTTAGAGAAATGAAGACTCAGATGATCCTTCTGGGGGTCAGAATTGGGCTGCAGCCTCTGGTAGCTTCACAGTTTCTGTTTCTTATGCCAGTGGTGGGTGCCTAAGTAGTTACTCGATCATAACTCTTAAAACTGGAATTTGTCAAACTGCAGCTTGGGATGTACATTTGAATAATTTTTTAAATGAAAGAGGAAAGAAAATAGCAAAATTCATTGCAAAGATCCTTTGCAAGAACTACTCACGTTGGAACAAAGCCACAGCTGATTGTAATGCACCATGTGACAGAGAGGACCAGGATGCCATGAAAATAGTCCTGGCTAGAAATAGGTCATTTGGTCCTTGGCTCACTGGCACCTCTGTGGATTCTCTGGTACACATTGTTCAATCTGATGAGCAAGGCAATTCCATCTGCAAAGGATTTGATGTGTCACTTATATTTTACCACACTTAAAACTGAATTATACTGTTACAGAATTGGAAAAACACATTGCTGATCAAAATAAATTACATAGGAAAACATTATAAAATAACAAAAGTATCTTCCTCAGGAGTGATTTAAAAAAAAGAGTAACCAGGGATGGAATAGAAAATACGAATGGAAAACACAATAGAGCTGCTTTGGAAAAAACTTTAGAAGCACATGGTCACGGTGCTTTTGAGAATCATGTGGTGTCCGAATCACTTCAACCACATCTCATTAAAAACACTGTGAAATGTATTAAATGTATTGTAGGATGCTTACTGAATAGCTACTTTTAAATAACCTAGTGCCTAGTTTGGAGTTAACCATTTCTGCCTCCTGCATCAAACCAAAATTGTCATGATGTTGAGCTAGGTGTGGGGACTGAGGTTTGAGACTCATATTTTTCTGAGGGAACAAGAATTCAGTTAGGCAAATATTTTTGAAGATGATGTTTGAGTAAAAAATCAGCATCTTGAGAATTCTTAAGAAATTAATTTTGAAAATTTCCTTCCCTCTTCCCTTCCTTCCTCTCTTTTTCTCTCTTGATCTTTCTTTCTTTCTTTGTCTTTTCCTTTTCTTTTTAGACACAGGGACTGGCTGTGTTGCCCAGGCTGGAGTGAAACTCCAGGCCTCAGGTGATCCTCCAGCTATAGCCTCCTGAGTCGCTGGAATTGTAAGTGTCGGCCACTGTGCCCAGCTCTGAATCTTCTTTGGAAAAAAACAAATACAGTTATTATTTTAAAGGCATTATTGTTACAGCACTGAAGTCTTGGAATTCTTGGATCCAGCTACTATATGTTGTCAACTTTGTAGCAACTCATCGAAGAGAACAGTATTATTAAACCCATTTGCATGAAAATCTTAGAGATACTGTTGTATCTCCCTTCTCTGTTCAAACTTCTTATGCAGTAGCCAATGCTCTGTGATGTCTCAAACTTTTAATCACTAATGGAAAAGAGAAGTTTAAAGCATTAAAGAAAAATAATCAGAGGAAAGAAGCATTTGATTTACAAAATTCTGAAACAATCACTTTAATGTTGCTTTTGACATGTATGCAAAGTCACTGATACTCCTCCCTTCCAGAGGTGTAGCTTAATTCCCTCCCTGTGAGTGTGGCCTGGACTTAATGCTTCACTTCTGACTAACAGAACAACACTGATGTAATAGTTTGTGACTCTGGTGTAGGACATAAAACTCACTGTGGCTTCCACCTTGGTTCTCCCTCTCTCTGGGATCACGAGCTCTGAGAAGCCAGCTGCTGTGTCATACGTAGCCCTGTGCAAAGGTGCATGCCAGGAACTGAGGCCTCCTGGGACCAGCCAACAAGCAGTTGAGGCCTCTTCCGGCAGCCATATGAGTCAGCCACATTTCGTGGAATCCCCAGCCCCAGTCCAGCCCTCAGATGACACTGCCCCAGCTGACAACTGGACTGCAACCCTGTGAGAGACCCTGAGCCAGGAGCACTCAGGGAAACCTCTCCTGGATTTCTGACCATCAGAAACTGTGGGAAATGATAAATATTTCTTGTTTCGGGCTGCTAAGTTTTAGATAATTTCATACACAGCAGTAGATAACTAATAGAATTTGCAAAGAAAGAATGAATTATTGCACTTTAATTTTCATCTGCTCTACATTAATTATAAGATATTAAACATGTCATTTGGTTTTAGGAGGTAAGAAGAATTTCCATGGCTAAATAGGGTGTATTTTATTACCGCTCACAACCATCCATTTACTTGAACTTCTATTTCCAACTGTGACGCAACTGAACACAAAAGGAAGATCCAGGCCATGCTAGGCTGATTCTGTGATGTCCCCCAATAACCACCCCCTGCTTATTCACCTTCCCCCAGTTATTCAGTCACCACCACTAATGTAGGTGCTCCTGTGAAGGGATTTGCAGGTACAATTAAGGTCCCAGATCAGTTGACTTTAGGACAAGGGATTATCCTGGACTGGACTGTCCTAATCAGTTGAGCTCTTAAATGACTAGAGTCTTCCTGAGCATGAGATTCTGCGGGGAATTAGCTACGCTCCCAGCAAAAAATTGGGTCCCTTAGGCAGGGGCCATCACAAAGGATAAGGAAATAATAGAATAGAGAAATAAAAGAATACACAGAGATAAAAGTACAGTTTTATAGATTTATGAAAAAAAGAGGGGGTACTCGGGGGACCCCACAGTATTCCTGTAAAATTGTGAGGCCCAGAATAAAGTTTCACATGGGTATTTATAGGTACAGAGATCAGTTGCCAGGGGCAACAGGTTTACATAATAACAAGTAGTTAGTTTTACATTAAAAGTCTTTCAAAAGCCTTCTATAGATCTCTTAATTAACTCTATCTACGTGAACAAACAGTTACAAAATCTGTCAAAGATAAACTTCTAAGTTCTAAGATAAAGCTATCACTTAACAGAAGGTTAAACAGAGATACAGTGGCTCCATATTTCTTTATCTAGTTATTGTGGACGGAGACAGGTAGTCAGGAGTGAAGCAGGAACTGTCCCTTGGGCTAATTGTTTTTAGCTGCAAGTATCTGTCTCTCAGGTGGACACTCTTTGATCAGCTCTCATCCCATGGCTCCATGCAAACCTGCTTTGTCGTTCAAAGCAGGCGAAAACCACAGGTTTGAGACTCCAGTGTCACCTTGGAAAGCAGCTGCTACTGACCTTTGAGATGCCCTCCTGAGGAGAGGCAGCTTTTGATATGCAAACTAACGCGTTCACATATTCCTTCAGGGCAAAGCCCTGCAAAACTCAGGAGATAATTTCTGTCTCTAATATAGCAATCTATGGAGCTACAAGATTCACAGTGTGAGAGGGACTCAGTGTGAGGAAATTTCTTCACTGTGAGCTTTGAAAGTGGAGAGGCCACATGGCAAGAAATGCTGGCGGGCACCAGGAATTGGGAGCTGGTCCCCCAACCCCCACCCTGATAGCCAGCAATGAAACAGGGACCTCAGTCCTGCAACTGCCAGAAACTGAACTCTGCTCACAGGCTCCACACAAGCTTGGGGGAGGACCCAACCTCAAGATGAGGACACGGCTTTGTGAAACCCTGAACAGAGAACCCATCCACACCGTGCCTCATAAGCACATAACATTTTTTCCACTGGAATGAATTTATGAACTGATATGTAATAGTTGCATGAAATAAAATCTTTCCTAACTCTTTTAGTATTTTTATGTTTACAACTTTTATGTGAGTAAATTAAATTTTAAGACAATGAGATTTCATTTATTCATTCAACAAAAATTAATTTAGTGCCACTTTGTACCAGGTTCGTCTTTACATAGTGGGGATACAGCTTTGACTCAAACAGCCCAAAGCCCCTGTGCCCATGTGCCTTACATTCCAGAGGTTTTGCAAGAACGAGACAGAGCCATCGGAGCATCTGCAGTGAAGAAGTAAGAGGTCCTGACACACATTAGCAGGACTGCTGACCACTGTGCGGAGGACATTGTGGGCAGCAGGTGAGGGGACAGTGCTACTGTCACAGGTCAGGAGTGAGAGGTGGTGGGACTAAGAGGGAAAGTGGCCTGAGGGATGAGAGGGACAGAGGGAAGGGCTGGAGAAGCAGGAGCTGAGGAACAGGAGCAGAGGGAAAGAGTTCTAAAGCAGAGGAATTCTCAGATTTAAACACAGTGTTTTATAAATTTTAATAAACATATGTACAGAGCCCAGCAGGGTGTTCTTTGTATTTGGTAATTTTTCTTTTTTCTTTTTTTTAACTTAAAAAAACATAGAACTTGCTCTCGATGTGCAGCTGGGGGTGCTTTGTTTTCACATTTGAGCTTCATGGCAGCTTCTTCACCAGAGAGGATGCTGGCACCCAGGCAGATGTCTCCGAAGGATCCGCTCCTGGTCCTCCGTCCCAGGCAGGACTAACTCCCCATGCGTAGCTCCATGATTGGCTCTTGCTGTTCCAGCAGCCTGTATTTCGTAACTAATACATTTGCCAGGCCGCCTAAACGCTAATTGCCTCCTAATGTTAATCAGGTTAAAAATACCAAGTGTCCCCCCAAAATACGCACACAGCTTAGATGTGAATGATTCATGAAAATGGGCAAGGCGCGAGCGCTGGTGAGGGGCATTCTGACTAAGCATGTGCAGCTCTGAAGTGATTAAAGTCCTACGACTCCTGGCTGAAATAGACAGTAACAGATTGTGCTCCTTTATATGAGGGGATGTCCTGGACTCTCGCACACAGACTCAGGGCTATGGAGCGAAGATAATTTTAAAATACAACAACTCAGAGTCCAAGACACATAGTCTGGGAGAGTAAAAATTCAGAGCGTTCTGAGTCTAACTGTAACGCGTTTAGACACATTTATATACCGAGGGGCCAAACTCACTTCTTTTACACCTTAGATTCCTGATCATTCAGGGTTTACCAAGATTGTGCTGCCCACCCTAGTTAATAAGCAAAAAGGAAACGGGTCTCTATGGGAATCTTTCCATATGGTGTGTTCAGACAGGAAGTCTCCAGGTTTAAAGAGAAAACCCCTGTGTCTACACCTCCAATCTCAGGGCGAGCTCATTCTGGCATCAAGTTCCCTGGGGTGAGTTTATTCTAGAAGAGTCCAGGGGGAGAGGAAAGGAGTAGGAGGCAGGGAGTCCAGTTCAGAGAGAGGGATTCCAGGGCGGGAAGTGAAGGGACAGGGGCTGGGCCCAGCCTGGGGGTCTGTCCCTGGTTTCCTCAGACAGCTCCTGGGCAGGGACTCAGGGAGACAGTGTGACAAAGAGCGCTCGGTGCAGGAGGGGAGGGGTCAGGGCAATGTCGCAGGACCCCGGGCGTGCCTCTCAGGGCCTCAGTTCCGAGGGCGGCGACCCGGGCGGCGACGCTCATCGTCGGGGATTCCCCATCTCCCCGAGTTTCACTTCTCCCAGTCCCAACCCGACTCAGGTCCTTCTTCCTGGATACTGCTGACGCGGCCCCAGTTCTCACTCCCAATGGGCGTCCGGTTTCCAGAGAAGCCAATCAGCGTCGCCGCGGTTCCCGGTGATAAAGTCCCCTCGGACCTACCCGGACTCACAATCTCCCCAGACCCTGAGGATGGAGGTGACGGCGCCCCGCACCCTCCTCCTGCTGCTCTCGGGGGTCCTGGCCCTGACCGAGACCTGGGCGGGTGAGTGCGGGGTCGGGAGGGAAGCGGCGTCTGCGGGGAGGAGCGAGGGGACCGCCCGGCGGGGGCGCAGGACGCGGGCGCCGCGCGGGGAGGAGGGTCGGCCGGGTCTCAGCCCCTCCCCGCCCCCAGGCTCCCACTCC
>NW_012149775.1:1173483-1180026 GCF_000956105.1 Propithecus coquereli
GGGGATGGAACCTTCCAGAAGTGGGCGGCTGTGGTGGTGCCTTCTGGAGAGGAGCAGAAATACATGTGCCATGTGCAGCACGAGGGGCTGCCGGAGCCCCTCACCCTGAGATGGAGTAAGGAGGGGATGGGGAGTCAGGTCTCTTCTCAGGGAAAGCAGGGGCCCTTCTTGAGCCCTTCAGCAGGGTCAGGGCTGAGCCTGGGATCAGGCCCCTCACCTTCCCGTCCTTTCCCAGAGCCGCCTTCCCAGCCCAGCGTCCCCATGGTGGTCATCGTTGCTGGCCTGGTCCTCCTTGGAGTTGTGCTCACTGGAGTTGTCATCGCTGTGATATGGAGGAAGAAGAGTTCAGGTGGGGAAGGGGTGAGGGTGGGGTCTGGGTTTTCTTGTCCCACTGGAGGTTTCACGCTCAGGCAGAAGTGTGCCCTGTCTCATTCAGGGGCCATGTTTGCTCACACTTGCTCTATTGTAAAGGATATGGAAAGTGAAGAACAAATTTATCACCTTGACGATTGTGGTAATGGGGACTTGAATCCCAGAAGTCACCGGTCACAGGGACAGGTTCCTGCTGAGGACAGACCTCCAGGAGGGCAGTTGGTTCAGTCCCTCCTTTCCTCATGTTTCTTAATCTTGGCCTAGATCTTCAGTCACAGTTCTGGAACCTTCTCTGGGTTCTAAGACTAGGGGGATTTTCTAGGACCTCATGGCCCTGCCTGTTCTCTGGCCTCTCACAGGGCATTTTCTTCCCACAGGTGGAAAAGGAGGGAGCTACACTCAGGCTGCCTGTAAGTATGGGGGACTTATCCCTGAGACCTTTGGGATAGTGTAGACAGGAGCCCATGGGGGAGCTCCCCCACCCCCTAATTCCTCCTTGTAGCCACATTTCCTGAGGCTCTGACCAGGTCCTGTTTTGTTCTACCACAGGCAACGACAGTGCCCAGGGCTCAGATGTGTCTCTCACGGCTTGTAAAGGTGAGAGCCTGGGGGCCTGATATGGGAGAGGTGGGGCAGCGGGGACACAGCTGGGCTTCTGGGAAGTCTGTGATTGGGACATTTTGAGTGTGTGGTGCCCTATTCAGAGTGTCACCACTTACTGTGACTGACCTGAATTTCTTCCTGATTATTTTTTTCTACAGTGTGAGACAGCCGCCTGTTGGGACTGAGCGATGCAGGATTCGTTCATGCCTCCCCTTTGTGGCTTCAGGAGCCTCTGACTTCTCTCTCTGCAAAGGCACCTGAATGACTCTGCGTCCTTGTTTGTGTAATGTAATGGGGTGGAGAGACCAGCCCACCCCTGTGTCCTGCCCACTCCTCCACACTGATCTGTGTCCTGTGCCGAATCATCTCTCCTGTTCCAGCGAGGAAGGGCTGGGATGTCTCCATCCCTGTCTCAGCGTCATGGTGCACTGAGCTACTTCCCTACTGAAAATAAGAATTGAATAGAAATTTGTTTTCTCAAATTCTTGTAATGAGAGGTTGATGAGTTAATTAAAGGAGGAGTTTCCTAAACTTTGAGAGTGGAAATAAATGGAAGACCTGGGAACCTTCTAGAATCCTTGTGTTTGCTGTGCTGAGTCTGTTGCAGGTGGGGACATGAGAAGGCTGTGAGGAGTTGGACTGGGCTGTGCCCAGTCTGTGCTCAGTCTATCATGGGCTTTATGAGGTCACCCCTTGGCTGTATCATCTTCACTGCTCTGTTGTCCTTGTCCCAGTAGAGCCTTGTCCAGCAGGACCTGTGATGACAGAGGCTGAGACACTACCCAGGGCAGCCCCTGCACACGGGAGTCTCTGTGGTATCAAAAGATGAACTTTCAGACCCAGAAAGCTCTTGCCCTTCTTCTAGGTCTCTTTCCTGTATTCTGTTCTCCATCTGTTCCCCAGACTTTTTATTCCTTTATTTATTTTTTTTAATTTTTATGCATAGATGATAATTGTCTATGTTTATGGGGTACATGTGATATTACGGTATAAGCATACAAGGTGTAATGATCAGATCTGGGTAATTAGACTATCCATCTCCTGAAACGTTTATGATTTCTTTGTGTTGGGAACATACTAAATCTTCTCGTCTAATTATTTTGAAATATACGGTGAATTATTAACTGTGATCACCTTACTGTGCTACCAAACACTAGATCTTATGCCTTCTATCAAACTGTATTTTTATACCCATCCCAGCCTCTGGTAACCACCATTCTATTCACCACCTCTGTGAGGTCAGTTTTTTTAGCTCCCACATGTGAGAGAAACATGAGACATCTGTCTGTCTGTTCCTCGCTTATTTCTCTTGACGTAACGACCTCCAGTTCCATCCGTGTTGCTGCACCCAGCCTTTTTACAGGAACCCAATTCTGGAATTAGAGAGGACGGATTCCACCATTTCTTAGCTCAGATAAATTCCTATTAGGTTCCTATCTCCTCTGCCCACCTACTCCGATCCCTGTCCTAGTTCTAGTAATCCTGTTGCTGGCTGAAATCCAAACTCATGGATTTATAAAGTAGGCTCTAAGTTAGATGTATATTTGTGTGGAAAATTGGACCCATAGTCAAGGATGATGGTTATTCCTAGGGGAGGAATATCTCTGTGTGCTGCAGTGTGTAGGAAAGTTGTGTGGGAGGGAGGGAGGGAGGACACAATAGCACTGGTGAGAAGAGCGCAGGTGGCGTTGATGTCAGTGTGTAAGGACAATGTCAGTGTGACAGGACACTGTGCTGTGTCTGCCACAAAACAGCACTTGCCCTGAGGCTACATTAATAAAGATCCTGTGTCTAGATTAGGGAGGTGCTCTACAGTGATCGTTCATTCCCCTGTTATTCGTCGGCCAGATACATGACAGACTGTTCCTGCATGTGAGGAACATCGTTAAAGTAAAAACAGAAATATTCCTGGCCTTGTGCAGCGTATGTTCTAGTGGGAAGAGACAGACTATGTTCTACGAGCAGAGCAAACAAGGAAAGTGTTTCTGTTAGAAGATGGTGAGTGTTATAGGGGAACATGATCCAAAGTGTGGGATGTGGGGACAGGCAAGATGGCTGTGGCACTGGGGGTTCAGCGTGGCCCTTGTTGCAAAGAAGGGAAAGCATGGAAGCTTCGAGCTCTGAGGAAAGATTTGAAGGACACGATGAAGTATCTGTGAGGATGCTGGGAAGTTCTTTCCAGGCAGGGGAAGCTCAGCGCAAACGCACCGGGGCAGGAGGGCGTCTGTGCTGTGGGAGGAGGGAGGAGGCCGGGAGGCTGCACAGAGAGCAACTGAGATGAGGTCAGAGGTGGGGCTGGAGCCGGTGGGTCCCAGGGTGTGGGGAGGGTCTGACCTTTGCTCTGAGTGAGATGGGGACTTACAGGACAGTTCTTGTTATGGTTTGAAGTGTGAGAAAAGACCACTTAAGACCGAAAGTGAGCCAAATTAGGAGTCTTTATTAGCTGGCCAGCGACTACCCTCTGCACCACCACAGACGGCTGCACAGAGAGCAGTCCCGAGCCAGGAGAGGCCAGCTCTTTTAAAGACAAAAACCATACACTGATAAATCATCTAATTGCTTGCATAAGCACAGTTATAGAAGCAAAAAAGCATTAGTCCTAACCATGGTAAAATCTTTTCTTGGGCCGACATGGTCTGGAAGGTTTTGGGAATTCTCCCCTTTTCTTAGATGAGTTCCGTAGGAGTTACAAGTCACAGCTGCAACTTTACTTTGAAGCAAGTACAACAACATTAATCTTAGCTAAAATACATTTGACATCTCATTATCCAAGCTGTATCACCTTCCACACAGGAGGCACTGCTGGGCGGCTCAGTGCTCCGGGGCGCTCCAACCCTCTGGCCCAGGCTACTATTTTATCTCGTGGACACCTGTGTGAAAGGCACCGTTTTCTTCCTTTCATTCTTAGGTGCCCTAACGAAGGCAAGATAGCAGGTTCGGGGTCAGTAAGGGTCAGCTGAAAACTTTCCACTCTCTTAAGCAAGCAAGCATAATACAGAAGCCAATGGCTGGTTATTTGCTGCTTACGGTCTCTAGGCCCTAACATTCTGAGCAGAAGAGGACATGGTGCAACTTCCCTTTTTAAAGTGTCTGTCTGGCTGCTGTGCTGAGAGCAGAACTGAGAGGCGGGAGGAGCGAGGAGTGGGGGAACAGCGGGAAAGGAGGGCAGGTTCCAGGCTGCAGGTGGCGGCTGAGCAGCGGACATCCAGGGAAGCGCTGGGTTCTGGATCCATTTTGAAGATGGACTTTACAGCGTCTCCTAGTGCATCTGGGGTGTGAGAAGAGGAGTCCAGGAGGACACGCACAGTGTGGGCTGTGTGAGCGGAAGGACGGAGCTGCCGTCGGTGGAGATGGGGACGACTGTGGCAGGGCGTGTTTGAGGAGGGGGCGTCGCAGGCATTCAGTGGAGGAGGCGCCACCAGGAGTGCAGGGGAGGGGGCTGGGGTGGCAGCTGGACAACAAGTCTGGACTTTAGGAGAAATGTCTGGGCTGGAGGAGTAGATTTGGGGGGGTGACACCATGTAATTGATATTTAAAGCCTTGAGCGGGGATGAGGTCTCCAAGGGAGTGACTGGCTACGGAAGAGAAAGGGAACAAGGGCTGAACCCTGGGCCTCCAGTGCTGAGGATCTGATCCGACCACACGCCCAGAGCCGACTGCACAGTTCCAACACCGCGTCCAGAAGGTGCAGAGACCAGGGAGCCCCAGACTATACCATATGTGGGAGTCCCCTGGATGTGGCGCTGAGACACAGAAAGTCAGGAGTGGAGCGTGACGTCCCGTGTTCATGACAAGGGTGGTTCTGATCCTGCTGGTCTTTGGGTCACATGTCCCCAGCAAGAACACAGAGCAGGATCCCCATGTATGCGCGTCCGCCCACCCGTAGGGCTTGGTAAACATGTGAGTCCTTGTTTTAGTGTGTGACACTCTGAGCAGGTGGTTCTGGCAGAGCCCTGAGTGTTGTCTAAGTGCCACCAGCAAGCCCAGTGCCCAGCCAGACTGGAGCCCTGAGTCCAGTGACCAGAGAGTGCCCAGGGTGGGTCTTACACCCATTTAAATGTCCTTTTTCCCTCAGAAAGAAAAGGGAGGACATATGTCATTAATTATGAGACATGATGTTGGGAGATTTGCATAGTGCTCTCTACCGCCAGGTAGAAGGTTCTGGTATCAGTTCTCAGCTCTGCATAGAGAACATCCCTGAATGCTGCTCTCTGACACTGTTCCCCAGACTGATTTCTCACTCACTTCTTGGAACGAACGATGGAATCCAGATTTTTCTAGTTTACACATAAAGTCATGTATATGCAATTTGGGCTAATTTTATTGGAGGGAAGGCCACAAAGCCAGGCTTGTGGCTACACAGCCAGGAGCAAAATTCACAGTCCACCCTCGGTCAGGTCCCTTGGAGGAACCCCTGCCCCTGCTGCTGGGGACAGATGCCACTGCTCACACCTCTGACACTCTGGTGCTGGACACTGGGCCCTGTGGTGAGGAGTGCTGTCACTGCTGTTCCTGGCAAGTGGACATCACCACTGCCACTTTTCCTTCTTTACCAAAATGTGTTCTGCACAGTACCAGCCTCTCTGTGTCACCTCGTCCTGGTCAGAGTCTGGCAGGTGGAGCCTCAGCCTCATGTCCGTGTTCAATGCAGAGATGATTGAAGAGTGTCCTTTCCTGTGGAGGGAGGCGGTTTCTGTCCCCTGTGAAGATTTTCAGTGTGCAATTTTGATATAGTGTGAGGGTGCAGGTGCTGGGAGGCGAGGGGTGGAAGAAGAATGACAAACTCCCGTCCTTGCAGCAGTGATGTGAGATTAGAGCTTCGTCTGGCACTTTGCAGGCTCTTGGTCGGCCGGATGAACAAGAGACTAATAAACAACATCTTTCCACCCATTCCCTTGAGAGTATGATGTTACCTCCAGCTTTCGTCTGTACCCGTGTGCACTCTTCGTCATTGGGGTGGCATCGTGATGTTAGAAACGACCCGCAGTGTCGTTAGGAAAGTAGCCAGACACTGCAAACTATATGGGCAAGGCCCAATCTTTACTTCTGATCAGAAGGGCGCCAGCGGCAGTCAGAGCAGCTTCACTACAGGGGGGTCCTCACCTTTCATCCCCAACACAGACCTGTGTCTGTGTCTCGTCCCATTGGCCGGGATTTCCACCCACGGTCTTGTTCTTACCCGACTGGCTAAGGGATGTTGCTAAGACACACAGGAAAAGGAGGTAGGGACTCTTAGGGTCGTAGACGTTTAGAGTTGGTGGGCCAGTCAGGCACAGTAAGGTGTGTGGGAGTGTGTTACTTCCTGACACTTTGGCAGAAAAGATCAAGCCAAGGTTATCTCTCCCTACAATTTCCCCCTCTTTTATGTTAGACTTTTCCACTCTTTTCTTCAAGTTCAATGAGGAGGAGATGACTTTGGTGTTCTTGGTCTTCTAACAGTAACAACCTGTTTTCATATGGGGGTGAAAGAGGTTGTTTAGTTAGGGCTGTTTCTATTACTCTTTGGATTAGTCCTCTAGCACAAGGGATAACGCAACATCCCTTTAATGTTAAGACACCAAATACAAT
>NW_012149775.1:1181541-1182042 GCF_000956105.1 Propithecus coquereli
CTTGCTCAGGCTGGTTTCGAACTCCTGAGCCCAAACAATCCGCCTGCCTCGGCCTCCCAGAGTGCTAGGATTACAGGCGTGAGCCACCGCGCCCGGCCCTCTCTCCTTCTTAGATGTTCCTTTGGCCACAAGGGGGTTCATTCAGTCAGCCGGTGGGGGCATAAGCCTTAAAATTTTATTTTAGTTCACCGGAGGTACAAGGGGTTTTTTGATCAATTGTATAGTGGTGAAGTCAGGGCTTTTAGGGTACCTGTCACCTGAATCTGGTAGTTCTTTTTGTGGGGTCTCTTTTTGTCTCCTGCCTACTAGTGGACAGAACTTGGCACTCTCCTATTCCCCAGAAATCAGTGTTGGGGCCAAGGGAAAACTTCCCCTTTGCCCTTGGAAGGTTAGCTGAAAAATCAGAGCACAATGAAGCAGATTAATAAGAAAAAACTATCAAATTTATTTTAGAGGGTATACATGGGATGCCTCAGACAATGAGGATTCAACTCCCCAACA
>NW_012149775.1:1186868-1189070 GCF_000956105.1 Propithecus coquereli
TTACATATAGTTTTTCTTTTGGGGTTGCAAAGAGTATTTATGGTACAATCTGATTTATGTTAAAAAGCAATATATACTTACATTCAAAACTGGCAGGATACACAAAACATTAATACCAATGATTAACTAGGAGGAATGGCAAGGAGAAGTGTTGAGCGGGTAAAGAGAGAGGTTTTTCATCTATACACTCTGAAAATGTTTGAATTTTTAAAATCATGAGCATACAATACTTTTATAATAAACACCTGGCAATACTACTTTTACCATGACTACTACTAGGTTGGACGACCAAGCCACTTGTTTTCTTTCTGGATCAGACAGGTGGTTCTGTTTACCACGCTGGGAGACAGAAGAAACCTCAAGTTCTCTGGTTTCTTTTACATCAAGGGCCTCAATTTGTCCAAGAGTTAAGTTAGGGGTAATTATTCCCATCACAATGATTCATGTCACAATTTTTAAATAGAATTCACATATGGAACAAGCTCTCTAAAACATATGACCCATGCTTTAGGGGTATGCAATAGCCAAGATGCTCTTTCACACAGAGTATCGTTTTATACTAGAGGGAAACTGCATTGCTCAACTTGAGAGGAGAAAGAGTTTGAACCAGGAAGGGTAGGGGCGGGGATCATCACCACCACAGGGATTCACACCTTGCTTTGTAAAGTTATTTCAGCCTGTGGTCTGTTTCTGTGCCCAAATAATAATAATAATAATAATAATAATAATAAATATTTGAGAGGTTAGTTAGACCTGAAGAAAAACCTCATTCTATTAAACAACGTGGTCTGGTGATTATCCCACTGTCATGAGGGAAGTCCTGAGTAAAGGAAGGGACAGGGTTGTGTCTTGGTGACAGAGGGATCAGGACCCATCCTCTCTGCACCCACTCCTGCCCCCACCCTTGTCAGCCCTAAGTTGTCACCACAGACAGACTCTACTGGATTTAAGCTTTTCCTTCAGCCTCATCAGCTCTGATTGGACCCATGAGATGCAGAGGTCTGTGGGTCACACACTTTCCTAGGACAATCTCTACAAGTCTACAGAAACGACGTGAAGGGGGCGGAAAGGAAGGGTCCGTCGGGGGCTGAGGAAGCGGCCCTAAGCCCCGCAAAGGTGAAGGCATCCCTAGGCATGTGTCAAAGTAAAAGGTCAGCTTTGTAAATTAGTGCAAGCCCGACAAAGTCCTGGTTTTTCCCGTGATGATTATTTGGAAGCTTTAATTAAGATTTTGACTTTAGATTTTCCCCCCAAAGCCCGCTGGCTCCCAGCCTTGCTGATGCCCTAGGCACGCAGCCTGCCTCTGGTCCTCCACTCGCCAGTGCGGACAGGGCAGTGTGTCAGCGCAGGCTGGGGGCGTCAGGGAGCCGAAGGAGACCCGTCCGAGGCCTGGCGGCGGCCGGGGCCACCTGGGTCCCGGGATGCCGGGGCCTTCGCTCCACCTCGGCCTCTGAAAGTGAGGCAGGAACCTTTTCTCCAGACGGCAAAGAAACGGAAGACTTTGCCAGAGAAAGAAGCCGTGGAGGTGAGGATGAGGGTCACCGCCCGCCTCATAGTCCCGGGCGACGCCCAGGCCGCGCGGACCTCGGCCAGCTGCAGGTCGGGGCGGCCCAGGCCGGCGGATGCGGGAAGAGCGCGGCCCCTCCCCCGCCCCGCCCCGCCCGAGGAGGCGCCGGGAGCCGGGCAGCGCCAGCGAAGCGCGGGGACTGCCGCACGGGTTCCGCGGCTGCCGGTGTCTCTCACCGACTTGAGGCTCCAGCTGGCGGTCTGAGGGTCCAGAGTGATGACCCCCAGAGGGAGGGGAGCGGACAACAGCGGGCGGCAACCAAACATGTCCCCAGAGTAGGTACCGATGTGCGCGGGAGGCAGAGAGATCACCGCGTGTGCAGCCTGCCATCGGCCGGCTTCTCCGAGCCTCAGTTTCCCCTTCTGTTCCATGAGGACGGACAATGACAGCTCTTCCGCCTGACTGGCAAGTGGTGCTGTAAGGCTTTGCTTCTCGCAGCACGGAGAGTGGACCAGCAGCGCCCGAGTCGCCTGGGAGCTTGTTAGAAGGGCGGAATCTTGGGCCCCATCCCGGGCCTACTAAATCAGAATTCTGTGTTTTAACAAGATCCCTAGGTGAGTTTTTTTTGCACATTTAAGTTTGAGAAGCACTGATCTATACCAGAATGAGGTGACACTTGTGGAAAGAATTTCTAA
>NW_012149775.1:1192420-1196964 GCF_000956105.1 Propithecus coquereli
TATGGATTGTGTCTTATAATTTTTACAACCATCCTGTGAGGGAGGTGCTACTATTATCCCCATGTTTAGAGAGGTTAAGAGAGTCACCTAAGTCACACAGTTGGAAGAGCTGACACTCAAATCCCAGACTGTCTGACCCCATGCCCTTAACATGACCACAGTATATGGCTTGGGCAAGTCTCTAGCCCCTTTGCGTCCGCATCTCCATAACCTCTCTAGGCCGGGTGACCATCAGTCCCTCCCGTTAGAAATAATCTCCACTTCCCTCTCCTGCCTCTCTGCAGCCCAGAGTATGGCACCTCCTTCCTCCCTATCTCATGACATGGGGGTGCCTCTGACTGTACAAGCTCACTTGTTGGCTGCTGATACTTCTGCTCCAGTTTGTGACCTGGGCTTCAAGCCGGTGGCCTCCTCGGAAACCTTTGTGATGTACTCGTCCCTCTGCTTCCAAATCCGCTGCTCTAGCTCCCTCAGCCTGGCCAGCAGGAGACGCCGCTGTTCCCTCAGGGCCTGCTGCAGCGTCTCAGAAGCTGCTTCTTGCTTTCAATGTGAGTCTGCAAGGGGAAAGAAGGGCAGACGTGGTTAGCAAGGGGCTCAGAGCTAGCTTCCAGGAAGGTCATCTATACCCTTATTGTTGATTAAGAGGGATAGGGAGCAACTCATCCTAAGACTCATCCCTCTAAATAATACTATGGAAAAGTAGATAGGTCTGAAGGTGGACTTACCAGTGATGAGGGCTGTGCTATTTTCTTAGCTAGAGATTCTAATAATAATGCCACATTATCCTCTGAAGCCACGTTTAAGTTTTTAAAAATCTTCCCATCTATCTTCCCCAAAACTACGATACCATCTTAGCCCTACCATACCTTCATAGAGTTGGGTGGAAATTACTGTAGTCATTTCTTAGAAAGCAATTGAGGCGAAAAGAAGTTGTGACTAGAATCAACACAACGTAGCGGAGAGTGTGAGATTGGTCTTAGCCATGGAGGTCGCCATCTACAGGGACACTGTGATGGGAGGTGAGGGATGCTCAGAGATTTTCCTGTCCCCACACTCTGTCTCCTTGATGAAGGCACCAGAGATTCCCATACTGCAGTTTCCTCCTTCATAACTTTGTAGCATGAAAAAAGAGGCAGGAGGGAGGCAGGTAAAGCCACACCATTGGCCCAGGGTCCCCAGGGACAGCCTTGCGGTGAGGACTAGACTCCACACAGTAATATGCACTGTCCGGCCCCAGCTCCGCTTCTGCAGGTGGTGTGTTCGGCAGACAGAATGAGCAGGAGGAGCAAGGGACTAAGCGTCTGGAGACCCAGGTTCTAGTCATTTCTTCACGAACTAGGGCTTTGCCATGTAGCTTGGGAGCATCACTTTCCTGGACTTCAGTTTTCCATTCTGCAAAACATGGCAGATAAGATGGACGTTGGATTAGAAGACGCCAGAACCCCCTCCAGCGCTGACATTCCGAGATCCCAAATGCCTGTGTACAATGGCAGGAAGGTGACCGAGACCAGTTTGCCGGTTCTTTCCAGCCAGGCAGCCGGCCTCCCCACAGGCTGTTAAGAAAACCCCCAAAGGAGAAAGTGCCCAGTGGTGCGGCCTTCCCAAGAAGCACTCGGAGCTTCTGCTCTTCTCGACACTTCATGTCCCCATTTCATCTCTCTCCACGCTCAGAGCTTCCCGCCGACTCCTGAGATGCTCCTGTGGGGAGGAGAAGGGCAGAAAGAGGTGGCTGCGTTACTGATCCAGCTCACGGATGTGAACTGCCCACCACATTCCGGGGGCGCCTTTGGGTGCTGAGGGGTTCAGAGGTAGAAGGGGCCCAGTCCCTGGTTCCCTAAAGAGATCACCCTCTCGGGCAGGAGTCAGTTACGAGTGATTAAAATATGGATAGAAAAATGTAATAGTCGTGGTGGACGCACAGTGAGATGGGAAGGACAGTTCCGCCGGAAGGGGTAAGGGAGGCAGGGAACATTTACAGTGGGCCTTGGAAGATAAATTTCCAGCTGGGCAGAGAGGGAGAGAAAAGTGCTTACTGCCCCTGAACTGTATACTTAAAAACAGTTAAAATGTTAAAAGAGAAAAGGTGGTGGGAGGTGGGCAGATCATTCAGGAAGGAACTATGTGCAACAAATATTCAAAGCAGGAACAAATAAGACGGTTCAGGAAGCAGCAGCTGCAGCTCAGTGTGGCTGGACACATGGTGCCTTGAGGAGGGTGGCTGAGCCAGGAGCCCGGCTGGAAAGGGCCTTGAGTGCCTTGCTAAGGCGTTGGACTTTCTCTGGGCACTAGGGATCCATGGAAGGATTTAGAGAAGGGGAGGGACATGATTGGCTTTGTGTTTTTGGTGATGTGCCTCCAGCAGATTGGAGGCGATTGGATGGGTGAGAATGGAGGCAGGGAGTGCACTGGAGACTGCGCAACGTGGGTGAGCGGGGAGGGCCTGGCTGTGGGCATAAGGCAGAGGTCAAGATTCTGAAGATGTTTCTGAGGAAACCACTTCTAGACCTGATGACTGACAAGAGAGAGATCTGAAAGGCAGGCAGGGACAGACAGTGTCCCCAAGACCAGGTGGGAAATTCTCATAGCGCTGGACTACTGCCGCCCGCCCCCCTCTTTCTCAGTAGAAGAGCAGCACCTGCAGGTTACCCTCCCCTGCTCCTCTCTTTCCTCTGAGCCCCAGAGATCAGGGTCTTGCCAATCCCATTTCCAGCCTGCACCCTGGGAGCAAAGCTCATTCTGCCCATGCCTGCAGGAGATCCTTCCCACTCCGCCCTGGGCTACTTTCCTTAGTGCGCGAAACCAAGGCTACAGTCTTGGGCTCCATCACCGTGGGTCCTCCGAGGGCTGGAGCTAAAGTCCCCCCTGAGACAACAAACACCCACTCATCCAAGTGAAGCCGTGTCCCTCTTCAGTCTGGGAGTGTCCCCGGTGTCCTTACAGCCTTGGGGTCCCCTGGCATGGAAGCCAGGCACTTCATCCAGATCCCCATCCCATTCCCTCCACCCACAACAGCACATTGTCCCACCCTGAACAGGCCGAGGTAAAGCCACACTTCTTACCCGGTGGGGCTGAATGGCCTCCTCAAGGAACCCCATGGTGTGGGCCTGGGGGAGGGCCAGCAGAACACACAGAAACTCGGCACCTTCTCACAGAAGAAGTAGATCTTCTCACCATCCTCCTCGCGGTGAGTCTCCCCCAGCGGGCCCAGGGCACAGGGGCCTCTGTCTGCTCCTCCCCCTGGCAGGGTGGGCAGAGCAGGACCCTGCCCAAGGGCTTGGCCCCCATCTGGGCGGGTGGCAGGAGGCAGAGCCGGCAGAAGGTGTGTCCACAGGTGGTGGTCACCACATCCTCCAGGAGCCCTGTGCAGGCAGGACAGCTGGCCCCTCGTGGACCACTTGCAGGGATGAGGTTGAGGGCATCACGGTGTCTTCCCCAGTCTGTCCCCTTAGGCCACTGCCTCGGTCCGTAGGAGCTCCCTTTCCCTGAAATTGAGTGGCACTTAAATGAGTCACGGAGGGAAAGGACCAGGATGCCAACAGAGAGGAAGGCAGGAATGTCAGCACAGGGAAGCCACCTGCTCCGCCTCTTGTGCTCCTGAGAACCCTGGGCCACCACCCATCAGCTGAGTGGGTCCAAACTCCAGGGCATCTCAAATTACCTGGCATTTCCCAGTGGCAGCCAAGTAAGCTGGTTGTGCACTCCTTCTGGCTCCTTCTGTCCCCGGGGTGGGGAGCAGAGCGCACCACCAGGTCACAGGGAGGTGGGATTTCCGGGAACCCCTTGACCACAGTGGGCGGTGAGAACCGGGGAGGAGACGCTTCCTGTCAGATTGGGCAATGGGAGCCGCAAACTTCCGGCTTTGAGCTGTGCCCGAGCATCCCAGTCCAGGCTGGAGTGGGAGGGGTTGACTTCGGAGACCCCGGGGTGGGGGTGCTGTTGAGCTGCTGCAGGTCTCCATGTGGCCACTGCTCACTTGGCCGCCTCTGCTCTCTGTGCCTGCCCCTCGTCTGCCCGTGCTGGCCTTTCCTGTGCTCCCAGATACCCCCCCCCCCCGGCACCACAGTCCCCACCGGAGATTGGGTAACAAGTGACTTTAATTTTATTTTTTACCATAGGTGGGAGAAGGCAAGAAACCATAACGCGAATGATTTATGTTGGTAAATGTTAGAAAACAATTAGTCAAAAAGATAAACAGTGTCAACACCTTTTCCTATTGTTTAGTGTTTTCATATTGCCGTGTCCAATGCTAGTAACAACTCTCTGGCAGGTGTCATCGCCTTCATGTCCATATAAGGGAATGTCACGAGAAAGGTCACAGAGCTACAAAGCCTCATGACTGGGCGCGATCGCAGGCTCCTGCCTTCAAGCCCTGCACCCTCCTGCACGCCACGCCTGGACTGCGACCCAGCAGCCGCGACTCTGCACCCACTCGCCTGCGCCTGCGGACAGACCAGGCCTGGCCCCGCCCTCCCCTGGGTGCCCAGCCCAGCCCCTGGTGTTGCTCCCTTGTCACTCCGACCGCTCTGTGTGTCACCTCCCTTCCC
>NW_012149775.1:1208210-1211096 GCF_000956105.1 Propithecus coquereli
ATCCCTCTAAATAATACTATGGAAAAGTAGATAGGTCTGAAGGTGGACTTACCAGTGATGAGGGCTGTGCTATTTTCTTAGCTAGAGATTCTAATAATAATGCCACATTATCCTCTAAAGCCACGTTTAAGTTTTTAAAAATCTTCCCATCTATCTTCCCCAAAACTATGATACCATCTTAGCCCTACCACACCTTCATAGAGTTGGGTGGAAATTACTGTAGTCATTTCTTAGAAAGCAATTGAGGCGAAAAGAAGTTGTGACTAGAATCAACACAACGTAGTGGAGAGTGTGAGGTTGGTCTTAGCCATGGAGGTCGCCATCTACAGGGACACTGCGATGGGAGGTGAGGGATGCTCAGAGATTTTCCTGTCCCCACACTCTGTCTCCTTGATGAAGGCACCAGAGATTCCCATACTGCAGTTTCCTCCTTGATAACTTTGTAGCATGAAAAAAGAGGCAGGAGGGAGGCAGGTAAAGCCACACCATTGGCCCAGGGTCCCCAGGGACAGCCTTGCGGTGAGGACTAGACTCCACACAGTAATATACACTGTCCGGCCCCAGCTCCGCATCTGCAGGTGGTGTGTTCGGCAGACAGAATGAGCAGGAGGAGCAACGGACTAAGCGTCTGGAGACCCAGGTTCTAGTCATTTCTTCACGAACTTGGGCTTTGCCATGTGGCTTGGGAGCATCACTTTCTTGGACTTCAGTTTTCCATTCTGCAAAACATGGCAGATAAGATGGACGTTGGATTAGAAGACGCCAGAACCCCCTCCAGCGCTGACATTCCGAGATCCCAAATGCCTGTGTACAATGGCAGGAAGGTGACCGAGACCAGTTTGCCGGTTCTTTCCAGCCAGGCAGCCGGCCTCCCCAGAGTCTGTTAAGAAAACCCCCAAAGGAGAAAGTGCCCAGTGGTGCGGCCTTCCCAAGAAGCACTCGGAGCTTCTGCTCTTCTCGACACTTCATGTCCCCATTTCATCTCTCTCCACGCTCAGAGCTTCCCGCCGACTCCTGAGATGCTCCTGTGGGGAGGAGAAGGGTAGAAAGAGGTGGCTGCGTTACTGATCCAGCTCACGGATGTGAACTGCCCACCACATTCCGGGGGCGCCTTTGGGTGCTGAGGGGTTCAGAGGTAGAAGGGGCCCAGTCCCTGGTTCCCTAAAGAGATCACCCTCTCGGGCAGGAGTCAGTTACGAGTGATTAAAATATGGATAGAAAAACGTAATAGTCGTGGTGGACGCACAGTGAGATGGGAAGGACAGTTCCGCCGGAAGGGGTAAGGGAGGCAGGGAACATTTACAGTGGGCCTTGGAAGATAAATTTCCAGTTGGGCAGAGAGGGAGAGAAAAGTTCTTAATGTCCCTGAACTGTATACTTAAAAATAGTTAAAATGTTAAAAGAGAAAAGGTGGTGGGAGGTGGGCAGATCATTCAGGAAGGAAGAAACTATGTTCAAGAAGTATTCAAAGCAGGAACAAATAAGACGGTTCAGGAAGCAGCAGCTGCAGCTCAGTGTGGCTGGACATGTGGTGCCTCGAGGAGGGTGACTGAGCGAGGAGCCCGGCTGCAAAGGGCCTTGAGTGCCATGCTAAGACATTGGACTTTCTCTGGGTACTAGGGATCCATGGAAGGATTTAGAGAAGGGGAGGGACATGATTGGCTTTGTGTTTTTGGTGATGTGTCTCCGGCAGATTGGAGGCGATTGGATGGGTGAGAATGGAGGCAGGGAGTGCGCTGGAGACTGCGCAACGTGGGTGAGCGGGGAGGGCCTGGCTGTGGGCATAAGGCAGAGGTCAAGATTCTGAAGATGTTTCTGAGGAAACCACTTCTAGACCTGGTGACTGACAAGAGAGAGATCTGAGAGGCAGGCAGGGGCAGACAGTGTCCCCAAGACCAGGTGGGAAATTCTTGTAGCGCTGGACTACTGCCGCCCGCCCCCCTCTTTCTCAGTAGAAGAGCAGCACCTGCAGGTTACCCTCCCCTGCTCCTCTCTTTCCTCTGAGCCCCAGAGATCAGGGTCTTGCCAATCCCATTTCCAGCCTGCACCCTGGGAGCAAAGCTCATCCTGCCCATGCCTGCAGGAGATCCTTCCCACTCCGCCCTGGGCTACTTTCCTTAGTGCGCGAAACCATGGCTACAGTCTTGGGCTCCATCACCATGGGGTCCGCCGAGGGCTGGAGCTAAAGACCCCCCTGAGACAACAAACACCCACTCATCCAAGTGGAGCCGTGTCCCTCTTCAGTCTGGGAGTGTCCCCGGTGTCCTTACAGCCTTGGGGTCCCCTGGCATGGAAGCCAGGCACTTCATCCAGATCCCCATCCCATTCCCTCCACCCACAACAGCACATTGTCCTGCCCTGAACAGGCCCGAGGTAAAGCCGCACTTCTTAGCCAGTGGGGCTGAATGGCCTCCTCAAGGAACCCCATGGTGTGGGCCTGGGGGAAGGCCAGCAGAACACACAGGAACTCGGCACCTTCTCACAGAAGAAGTAGAACTTCTCACCGTCCTCCTCGCGGTGAGTCTCCCCCAGCAGGCCCAGGGACAGGGGCCTCTGTCTGCTCCTCCCCCTGGCAGGGTGGGCAGAGCAGGACCCTGCCCGAGGGCTCAGTCCCCATCTGGGCGGGTGGCCGGAGGCAGAGCCGGCAGAAGGTGTGTCCACAGGTGGCGGTCACCACATCCTCCAGGAGCCCTGTGCAGGCAGGACAGCTGGCCCCTCGTGGACCACCTGCAGGGATGGGGTTGAGGGCATCACGGTGTCTTCCCCAGTCTGTCCCCTTACGCCACTGCCCCGGTCCGTAGGAGCTCCCTTTCCCTGAAATTGAGTGGCACTTAAATGAGTCACGGAGGGAAAGGACCAGGATGCCAACGGAGAGGAAGGCAGGAA
>NW_012149775.1:1213171-1227731 GCF_000956105.1 Propithecus coquereli
AGTGGATGGTGGAGCTATCACCACTTCCCCTCCACTGTGTCTCTGGATGGACAGAAAGGAACGGCGAGCCCCAGGTCATGGTCACCAGTCCAGGGAGTAAGGAGGTCATCTCTGGAATGCTGTGAGACCTGTTCCTGCCCCTCTCCTCCTGTTCTCCATGTCTGCTGTTGGCAGGACAGCAGAGCCCTGGCCACCAGAGGTGCGAGTGGCACCTTGTCTGTGCGTGCGGATGCGGGGGTCGGTGCCGGTGAGAATCTGACATGCGCCTGCACCTGGCCGTGAGCACGTGCGGGCGGGCGAGTGTGTGGCGTGTGTCCGCACCGCTGTCCCAGCCCTTCCCCTTCCAGCAAGCCGAGAGGGCGCCCTTGAGGGGGCCGTAGCAGCAGCATCATGGCCTGGGCCGCCTCTGCGACCAGCCTGGCAGACGAGGTCACCTGCCCCATCTGCCAAGGCACCCTGAGGGAGCCGGTCACCATCGACTGTGGCCACAACTTCTGTCGCAGCTGCCTCACCCGCTACTGCGAGATCCCAGGCCCAGACCTGGGGGAGCCCCCTAACTGCCCTCTCTGCAAGGACCCCTTCCACCCCGGCAGCCTCCGGCCCAACTGGCAGCTGGCCAACGTGGTGGAGAACATCGAGCGGCTCCAGCTGGTGTCCGCGCTGGGCTCAGAAGAGGAGGGCGTCTGCCAGGAGCACGGAGAGAAGATCTACTACTTCTGCGAGGACGACGAGATGCAGCTGTGCGTGGAGTGCCGGGAGGCCGGGGCGCACAGGGCGCACACCCTGCGCTTCCTGCAGGACGCGGCGGCCCCCTACAGGGTAGGAGAGGGGCTGGGATCCCAGGGCAGGACTGGACCAAGGAGCAGAGCTGAGCTGTGGGTTATTTAGGCCACCCTGAGGCCCAGTTCTTTCTCCTTACTGATGTGATTACCCCAACACTAGCCTCAGGCACGGGACATCATGTGGTTATATTTTTGGTGTGTTCTGTGATGGCCAAAGGACAATAGGAGCTCAGTAAATACTTGTTGAATGAATGAGTGACCAAAACATTAGTGCGTGTGTCTGTGCGCTAGATAGGTGTGTCTGAGGTTTGCATTTGAGGGAATGGTTACACAGTGTGTGTGTGTGTGTGTGTGTGTGTGTGTGTGTGTGTGCACGCAGGGGCCCCCAGCCTATGGTGAGTTGTGTAATTATTTCATTATCTACTACAATGTAATAATAACAGAAATAAAGTGCACAAATAATGTAATGAGCTGGAATCACCCCGAAACCATACCCCTTCTCCCCGGTCCATGGAAAAATTGTCTTCCGTGAAAATAGTCCCTGGTGCCAAAAAGGCTGGGGACCGCTGTTAATGTTTGCGTGTTTACAGGTGAGTGGGAGTCTGAGTGTGTATGTGTCTGAGTGTGTGACCTGTAACTGTTGAAGAGTTCATGTTTGTGAATAAATTGGTGTTTACATATATGCAGGTTGGTAAATATTAATATATGTGGCATGCCATTTTATCTGTCATTAAGTGAGTGCGTGCTGGTTTTAGTTGTTTATGTGTTGTGTTTTCGTACAGGTGGGCATCTGTGTGTGAGGATGTCTCAATTCATTAGCATTTGATGTTGAGATTTCTATGTGTATTTTTGAAAATACCTGTATGGACATTTATGTGTGTTACCTGATCCTAACCCTATTCTAGAAAAAAACAAATTTTAAACAATTCATGGATTAATTTTGCATTACCCAAGTTTCACCTCCCCTCTGCAATCCTACACAGATTATTGATTCTAGTAAAAAGAGAGGGTCGTTATTTGCACGTGTTCCCTTTGGGACGTGTCGGAAACTTGGAAGAATTTCAGTGAAAGGCATATCAAGCTCAGGACAGATCCCAGATGTTACTTAACGAGCAAAAGGAAGCAGGATGTTTAACCTGAGGAAAGGCTCAAGTGGGAAAACAAAGTCACAGCTGTAATGTCACATGATAAAGGGGAGAAGCCCTGATCAATATTCTTGGAGCACACAGCAAGGGGACAACCCAAAGAGAGTGAGCTGTCAGGGAGGCACAGGCTCAGGCCTTGTCAACCCAGGGAGACACCCCTTTCCTGGGGCCACGTCACCCTGGAGGTGGGGGCTGGATGAGCTGACACCCTTGAACAAATCATGTTTCCCTCTTAGGTGTTTTACATTCCTTCTCCCCAGGAGCAAATAGAAAAATGTCTCAAGTGTCTAAGAAAAGAGAGAGAGGAGATTCAAGAAATCCAGTCAAGGGAAAAGAAGAGAATACAAGTCCTGCTGGTAGGTCCTCACCCCTTCCCCAGGACCCGCCCCTTCCTCAGGGCCTGGTGTGTCCCTGAAACCAAGGCAACATGGCACATGGGGCTTTGATGTCATACTGAGTTCGAATCCTGACTCTGGCGCTAACTATGTGAACTCAAGCTACTCTCTAAGTTCAGTTTACTTATCTGTAAAACGGAGATTAAACATGTCACAACCTCATTGAATTGTGGTAAGGATTATATGAAGTTGTACCTGTAAAGTAACGTAGGCTGTGCATATAGTGCACACGTCACGAAAGAGAGCAGGTGGGGTGTCCCCAGCCCCTCCTCTTCCCCTCCTCGGAGCCCTGCCGCTTTCGGAGCTGCAGCAGAGGTTGATGACACAGCGCTGTGCACCAGCTCCAGGAACAGGCGGTGGGTGGGAAGGAAACCGCCCACAGCTCCAAACTACCTGGGGACGGAGGAAGTGTTTGTGGAGGGGTGTTCTGGCCCTATCACCAAGGTCTGGAGGATGTAGATCTGGATCAGGAAGGAGATGGAGGTGAAGTAGGGGAAAAGAAGAAAAACGAAGAGGAGGAGGAGGAACATGGAAACCTCCTCCTCGGCTCTCCTCCCGCCCCTCAGACTCAGGTGTCCACCAAGAGACAACAGGTGATATCCGAGTTTGCACGTCTGACCCAGTTCCTGGAGGACCAGCAGAGCATCCTCTTAGCGCAACTGGAGAGCCTGGATGGGGACATCTTGAAGCAACAGGATGAGTTTGATTCCCTGGTCGCTGGGGAGATCTGCCGGTTTAGTGCTCTGATTGAAGAGCTGGAGGAGAAGAAGGAGAGGCCAGCAGGAGAGCTCTTGACGGTGAGGCCTGACCCCGTGTCGCCTGTGCCCCCATGGCCACTGTGTCCCCTGACACACCTCTGCCATCCCCGATGGGAGACGGCCTCCATTCTGGCCCATGCTTCCTCAAGAGTGCCCTGGTCACTCTGCTCTCTGGTCCCCACCCCACCACCTGTCCAGTAGGGAAGACACTTTCCTTAACTGCCTCACAGGCTTCGTGAGGATACAACAGAAATGGAATTTGAAGTAGCACTTTGAAAAGTACCGAGTACTTTGCAAACAAATGTCAGATGCTATTTCCAACTGCAAGCCATTCTCCCTTCCAAGTACTAACCAGGCCCGACTCTGCTTAGCTTCTGAGATCAGATGAGACCCGGTGCTTTCAGGGTGGTATGGCTGTAGATCAAACCATTCCCTATAAACTAAATGTTACCATCCACCAGTCAGGAAGTTTGTCCTGGTCTATTTCACTTCCTTGGGCTGGAGGAGAGATATTGGGGTCTCAACAAGGCATCAGAACGCAGCATGATTTAGGGGGACGCCCGCAGGGCTGAGGAATAAGAGACTTTGGTATGGGACGTACGTTTGCCTCTGACAAGCAGGGGCAGGGCACTTCACCATCTGGGTCTGTGAAATAAAGTCGTTAAGCTCTGCTCCCCCAGCCTAGTAAGCCCTAAAGCTCTGTGACTCTATGGATCTGGTGTCCTCTTTCTGTCCAGGGCTGGGAAAGAAAAGTTTGTTTTTTCTAGTCATAAGAAAAGTGGGAGGGAGACCCTGGAAACTGAATCCCTTCTCTCTCTCCCCCCTAGGATATCAGAAGCACTCTAATAAGGTAAGCAGTGTGGTTTCTCTTTTCTCACATAAATACGCATACATGGACCACGCCTAGTTATTGCCATATGAACGTGTAACACTCTCACATTAACGACCTCAAGTCACATGTAACCGTGCACATGTGCGGCTGCATTCTCATGTACTCACCCACACATAGCATTGCCGAGAGCGGGCGTGGGGTCCAGCCAGGAGGAATTCTGTCCGTCTGCCGGAATGGGCAGCTCCATGCTCTGGTGGAGGAAGATGACGGCTGAGTGTGGAGGCACCGTGAGAAGGATAATTCCCAGCCCCCACCATTTCTGTGCCTTTAGATGTGAACGCAGAAAGTGCCGGAAACCCGCGGCTGTGTCCCCGGAGCTGGGCCAGAGGATTCGGGACCTCCCGAAACAGGCTCTCCCGCTGCAGAGGGAGGTGAAGCTGTTTCTGGGTAAGAGGACCCCGGGCTTCTGCAGAGCACAGGGCGGGGTGGGGGACACTAAGCCTCCATACTCTGCTGCCGGATGGTTTCGTGAGGCAAAGCACCCTTCTGGTGCCTTGATTTCCTTATTTGCAGATTTTTATAAAATCTGCCTATCAGGATATTGTGACAATGAAGAGAGATAATAAAGGTGAAGATTTCTGGAAAAAGAATTTGATCTGATTTGAAATATAATTGAACAAATCTGATCAGATGGCGTTAAGCAATATACAAGATGATGACTAACAACATCCGCCGTTCACAATGAGTTAAAAAGCCCACGGTAACATCTGCGATGTGTGATAAGTTTTTGATGAAGAACGTTGTCAATTAACAGCCAACGACATATTTATCTGTACCCTGTGGTGGTGACTTCCCTCCCTCCTTTGCTGTCCTTCTGTCAGTCCAGCTCTCCGAGTTACTCTGCCCCTACGGGGACTGTGCCCTCTTCCCTCCTCTGGAACAGGGAACGGCGGTAGGAGGGAGGGGAGGGTTTGAAATGACAGTGGGAATGGAATGCGGCTCTCTGCCAACACCCCCTCCTGCCACCTACTTCTAAATAGCCCACCTGCAAGAGTGTCACCCGAGCACTTTCCCCACAAGTCCACTTCCTGTAAGTCTTCTCAGTGGCCTGGCAGTGAAGGAAATTTTACTTAATCAAAGCCTCACCTTTGACTGTCCCTACAATGATTTCCAAGCAGAACAAGAAATGAGTGAACTCATTTATCGCTTAGTCAAGCAGATGTTCCTTGAGCATTTACTATGTCCTGGTTCTATGGCTACATAGGTGAGCGAGGCAGACGTGGCCCTGCGGGCTCGGGGCTCGGGCAACATCAGCACCCTGAGACTTGTTAGAAACGCAGGTGTCAGCCCCACCCCAGAGCACCTGACTCTGAAACAGGTGTGTCTTAGCAAGCGCTCTGGGTGGTGCTGAGGCAAACTCCAGGTTGGAACCACTGTTCTAGAGGGTTCTGGCTTCCACGCTTCTCTGTTCCTCCCTCCTCTGGGCCTCAGTGTCCTCAGCACTAAGTGTCCTGTGGTTTCGTGAGACTAATGAAATCTCATCCTGTTTTGTTTCCCCTTTGCAGAAAAGCTCTGCTTTGAGCTGGACTATGAGCCAGGTGAGCAGCCTACACCAGGGTGGGGGAGGTGAAGAGTCCTCGAGAAGAATAGCAATTTGGGGTCACAATAGTCATATGTGCACACACATGCATGTACACATCATGCGTGTGTACGTATGTGTGTGTGTGTTCGACACTTCCCTCGTGAGGCTCTCAGGAGAACCGTGACGAAGGCACAGGCACGCACACTGCATGTGTGGTACGAAGCGCACAGCCTCATCTGCGCGTGTTGGGTGGACAGAACGATTAAATCAGGATGGGATAAGGTCCATCGGGGAGGCTTCTGGATAAGGGGCACTTTGATCTGGGTTTAGAATCCTATAGAATCCTATCTTTAGAACCGTCAGGAACGCCTGCGTCCTCTCAGATGTCATTTCACAGATGACAGAAGGAGGGCGGCCTGTGGGCGGGAAAGAAGGACCAGAGCGGACCCTTCGAGGCCGTTGTCCCCAGTGATTCAGCCAAAGACCCCGGGAGTCACGGAGGTGTTGGAAGGGGCTCACTAACCCATTGCTGTTTCTAAATTTATGAGGTTTTCTGAATTTATGAATGCTAAAAGTCACAATATGCAGGGGTCTGCAGAAGTTTTTGGTGCTGAAAAGTGGTCTTCAGACTCTGAAGGTCTTAGAGTTACTAAGGCAGAGTGAACAGTCTGCGAGTGAGCTGGAGACCCGCGGGTAGGGACCAGAAATGTGGACAGGAAATGTCTCCGCCTTCCGAGGCAGAGACAGGGAGGGGCTGGCGCGGTGTAGCAGCAGGAGGGGGTCCGGGCATACGCAGCTTTGGAAGCCAGCCAGTTTGCGGTGAGGCAGCAGCTTTCCCCAGGACGGCACAGAGCCAAACGAGAGTTGCTGCCTCCTCTGAGGCAGGCTCCTCCGCCGCACCATGTGCACGAATCGCCGGGCGTCTGGTGGAGATGCAAATTCTGAGAGGCCGCATTCCTAACCAGTTCCCAGGTGGTGCCATGCCGCGGGTCAGCGTAGGTGCTGTACACGTTGTTGGTATTAATAATAATAGTGCTAACAGGTGGGTGCCGGGGGAGTTTCAGGCCTTCCTTGAAGGTAATAGCATGTCTGCTGACATCTGTGTCCCTTTGGTTATCCCCATAGCTCACATCTCTCTAGACCCCCAGACTTCCCACCCCAAGCTCCTCCTGTCTGAGGACCACCAGCGTGCCCAGTTCTCGTACAAGTGGCAGAACTCACCAGACAGCCCCCAGCGTTTTGACCGGGCCACCTGTGTCCTGGCCCACAATGGCTTCTCGGAGGGCAGACACACGTGGGTGGTGAGTGTAGACCTGGCCCACGGGGGCAGCTGCACCGTGGGAGTGGTGAGCGAGGATGTGCCGCGGAAGGGCGAGCTGCGGCTGCGGCCAGAGGAGGGCGTGTGGGCAGTGAGGCTGGCCTGGGGCTTCGTCTCGGCTCTGGACGCCTTCCCTATACGGCTGGCACTGGAGGAACCGCCCCAGCAGGTGCGGGTGTCTCTCGACTATGAGGTGGGCTGGGTGACCTTCGCCAACGCTGTCACCCACGAGCCCATCTACACCTTCACTGCCTCCTTCACTCGGAAGGTCTTTCCCTTCTTTGGGCTCTGGGGCCGGAGGTCCAGTTTCTCCCTTGGCTCCTGAGAGGGTGCAGTTACCCTCCTCTCAGGACAGGACGCAGATCAGGTACCTCGTGGACTTGGTCCCTGGCTGCGTCACCTGGAAGAGTTGGAATGGAAATGACTGCCTTAGACGACGGGATGGAGCCCGTTGGTGAGGGTCAAGGGGCTTGACCCTCAGTCTGCTGATCAAACCCTTTCCCCAGTCCCCAGTGGATGGCCGGGCACCTGGGGACTCGGGGCCGCTGCCTGCTCTCCTCACCACCATCCCCACCGAGCACAGAAGTAGCTGTGCACAGGACAGAGCACTGGATTTAGAGCTAGAAGACCTGGGTTCTAGAATCAACCTTGTAACTAACCAACTGTGTGATTCACCTCTCTTCATCTTGCTTTCTTCCAAAAATATTGGGTTCATTTACTCACATCCTCAAGAAACATTTATTGTGTGCTATGAGCCAAGCTTCCCGGCAGCCACTGGCCATGAGAAAATAAAAAGAAAAGAGCTTGTCATGTATTTGAAGGCACTCCTGGGAAGAGATGAGACACGAAGAGGAAGTTACAGCACAGTGTGGTGGCCGCTGTCACAGGGGTCTGCTCGGCACTGTGGAGCTCAGAGGAGGGGGCATAGTCCGGCCTGGAGCGAGGGGTGAGTCGGTGACGGCTTTCTGGAGGGGACAGGTCTAAAGGACACATATGGTGAATGAGGGAAGGAGGGAAAGAGCATCTTGGAAGACGGGACAGCAGAGAACTGGTGGGTGACCTGGGACCGTGGGACACTGGGCCATCTTTATTGTTCTTATGAGCAGAGTGTGCCATCCCACCCAGCTCCACTCACTGCCTCCCTCACCCTGCTGCTGCCACTTCCGGCTGAGACGAAGGTGCGGGGCCTGGGAGTAGGGGACAGGGGAGGCATGGCTGTAAACCACAACCAAGGACCACACTCCCCCTGCAAAAAGGTGTCTTCCTGATCACTTGATTGCCATCTGCGCCCTTGTGCTGCGTTAAAAAATCCTGGGCGGAGGCTGGGGGATAAGTGGAATGACCTGTGACCTTCAGCCTAAAGAGCTGAGACTGCTCTAGGGCTGCACAAAAATGTGACATCTGAGAGGTGGGGTGAAGAAGGGGAAAATTGGAGATTTGGAGAAGATGAGTGGATTTGGCGTGCACAGCCCTGTGAGGGACCAGAGGACAGGTGTGCTGGGGAGGCTGTGGGCAGGCCTGGTGTGAAGAAGCTGGCTACTGGTGAACTGGAAGTCCCCCGTGGGTGCTCATTCTGGTCTGTGCTCTCACGCACGGCTGCCTAGGATTTGGAAAATGTTGTCAGTCGTCCCACGGTGGGATTCTAAATCCTATGCATGATAAAAGTATTGTGTTGGTCGGTAGTGGTGGTTCACGCCTGTAATCCCAGCGCTCTGGGAGGCCGAGGCGGGAGGATTGCTTGAGTGTAGGAGTTCGAGACCAGCCTGAGCAAGAGTGCGATCCCGTCTCTACTAAAAATAGAAAAATTAGCTGGGCGCCATGGCATGCACCTGTAATCTCAGCTACTTGGGAGGCCGAGGCAGGAGGATCGCTTGAACCCAGGAGTTTGAGGTTGCTGTGGGCTAGGATGATGCCACTGCACTCTACCTGGGGCAACAGAGCAAGACTCTTTCTCAAAAAAGAAAAAAAAGTATTAACTGCACCAAAAGACCATGTTTTATTTTCTAGTTCTTGTTGTGTTTTATTCTGCTTAGTCATGCCCTTCACTCACGGTATCTTTAACATTATCTGTTTGCTCTGCTCAGACTTAAACTACAAAGTTCCATCACCGCCCTACTGGTCCCTGAGAGGAGGGAGCCATCCCGGGTGCAACCTCAAAGGGAGAGGGCACAGCGTGGGTAGGCCCAGGCCTGGACTTCGCCCGAGTTCTGTCGTTCACCCTCAGCTCAGCGGTGGGAAGAGACATGGCGATTGGGAGCCAGGATTGGGGGGGATTGCGCTGCTTTCCCTGGGAGTGTTCAGGGTTTCACATAAAATGTTGTATATTCCAAAAAATAAAACACACACACTCAAATTATAGAACATATCCAAAGCTATGAAACCTGAGATTCCACTAAAAAGTGGATTATATTTTCTATTTATATTAGTTTTAGCTAGGTCTTTACCAATGACTATGAGGCCGTACAGTATATGTGTATGAGGATCCTGGCCTGCTGCTGGCGGGGTGGGTTACACATCTTATACCACTTAACCTTGGTGACTCTGCAAGGTAGACACTATTTTTTTAATAGTTGTGGTCTCGCCATATAGCCCAGGCTGGGCACAAGCTCCTGGGCCTGTCTCCTGCCTCAGCCTGTCAAGCAGCTGGGACTACAGGCTGGGGCCACCACACCCAGCTGGATCCTATGACTGTCCCCCTTTTAAAGTTAAGAGAGCTGAGGCCTGTTGAGTTTTGATGATTTACTCAGCCAAGATCACACAGCCAGGATTGTAACCCATGTCTGACTCATGAGCTCTTTTTTTTATTTTTTGTGGAGACAGGGTCTCACTATGTTGCCCAGGCTGATCTTGAACTCCTGGCCTCAAGCAGTCCTCCCGCCTCAGCTTCCCAGAGTGCTGAGATTATAGGTATGAGCCACCACGCCTGGCTGCAAGAGTTCTTAACCATTACACTGCACTGCCTTATTCAGAAACACACGCCTGGGCGGGTCCTGGTCAATATTTTAATACCGGCTGCACTTCCCACTAGCGACTTGGATTCAGAAAGACAGTTCACGTTTCTTACACTGAAACCTAAAACTGCTAGTGAGTGAAAATACTCATATTGGCCTATCAGTACCTGCTCCTCCCCTAGTAACTTTACTCGAAGTTTCCTTGCTTTCCGAGTGTGGAGTCAGCAGGGGAAGTGGGCAGATCCTGAAACATGGTGGCTTCAAGGCCAGGCAGCTGGATGGACCTCCTGCACCAGAGATGGGGCTCCCAGGCCCCACGCAGCAGCACCACTGTCTAGAGGCCCTGCGCTCCGTATGGCTCCTTCCAAGACTCCAAAGGACCACCCCACACGTGAACATCCAGACGTTTACACCTGGTTGTTTCACAGCTTACATTGTAGCAGCTCTTTCTATAGCAAAGGGACACACTCAAGTTAGTTCAAATAACAGGAAAGTTTATTATATGAACAGATATGGAAATGAGGAAAATGGGATTTTTCCACCATTAGCCAGGCCTCAAGGGAAGCCATGGCAGGGGTGGACTGGTGGGGGAGGGGACACCACCAGTTGCCTTAGGAAGAGCTAGAGGTGCAAAACTGCTGGTCACAGTGACAAGCAGGCATAGAACTCATGTTGGCCAGACACCACAGTCAGTATTTTGTGCATGAACTCGTTTAATCCTCTCAACAACCTATGAGGTAGGTGCTACTATCAATGTCCCCATTTTGTACAGAGGAGAACTGGGACGTGCGGAGGTCGAGTAACTGGTTCCAAACCAGCCGATGGTAAGTAGCAGCGCACACACTGCGTTCAGGTAGTTCGGCTCCTGTCTGTGCCCGTGACCACTACGCAGTGGTATGTTGTATACCCGAAACTGGTAGGATGGGGCTCGAGGTCCGGAGGAGTGTGGGGACTGGAGTATCCTGCGGCCTCCAGCAGCAAGGGCTGGACTCCTGCTGGGGCGGCCTGTGTGGGGCCCTGATCCCCGCTGCGGCTGCTCCTCCTGCCACCTAACACATTCCTCGCGGGTCCCTCTGAGTCTCCGAGGGAACCTGGCGGTTTCAGCTAATTATCGTTGTCCCTCTTTGATAAGGTTTTTCTCAACAGGCCACCTCAGAGATTCGATTGGCCAACGGTCTGCTGTGGTCACCGCGGCCCGGTGGTCAGAGCAGGGCTTGAGAGGCCCGGCGGTCAGAGCAGGGCTTGAGAGGCCCGGCAGCGCCTGCGGTGTACGGACTGCTCTCCACTGGAGAGACCCCAGGGGCCCGCCAGCCTCCTCCCCGGCCTGGTACATGTTCTCTTGTGACATTAGCCCCGCCTGGGATGCAGCATTGTTAGCCGTCACCTTTAGGAGTGTTCTTTCCTTGGCTAATGTCTTGTTCTTTTGGGGTCTCGTGCTTCTCTGAGATTATAGCTTCCTGCCAAGCGACTACACCTTCTTCCTGAAAAGCTACACAATGGTGCCATTGTGGGATACAGCAAGCTACTAATGTTTCAGAGATGCCCTCCTGAGGTGAAACAGCTTTTGATATGCAAACTAACATGTTCACATATTCCTTCAGGACAAAGCTCTGCAAAACTCCTGAGACATTTCTGTCTCCAATATAGTTATATTAATTTATGGAGCAACAGTTATGCTGACCTGGAATGTTCTCATCTTTCTCTCCCACCTGTCCAATCCCCACCTCCCCCACAAACCCTACCCTGACTCTCCCAGCTTCCTCGTGTCTCTCCTCTGAATTCCCAGAGCACTTAGCAGTTGGTGACTGCTGAACTTAATGCAGTGACACATTCTCTTATTATTCCATATGTGCATGTCCTGGTTCCACAGCTAGATCACAACCTGTGGAGGGGGAGTGTGATTTTTTTAAAAGATGGAATAACATGCTTGAGCTTACAATATGTCGGGCGCTGCTGCAGACACCTAGCATGTACCACATTTAATTCTGACAACAGTCCCAGGCCATAGGTCCATCACCCTCCTTTTAGAGGGGTGGTGCAGAGCTCAGAGGAGCTAAGTAACGTGCTTGGGTTACAGAGGTTTGGGGCATCAGGACCGGGACCTGAACTCAAGTCTGACCCCCGAGTCTTCATGCTTTACACAGCCATGTGGCACCTCCTTGGGACCACATTTTGTTCTCTGTGTCCCTCAGCATCCAGTGCAGTGCTGATGACCTCATCAAGAGCTCAGTAAGTACTAGTTAAAAGGCAACTGATGGCTCCCTTTAAATACGGAGGGTCACGAAGGGCCCTTATGCTTTCTATCGATTCATTCACGCAACCATTTAAAATTTTACTGACACCAGCTATGAGCCGGCACTGTTCTAGACATTGAGGACACAGAGCATTGCCCTTGCTCACCCAAAGAAGTGAGATGTATACACAAATAACTGATAGACAATCGTATTACGTATCCATCACTCCCTAAAAATGGCCACAAATCCACAAATTTACTGCCTTAAAACAACACATATTTATTGTCTCACAGCTTCTGCGGGTCAGAAGTTTGGGCACAGCTTAGCTGGGTCCTCTGCTGGGTCTCACAGACTGTAACTGAGGTGTTGGCTGGACTGGGTCCTCATCTGGATGCTCAACTAGAGAAGAATCTACTTCCACGTTCACTCAGGCCATGGGCAGAATTTAGGTTCTTGCAGCCACAAGACTCAGCTTCCTGTTGGCCAGGCGCTGGGACTGCAGGCTGCTCTTGACTCCTGGAGGTTGCCTGCAGGTCCTTACCAAGGGGCCACTTGCTTCGTCAAGACAGCAAGGAGAGTCTCGAGAGTGAGTCTGCCAGCAAAGAGGAGTCCGACACAAGCAACACAATTACAGGGGACACCCATCACCTTCGCCATGTTCCTGTCATTAGAAACCAGTCACAGGTCCTACTCACATGCAAGAGGAGGGGACCTCACAGGGCATGAGTACCAAAGGCGAGGCTCACGGGGGCTGCCTTGGAATCCATCTGACACAATGATAAAATGGAAAAGTGCCAGGTGAGTGGTAGAGACAACAGGTGCTACAGGAGCTTGGGAGGAATATTCCTTCCAACACACCTGCTGGGCTCCCTGTGCTGCGGCGGCAGCACCACTGGGGAGCTCACGCCATCCAGGTGCCTGGGCACACCACTGTAATATGAGATCGTGATAGACGGGCGCTGCCATCGGCTCGCAGGTCAAATGCTGGTCTTGCAAATGGCCCTGGAGGTCGTGGAGCCTGACCTCCGCAGTGGTGGCCTCAAGCGCCGTTCAGGAAGGGGCTGCGGCTACTGGCCGGAGTCACAGGGTCAGGGAGCAGGTGACAGCTGTGATATGAGGAACTGGGGACATGTTCAGGAGACGGCAGGCCTGAAGATGCACTGGCTACACCTAATGGGGGCTGGACAGGTTGGAGGAAGGAGAGGGAGGAGGCCGAGCTGAGCTTGAAATGAGGTGGCCCAGGCGTGAACAGGTCAGAGCTGCTGGGGGTGGCTGGAGAAGTGATTCACTGACTCTTTTCTCCAGCTCGGGATACAGAGCGTCTAATTTCTGTGGAGCACCCCTAGAAACAAAGAAGTCCTTCACGAATTCATATACGTGCATATATTCCGTTGACTCTTGCACTGGCCATGCGGCATGAAGACGCTAAGGCTAATGGAGCCGCAGGTCTCCCTGACCTGGGTGAAGCCCTGCGCAGTCTGCGGTGGGGACTGGCGCACCTGCACACCGACCTGCTCAGGACGTCGCTGGCGTTCTAGGAGACAGAGAATGAGAACCACAGTCAGTTCTCAGGTTCCTGTCCCCCCAAAATCCCTTCCCAACTCACTCTCGGAGGCCACTCCGGGGTGCCACCCTGAGAACTGGGGGGATAGCACCCTCCCTCTGCTGCAGCAGCATTGTGTGGCCTGGGATAAGCCACCACCAGCACATGTCACCGCATGTCGCATGAGCCCCTCCCTCTCACACCTCCCAGAGGGGTGCAGCACGTAGGCTGTCTCGAACTGGGGGCGGATGGCAGCCTTTGGGTAAGGCCTCGGGCTACGCACCTGCAGTGTGCGGGCGTCTGGCTCCTTGGCTGTCCTCTCCAGGTCGGTGACCAGGCTGCTGAGCTGTGCTGCTGCCCTGGAGACCTCAAGGATTCTGACCACCTCTGCTGGCACGTCCTCTGGCTGGTCCAGCCGCTGCTGAGGGAGGGCACCCAGCCGTCCCCTGGTTTGGTGCTGGCTCTCCAGCTCAGCCTCCAGCTTGTGGTTCCCGCGGTCTACCTGGAACTACAGAGAAAGGAGCCCTAAGACTCAGTGGCCGATGGCTCCCTCCTGGCCCGTCGCAGTCTGAGTGTGTGAGTGGGGTGCAGATTCCTCAGCCCTCTTCCCTCCACGCCGCTGCCTCTGCACATTGCAGGGGTTGAGAGGCAGCTGTGCTCCTTATAAAGGCAGGGACATCTCCTCTTCTTGCCTCACACTCCTGTGAACATCTATAGATGCCACGTCTTACCGCAGTGGGACACAAACACACACACACACATGCCACTCAGCCACATCTTCTCACTGCCTGCCTTTAATCCCCTTTAGATCATAAGGTAAGGAGAGATGTCACACTCGAGTGAGCGAAAGGAAAAGAAAGGTAGACTGTCACAGACAGAAACAGAGACCTGTGGTCCGTGTAGTAATTTCAGCTGATGAGACGCTGTCTCCTTTGACGCTTACTCCTCACCGAGAGCCAGCAAGAGCAGGCTCTACCGGGATTGGTTCTCATTTAACATCTAAGTCGCATGAAGGTCAGA
>NW_012149775.1:1227781-1242472 GCF_000956105.1 Propithecus coquereli
TATTTGAAGGCACTCCTGGGAAGAGATGAGACACGAAGAGGAAGTTACAGCACAGTGTGGTGGCCGCTGTCACAGGGGTCTGCTCGGCACTGTGGAGCTCAGAGGAGGGGGCATAGTCCGGCCTGGAGCGAGGGGTGAGTCGGTGACGGCTTTCTGGAGGGGACAGGTCTAAAGGACACATATGGTGAATGAGGGAAGGAGGGAAAGAGCATCTTGGAAGACGGGACAGCAGAGAACTGGTGGGTGACCTGGGACCGTGGGACACTGGGCCATCTTTATTGTTCTTATGAGCAGAGTGTGCCATCCCACCCAGCTCCACTCACTGCCTCCCTCACCCTGCTGCTGCCACTTCCGGCTGAGACGAAGGTGCGGGGCCTGGGAGTAGGGGACAGGGGAGGCATGGCTGTAAACCACAACCAAGGACCACACTCCCCCTGCAAAAAGGTGTCTTCCTGATCACTTGATTGCCATCTGCGCCCTTGTGCTGCGTTAAAAAATCCTGGGCGGAGGCTGGGGGATAAGTGGAATGACCTGTGACCTTCAGCCTAAAGAGCTGAGACTGCTCTAGGGCTGCACAAAAATGTGACATCTGAGAGGTGGGGTGAAGAAGGGGAAAATTGGAGATTTGGAGAAGATGAGTGGATTTGGCGTGCACAGCCCTGTGAGGGACCAGAGGACAGGTGTGCTGGGGAGGCTGCGGGCAGGCCTGGTGTGAAGAAGCTGGCTACTGGTGAACTGGAAGTCCCCCGTGGGTGCTCATTCTGGTCTGTGCTCTCACGCACGGCTGCCTAGGATTTGGAAAATGTTGTCAGTCGTCCCACGGTGGGATTCTAAATCCTATGCATGATAAAAGTATTGTGTTGGTCGGTAGTGGTGGTTCACGCCTGTAATCCCAGCGCTCTGGGAGGCCGAGGCGGGAGGATTGCTTGAGTGTAGGAGTTCGAGACCAGCCTGAGCAAGAGTGCGATCCCGTCTCTACTAAAAATAGAAAAATTAGCTGGGCGCCATGGCATGCACCTGTAATCTCAGCTACTTGGGAGGCCGAGGCAGGAGGATCGCTTGAACCCAGGAGTTTGAGGTTGCTGTGGGCTAGGATGATGCCACTGCACTCTGCCTGGGGCAACAGAGCAAGACTCTTTCTCAAAAAAGAAAAAAAAGTATTAACTGCACCAAAAGACCATGTTTTATTTTCTAGTTCTTGTTGTGTTTTATTCTGCTTAGTCATGCCCTTCACTCACGGTATCTTTAACATTATCTGTTTGCTCTGCTCAGACTTAAACTACAAAGTTCCATCACCGCCCTACTGGTCCCTGAGAGGAGGGAGCCATCCCGGGTGCAACCTCAAAGGGAGAGGGCACAGCGTGGGTAGGCCCAGGCCTGGACTTCGCCCGAGTTCTGTCGTTCACCCTCAGCTCAGCGGTGGGAAGAGACATGGCGATTGGGAGCCAGGATTGGGGGGGATTGCGCTGCTTTCCCTGGGAGTGTTCAGGGTTTCACATAAAATGTTGTATATTCCAAAAAATAAAACACACACACTCAAATTATAGAACATATCCAAAGCTATGAAACCTGAGATTCCACTAAAAAGTGGATTATATTTTCTATTTATATTAGTTTTAGCTAGGTCTTTACCAATGACTATGAGGCCGTACAGTATATGTGTATGAGGATCCTGGCCTGCTGCTGGCGGGGTGGGTTACACATCTTATACCACTTAACCTTGGTGACTCTGCAAGGTAGACACTATTTTTTTAATAGTTGTGGTCTCGCCATATAGCCCAGGCTGGGCACAAGCTCCTGGGCCTGTCTCCTGCCTCAGCCTGTCAAGCAGCTGGGACTACAGGCTGGGGCCACCACACCCAGCTGGATCCTATGACTGTCCCCCTTTTAAAGTTAAGAGAGCTGAGGCCTGTTGAGTTTTGATGATTTACTCAGCCAAGATCACACAGCCAGGATTGTAACCCATGTCTGACTCATGAGCTCTTTTTTTTATTTTTTGTGGAGACAGGGTCTCACTATGTTGCCCAGGCTGATCTTGAACTCCTGGCCTCAAGCAGTCCTCCCGCCTCAGCTTCCCAGAGTGCTGAGATTATAGGTATGAGCCACCACGCCTGGCTGCAAGAGTTCTTAACCATTACACTGCACTGCCTTATTCAGAAACACACGCCTGGGCGGGTCCTGGTCAATATTTTAATACCGGCTGCACTTCCCACTAGCGACTTGGATTCAGAAAGACAGTTCACGTTTCTTACACTGAAACCTAAAACTGCTAGTGAGTGAAAATACTCATATTGGCCTATCAGTACCTGCTCCTCCCCTAGTAACTTTACTCGAAGTTTCCTTGCTTTCCGAGTGTGGAGTCAGCAGGGGAAGTGGGCAGATCCTGAAACATGGTGGCTTCAAGGCCAGGCAGCTGGATGGACCTCCTGCACCAGAGATGGGGCTCCCAGGCCCCACGCAGCAGCACCACTGTCTAGAGGCCCTGCGCTCCGTATGGCTCCTTCCAAGACTCCAAAGGACCACCCCACACGTGAACATCCAGACGTTTACACCTGGTTGTTTCACAGCTTACATTGTAGCAGCTCTTTCTATAGCAAAGGGACACACTCAAGTTAGTTCAAATAACAGGAAAGTTTATTATATGAACAGATATGGAAATGAGGAAAATGGGATTTTTCCACCATTAGCCAGGCCTCAAGGGAAGCCATGGCAGGGGTGGACTGGTGGGGGAGGGGACACCACCAGTTGCCTTAGGAAGAGCTAGAGGTGCAAAACTGCTGGTCACAGTGACAAGCAGGCATAGAACTCATGTTGGCCAGACACCACAGTCAGTATTTTGTGCATGAACTCGTTTAATCCTCTCAACAACCTATGAGGTAGGTGCTACTATCAATGTCCCCATTTTGTACAGAGGAGAACTGGGACGTGCGGAGGTCGAGTAACTGGTTCCAAACCAGCCGATGGTAAGTAGCAGCGCACACACTGGGTTCAGGTAGTTCGGCTCCTGTCTGTGCCCGTGACCACTACGCAGTGGTATGTTGTATACCCGAAACTGGTAGGGTGGGGCTTGAGGTCCGGGGGAGTGTGGGGACTGGAGTATCCTGCGGCCTCCAGCAGCAAGGGCTGGACTCCTGCTGGGGCGGCCTGTGTGGGGCCCTGATCCCCGCTGCGGCTGCTCCTCCTGCCACCTAACACATTCCTCGCGGGTCCCTCTGAGTCTCCGAGGGAACCTGGCGGTTTCAGCTAATTATCGTTGTGCCTCTTTGATAAGGTTTTTCTCAACAGGCCACCTCAGAGATTCGATTGGCCAACGATCTGCTGAGGTCACTGCGGCCCGGTGGTCAGAGCAGGGCTTGAGAGGCCCGGCAGCGCCTGCGGTGTACGGACTGCTCTCCACTGGAGAGACCCCAGGGGCCCGCCAGCCTCCTCCACGGCCTGGTACAAGTTCTCTTGTGACGTTAGCCCCGCCTGGGACGCAGCATTGTTAGCTGTCACCTTTAGGAGTGTTCTTTCCTTGGCTAGTGTCTTGTTCTTTGGGGGTCTGGTGCTTCTCTGAGATTATAGCTTCCTGCCAAGCGACTACACCTTCTTCCTGAAAAGCTACACTAGCCCCCTTGTCCTTCGCCCTCCACCCCCAACTCCTGCCCCAGTCCATCTTGGACAAAGGTTCCAGACTGGTTTTCCTTAAACACCACTTTTCCCTTCACTCCCGACTCAAAATCCTCTGACTATGTCACTCTGTCACCATGTCACTATGTCATGGCATCACCCATCCAGCCTGCCGGCTTCCTGTTTTCCCCATTCCTGAAAATTCCACACTAACCAGACCCGTTTCCCCCCTTGCCACACACACTCCTACAAATGTGCCGTGGCTTTTTCCTACCTCCCTGCTTTCATTTGCGTGGTTATGTGCTGGCCACGCTCCCCGCAAAAAATTGGGTCCCTTAGGTAGGGGTCGTTGCAAAGGATAAGAAAATAATAGAAAATGGAAAATAATGGAAATAAAAGAATACACAGAGACGAAGGTATAGTTTTATAGATTTGTAAAGATTATAGGCAAAGCGGGATACTGAGGGGGCCTTGGATCTCTCTGTCAATCACAAAAGGCCAAGAGTGAAGTTTTACATGGGCATTTATAGGTACAGTGATTGGTTGCCAGGGGTAACAGATTTACATAACAACAGGTAGTTCCTCTTAGATCAAAAGTTTTTCAAAAGGCTTCTTCAGATCTCTTAACTAATTCTGTCTACGTGAACAAATGGTTACAAAATCTTTCAAAGACTAACTTCTAAGTTCTAAGGTAAATTTATCACTTAACAGAAGGGTTAAACAGAGATATAGGGGCTCCATATTTTTTTTATCAAGTTATTGTGTATTGAGACAGGTAGTCAGGAGTTTAAGCAGGAACTGTCCCTTGGGATAATTGCTTGTAGCCACAGGTGTCTGTCTGTCGGGTGGGCATTCTTTGATCAGCTCTCATCCTGTGGCTCTTAGCAGACCTGCTTTGCTTTTCAAAGTAAGTCTGAACCTCAGGTGTGAGAATCGCAGCGCCATTGTGGGATACAGCAAGCTACTGATCTTTCAGAGATGCCCTCCTGAGGTGAAACAGCTTTTGATATGCAAACTAACAAGTTCACATATTCCTTCAGGGCAAAGCTCTGCAAAACTCCTGAGACATTTCTGCCTCCAATATAGTTATATTAATTTATGGAGCCACAGTTATGCTGACCTGGAATGTTCTCATCTTTCTCTCCCACCTGTCCAATCCCCACCTCCCCCACAAACCCTACCCTGACTCTCCCAGCTTCCTCGTGTCTCTCCTCTGAATTCCCAGAGCACTTAGCAGTTGGTGACTGCTGAACTTAATGCAGTGACACATTCTCTTATTATTCCATATGTGCGTGTCCTGGTTCCACAGCTAGATCACAACCTGTGGAGGGAGAGTGTGATTTTTTAAAAGATGGAATAACATGCTTGAGCTTACAATATGTCGGGCGCTGCGGCAGACACCTAGCATGTACCACATTTAATTCTGACAACAGTCCCAGGCCATAGGTCCATCACCCTCCTTTTAGAGGGGTGGTGCAGAGCTCAGAGGAGCTAAGTAACGGTCCTGGGTTACAGAGGTTTGGGGCATCAGGACCGGGACCTGAACTCAAGTCTGACCCCCGAGTCTTCATGCTTTACACAGCCATGTGGCACCTCCTTGGGACCACATTTTGTTCTCTGTGTCCCTCAGCATCCAGTGCAGTGCTGACGACCTCATCAAGAGCTCAGTAAGTACTAGTTAAAAGGCAACTGATGGCTCCCTTTAAATACGGAGGGTCACGAAGGGCCCTTATGCTTTCTATCGATTCATTCACGCAACCATTTAAAATTTTACTGACACCAGCTATGAGCCGGCACTGTTCTAGACATTGAGGACACAGAGCATTGCCCTTGCTCACCCAAAGAAGTGAGATGTATACACAAATAACTGATAGACAATCGTATTACGTATCCATCACTCCCTAAAAATGGCCACAAATCGACAAATTTACTGCCTTAAAACAACACATATTTATTGTCTCACAGCTTCTGCGGGTCAGAAGTTTGGGCACAGCTTAGCTGGGTCCTCTGCTGGGTCTCACAGACTGTAACTGAGGTGTTGGCTGGACTGGGTCCTCATCTGGATGCTCAACTAGAGAAGAATCTACTTCCACGTTCACTCAGGCCGTGGGCAGAATTTAGGTTCTTGCAGCCACAAGACTCAGCTTCCTGTTGGCCAGGCGCTGGGACTGCAGGCTGCTCTTGACTCCTGGAGGTTGCCTGCAGGTCCTTACCAAGGGGCCACTTGCTTCGTCAAGACAGCAAGGAGAGTCTCGAGAGTGAGTCTGCCAGCAAAGAGGAGTCCGACACAAGCAACACAATTACAGGGGACACCCATCACCTTTGCCATGTTCCTGTCATTAGAAACCAGTCACAGGTCCTACTCACATGCAAGAGGAGGGGACCTCACAGGGCATGAGTACCAAAGGCGAGGCTCACGGGGGCTGCCTTGGAATCCATCTGACACAATGATAAAATGGAAAAGTGCCAGGTGAGTGGTAGAGACAACAGGTGCTACAGGAGCTTGGGAGGAATATTCCTTCCAACACACCTGCTGAGCTCCCTGTGCTGCGGCGGCAGCACCACTGGGGAGCTCACGCCATCCAGGTGCCTGGGCACACCACTGTAATAAGAGATCGTGACAGACGGGCGCTGCCATCGGCTTGCAGGTCAAATGCTGGTCTTGCAAATGGCCCTGGAGGTCGTGGAGCCTGACCTCCGCAGTGGTGGCCTCAAGCGCCGTTCAGGAAGGGGCTGCGGCTACTGGCCGGAGTCACAGGGTCAGGGACCAGGTGACAGCTGTAATACGAGGAACTGGGGACATGTTCAGGAGACGGCAGGCCTGAAGATGCACTGGCTACACCTAATGGGGGCTGGACAGGTTGGAGGAAGGAGAGGGAGGAGGCCGAGCTGAGCCTGAAATGAGGTGGCCCAGGCGTGAACAGGTCAGAGCTGCTGGGGGTGGCTGGAGAAGTGATTCACTGACTCTTTTCTCCAGCTCGGGATACAGAACGTCTAATTTCTGTGGAGCACCCCTAGAAACAAAGAAGTCCTTCATGAATTCATATACGTGCATATATTCCATTGACTCTTGCACTGGCCATGCGGCATGAAGACGCTAAGGCTAATGGAGCCGCGGGTCTTCCTGACCTGGGTGAAGCCCTGCGCATGTCTGCGGTGGGGACTGGCGCGTCTGCGCACCGACCTGCTCAGGACGTCGCTGGCGTTCTAGGAGACAGAGAATGAGAACCACAGTCAGTTCTCAGGTTCCTGTCCCCCCAAAATCCCTTCCCAACTCACTCTCGGAGGCCACTCCGGGGTGCCACCCTGAGAACTGGGGGGATAGCACCCTCCCTCTGCTGCAGCAGCATTGTGTGGCCTGGGATAAGCCACCACCAGCATATGTCACTGCATGTCGCATGAGCCCCTCCCTCTCACACCTCCCAGAGGGGTGCAGCACGTAGGCTGTCTCGAACTGGGGGCGGATGGCAGCCTTTGGGTAAGGCCTCGGGCTACGCACCTGCAGTGTGCGGGCGTCTGGCTCCTTGGCTGTCCTTTCCAGGTCGGTGACCAGGCTGCTGAGCTGTGCTGCTGCCCTGGAGACCTCAAGGATTCTGACCACCTCTGCTGGCACGTCCTCCGACTGGTCCAGCCGCTGCTGAGGGAGGGCACCCAGCCGTCCCCTGGTTTGGTGCTGGCTCTCCAGCTCAGCCTCCAGCTTGTGGTTCCCGCGGTCTACCTGGAACTACAGAGAAAGGAGCCCTAAGACTCAGTGGCCGATGGCTCCCTCCTGGCCTGTCGCAGTCTGAGTGTGTGAGTGGGGTGCAGATTCCTCAGCCCTCTTCCCTCCACGCCGCTGCCTCTGCACATTGCAGGGGTTGGGAGGCAGCTGTGCTCCTTATAAAGGCAGGGACATCTCCTCTTCCTGCCTCACACTCCTGTGAACATCTATAGATGCCACGTCTTACCGCAGTGGGACACAAACACACACACACACACGTGCCACTCAGCCACGTCTTCTCACTGCCGCCTTTAATCCCCTTTAGATCATAAGGTAAGGAGAGATGTCACACTCGAGTGAGCGAAAGGAAAAGAAAGGTAGACTGTCACAGACAGAAACAGAGACCTGTGGTCCGTGTAGTAATTTCAGCTGATGAGACGCTGTCTCCTTTGACCCTTACTCCTCACCGAGAGCCAGCAAGAGCAGGCTCTACCGGGATTGGTTCTCATTTAACATCTAAGTCGCATGAAGGTCAGAGGGCTCAACCTGCCCCAGGTTGCTAGCTAGCAAAGCCTGAGGCCGAGACCAACACCTGGGTTTTCAGCCCCCAAGACCTTCCCCACCCCGCCCCCAGCAGGCTGGTCCAGGGAGGACAGCTGTGCCCAGCAGGAAGGAGGGGCCCCTGACGACACTCAAGGTAGTCCCTCCTGGAATCAGAGGAACCCACCTGCAGGGCCTGCAGTTTCTCCTCCTCCTGAGCCTTGGGCCCACAAAGCTCTGCCATGTCCTTTCTGAGCTTCCTGCCCCGGTGGCTGAGTCGCTCCTAAAGACACGGGCACACCTGCTTGTCAGACCGGGGCTGAGGGTGGCACCCACTGGAGGAGCCGATGGAACACAGTGGGGTTCTGAAACCCAGCATGAGGCCGGCGTGAAATTCTGCCGAAAAGTAGGTGCTCGTCAGGTGTCATGCTTGGCGTAAGGAACTTGAGATTTTATTTAGTGGATAATTATGAGGAAAACGTAATGAATAGATTTTTTAAGTCTTAGAACTACACAAAAATACCATTATTAGAACCGTTTCTACTTGACTTCATGGTGCTTTTCTCCCACCATATTAAAGTTACGTGACAATCTTCTGGCCCCTCTTACTACTTCCCATTAGCAAGCGAAGCCAGTCTGGAGAGAAAGGCTTTGAGGAGGAGATGGCCGACCAGGTCCTGCCCCTCCCTGGCCCTGGCGGGGTCGGACGGCAAGAGCCCTTGGGTGGGTGCAAAGCCACAGCCCAGGCCGGCAGGCACTCTGTTTCTCAATCTTAAGCCAGTATCCAGACAGGTCATTGTGTCCCCGAAGCTATGGATGGGATGAATGATTTGAATTTCTAAAAAAAATTTGCTTTCAGGTTTTTGATAAACTGTGAGAGGAGCAAAAATAAACAAAGGTAGTCCTGGTATCAGCACAGGCCTGTAATGAGCCAAAGTGGAAGAAAGGGGAGGATGTCAGCCAAAGAGTCTGGAAACATCCTTCGTGTGATCGATTGTTAGATGAGTTGAAAATGCACTTACCCTACCCGGCAACAAAAGCATCCAAAGCCACAGTAATAACAACAGCACTGGTGCAGGAAGAAATAGAAAGTGAAAGAGGAGAGAGCTCGGAGACAGACACGTGGCTATGAAAGAATTTTAAAAGAACGCGTAGTGCACAAATCAGGGGGAGAAGGGGCAGAATCTGTAGAAGACGGACATGAGAAAACCGGCTTATGATAAAAGGGAAATAAAACCGATCTCTACCTAGAACCATATGTGAAGGGGACTCCTGGAGGATTAAAGACCTGTGTGAAAGGCACAATTATAAAATCAATAGCAAATAATGTTAGAGAATAGATTTGTGACCTGGGCGTAGAGAAAGATGTCCTAAACAAGCCCCCCAGAGCACAAACCACGAGGGAAAATTTAAATTTGATCACATCAAAGTTAAGTATTTCTGTTCAATGACAGCACCACGGACGAAATTAACAGAGAAATGACAGATTAGGAGGTGATATCTTTAAGGTCTACAACCAACAAAGGAGTTATATGTGGAATAGAGACAGGTAAGCCTGCACGTCAACAAGAAGGCAGGAACCCAACAGAAAAATCCTCAAAGAGCGGGGACAGTTAATTCACAGCAGAGAGAATGCAGCAGGCTGCACAATGCATGCGGACAGGTGCCCAAGCTCTTCAGTGATTAGAGAAATGGAAATTAACCCAACAATAAAGTTGTTTCACACCCGTCGGAGTCATAAAAGTGAGACAGCTGGATAATGCCCGGCGGGGCAGACTCATGGGGCCCCCAGGTCCCCCGGCTGGCTGGGCGATGTGCGCTGGCACCGTCGTTCTGGAGGGTCCCCGCCACCAAAGTGTGCTTTCTTCTGTGATCCGGCGGCCCCGTTTCTGGGTCAGTATCCTAGAGAATTCTTCACTTGGGCCCTAAGAGGACGTGAGCACTGCAGCATCTTTGTGGCCTCAGAGTTGGAGTCATGTGAGGCCCGTTCCTGGGGAACGGTTGAGTAAAATGTGGCAGACCCCTCTGTGGGACACGACAGAGCTGTCAGAAGTCAGGGACTGTTGGACACAAAACATGAGTCGATCTTACAGATATGATGTGGAGTGGAAAAGCAAGAAATAGAATGAGGCCGATCATAGCACACTGTTTTGTAAATTAAATATTCAAACGCACTACCCGAAGGATGGACATATTTGAAACACAGACCTCGGTAGGGGGGGAACCAAGGGCAACACACCTAACCTAATCATCTGTACCACGGGAAGGGCGGCGGGAGGAGGGGGGAGGAGGGAGAAGGGGACGGGTATTTGTATACACAAGGAGTGCAATGCGCACTACCCGAAGGATGGACATATTTGAAACACGGACTTCGGTGGGGGGGGGACCAAGGGCAACACACGTAACCTAAACATATGTACACCCATAATTTGCTGAAATAAAAAATAATAATAATAAATAAATAAATATTCAAACACAAAAAGCAATATGTGTTTTGCCAAATCTACAAATAAAAAGACAGCAAATATTCACATGGCTGTCCACGGGAGCGGTGGGGGAGGACTGGTGTGGAAATGGAAAATAAATAACACAAGGAAAGGATTTGTGCACTAAAGATAAGGATGCGCTGTTAACTGGAGAGTGTGTTTCATTAACCAAATCCTTCTTACCTCAGGTCAAAAACAATTTTTTTAGGAGATTTTGGAGCTGTATAGGTAGAAGGGATGGAGAAGACGGCCTGAGATTCTGCTGGTGGAATTGAGGTCCCCGGACGCAGGTCAGCGAGGGTGTTCAGCAAACAGAGCTTCAGTCAGCAGAGGAGACAGTGATGTCACCGCAAAGTGACTAAAAATGTGCCACGTCACTGGGCGTTACCTGCAGGCGCTTCCCAGCAGAGAGGGGGTAGAAACCTCATGGAAGGAGTGGGAGGCAATAAACGGCCAACATGAACGTCACTCACGGGTCTCGCGGAAGAACTGGCAAGCTGGGTCGGCATGGCATCGCTTGCGTGAGCGCTGAAGTCCAGGCCGGGAAGGCACAAGCAACAGCCTTCACCCCTTCCGTCCACTCTCTCTCCGTCCTCACGACTGAGCAGTCTGTCCTTGCTGTCTTCACGTCCGGACAGCCCGTCATTCCTTGGTTCTCGGCCTTGTTTCTCATCTCTCCTTTGAAACATCTCTCTCCGCGGTCACCTGCGATCTCCAGCCATGAAATCCAGAAGGGCCCCATCCTCGGGTCCCTCCTGGACCCGTGCTACCCACTCCTGCTTCTCCGCTGCTTCATTTTTCCTCCAGAAAGGAGCCTTCCCAGAGCTGGGCTCCTCAACCCTTTCTGTCTCTGACTACACCCTTAGCTTTCCATTCTGGAGGCTTCAGATCTCATCATAATCCCCAAACCGGATCTTTTTCCTACACATCTCATGTTTCCAACCGAGAGCTAAGTACCTCCTGCTGCCCCGCCAGCCGCTGGAAAGTAGCGTGGAGGAATCACTCTTGCTGTCCCTTTCCCACCCTCTTCTGCAGGGCACTCCTCTTGACCGCCACACGTCTGTCCTGGGGCCTGCCACTGTGCCTGCCATTCAGCTCGAAATCGGTCATCTTTCACCCTTATCTGTGTCACTCCTCCCTCCACAGGCAAAGATGAGCCCGGACTTGTTCACGCAAGGCTCCCGTGGCCCAACCCCAGGTTACACTTCCAGTGTCCTCTGGCCCCTCCGTACTCTCTCTGCCAGCACACAGGGCTGCTTTTGGTTGCCTGGACATGCCCCTGCCGCCGCCCCTCCCCATGGCTTAGGTTTTGCTTCCCCAGCCAGGAACGCTCTTGTTCTGCCGGTCAAAGTCAGCTTGCTAAGGTCCAGTTCAAAAGCCACAGTCCTGTGCTGGGGCTTGGAGTCTCCACGACATGTACATATGAAGGAGCAGAAGAGTGATCTGTGTGGCCTTTTAAATGATTGAGTGAAGATGGAAATGGATTAAAAATAATAAATGACTTCTCTACCAAAGCAGTAGAAGATTCTTCATAACACCTTCCAGTAGCTGAATTCAGTTTTGGGAAGGGGCAGAACAAGTTAAATACAGAAAACTAAAGAAAAGAAAACCTCATTTTGGAACTGTCTTTCTCCTTGACTATGCTTATCCCCTATCTTTCTACTTGTTTTACCTTTGCTCTGAATTTGTAAATAAAGACCAAAGAAATACAGTATACATTTAGGAGCTTTATACCAAGAAACATGCCTTGAAAGCTGCTATTCCCTGGAGGGAAAAGTATATCAAGTTCCTGTCTTTTTTTTTTTTTTCTTTTTTAGAGAAGATTTCTAATGTCCTTAAATTTTGAAAGTCAAGACAAATACATATCTGCACGCTATTTTTAGCAGTTGTGTGAGTAAGAATAATGAGATTTGTATTTTAAGGGCTTTGTCATGTGGATGTTTTGCCACTGGAGTTGACTCCTCAGAATACCTTTTAGAGGGCTTTAATATTATATTTTTCATCTGTCACCTTGATGACATTACTTGCCCACACTTGAGCCCACCTGTCTTTCTAGCTATGCCCTGTTATGAACAGTGATTGTGCTCACTGTGCAAATGTCCATGTATCACTTAATTAAGCAACATCATAGGGCTGTAACTCAAGGAAGTTGAATGAGGTGAACATAGACATAGCTCTTTCCCCTTTCCAACCTTTTTAAAATGTAACAAATATTTTTATGTTCCCCTTCCCCTTTCCCTCTTCCCCCTTCCCCCTTTTGGAAACATGTCAGGAACTAGGTAGTTGAAGATGAGCAATTGAGGGGACTAAGAGAGTGAGGCACACAGAGCCTGGCTGCTTTGTGCTTCATCATAAGTCATGCTGCTGACGAGGTTATTTTAAGCACCCTTTTAACAAGAAAACCTTGTGGGCGATCCAGCTGGCAGATTCAAGGAGTTCAGGAAACAGGACCACAGAGGTTATATTCTGGGATCCTGGCCATGAGGTTGGATGCCTCACCTTGCTGAAAAAGAGACACTAGACCTAAATGGCGCAGCATGATTTTGTTCCTGCTTGGCTAAACTTCTTCACACCACAGCCAGCTAAGCCACCTACTGCAACCTTTGAGAAACACGGAGAGCACCTACCCCGAGGAGAAGGTAGATTTGGAGTAAGCCGTCGTCGACATAATTTCTCTGATGGCTTTTTTAACAATGGACCCCTATGAACTACAGGAGATTCCTGGCCCCAGCCCTCCCTGTTCCGCCATGATTCTGTGGACTCTTGGTGTCTCTAAGGGAGCATATGCTGGAATCACAGGGAACCCATCTGGTTGGCGTGGCTCTTCCCGAGGTCCCGATGTTATGAGCCAGCGTAGTGGAGGTGGCACAGGGAACCATTGCCATTGGAATGGCAGCTTCCACTCCCGGAAAGGCTGTTCCTTTCAGGAAAGGCCACCTACAGAGATTAGGGAAGAAAAGAAAGAAGACAAGGTGGAAAAGTTGCAGTTTGGAAGAAGACTTTCCTTCTTTGAATCCAGAAGCTGGCAAACAGAATCAGCCATGTAGACCTTTTGGGACCCCTTCTAGAGTGTGGGAAAACCCACCTAGTGCCAAGCAACCCTCCAAAATGCTAGTTATCAAAAAAGTATCCAAAGAGGATCCTGCTGCTGCCTTCTCTGCTGCATTCACCTCACCAGGATCTCACCATGCGAATGGGAACAAATCATCATCCATAGTTCCAAGTGTCTATAAGAACATGGTTCCTAAGCCTGCACCACCTCCTTCTAAGCCCAATGCATGGAAAGCTAACAGAATGGAACCACAAATTGGGATCCCTTTCCTCTAACCAGTAGTGTGCTTTTACCAGTCCAATCTCTGTTACCAGACCAGTGGTACCGGTTGATGGTGCAGTTCTGAGTTCTCCTAAAGAGAGTCCCTCCAGCACCACCCCTCCAATTGAGATCAGCTCCTCTGGTCTGACCAAGTTGACCCGCCGAACCACTGACAGGCAAAGTGAGTTCCTGAAGACCCTGAAGGATGACCGGAATGGAGAATTCTCAGAAAACAGAGACTGTGACAAGCTGGAGGATTTGGAGGATGACAGCACTCCTGAACCAAAGGAAAACGGAGAGGAAGGCTGTCATCAGAATGGTCTTGCTCTCCCCGTCGTGGAAGAAGGGGAGGTTCTCTCACACTCTTTGGAAGCAGAGCACAGGTTACTGAAAGCAATGGGGTGGCAGGAATATCCAGAAAATGATGAGAATTGCCTTCCCCTCACAGAGGATGAGCTCAAAGAATTCCACATGAAGACAGAGCAGCTGAGAAGAAATGGCTTTGGAAAGAACGGCTTCTCGCAGAGCCGCAATTCCAGCCTGTTCTCCCCTTGGAGAAGCATTTGTAAAGCAGAGTTTGAGGACTCAGACATGGAAACCAGTAGCAGTGAAACATCAGATGACGATGCCTGGAAGGAGGCATATAAATGCTCACAGTTAAATCTGACCCAGTAAACTCTGTTTAGGGAGTATACAAAAGAAATTGTTCTTTTCTTTTTCTTATGTTGTTGAATACTTCATGAAGAAGGGAAATAATCATATCCCAAAGAGAGAGCGATTGGCTTGTTTAGTTTTTGTTGTTCTTCCCTGTTATCTGCTTAATAGAGAAGTTTGTGTGGTGGGAAAGATTTTTAAAATACACGCACACACACACACATACACAGTACACACAGTACACACAGGTGGGAGCTGGCAGTGCCGAGAGGAGACACTGGTCTGCAGCAACAGCTTCTACTACCAGCCCTCGGGGCACTCACCCCTGTGCTCAAGCAATCATTGTCAAGGACAAAGTGACTATTGAAGTTATAATTGCATTAAATTAA
>NW_012149775.1:1242522-1243649 GCF_000956105.1 Propithecus coquereli
AATTCCACATGAAGACAGAGCAGCTGAGAAGAAATGGCTTTGGAAAGAACGGCTTCTCGCAGAGCCGCAATTCCAGCCTGTTCTCCCCTTGGAGAGGCACTTGTAAAGCAGAGTTTGAGGACTCAGACACGGAAACCAGTAGTAGTGAAACATCAGATGACGATTGTTGTAGTGTGGAGGGCGCGAACAGACCACGAGAGAATTTAATGGAGCCAAATTGAGAGTCTTTATTAGCTGGCCAGCGACCACCTCCGCCCGCGTAAAAGCAGTACGAGAGGATGGCACCAGTCTTTAGCTTCTACAGGAATTTTATACTAATTTGAGGGAGGCTACGTGACATAGAACAGATACTCTAAAACAAAGGAAACAAAGGCAGAATGTACAATCAATATTTCAATGACACAGAGTCCTGAGATCTGGCTGTTCTCACAGATTTCTGGTGCCCAAAGACAGATTACAATCTTTGAAGTAAAGCACAATCTAAGTTACAGATTGAACAAAGAACATTCTTCCAGTACCATATTAATCATAAGTTGAACCCTTGACATACTTCGCGTAGGGCAATCAGGCCCTGAATTCTAACAATTGCTAACCGCAAGCTTTGTACAGAAGCAAATAGCGTTTATTAAAGTTCCCTAGCAACTATAATTGCATTATACCTTTTTATTCATTAACCCTTTAAAGCATCTCAGCTCACTACAACGATGCCTGGAAGGAGGCATATAAATGCTCACAGTTAAATCGGACCCAGTAAACTCTGTTTAGGGAGTATACAAAAGAAATTGTTCTTTTGTTTTTCTTATGTTGTTGAATACTTCATGAAGAAGGGAAATAATCACATCCTAAAGAGAGAGCCATTAGCTTGTTTAGCTTTTGTTGTTCTTCCCCGTTAACTGCTTAATAGAGAAGTTTGTGTGGTGGGAAAGATTTTTAAAATACACACACACACACTCACACACACACACACACACACACAGTACACACAGGTGGGAGCTGGCAGTGCCGAGAGGAGACACTGGTCTGCAGCAACAACTTCTACTACCAGCCCTCGGGGCACTCACCCCTGTGCTCAAGCAATCATTGTCAAGGACAAAGTGACTATTGAAGTTATAATTGCATTAAATTAA
>NW_012149775.1:1244774-1245621 GCF_000956105.1 Propithecus coquereli
TCTGTCTCAAAAAAAAAAAAAAAAAAATCATATTAAAATAAAAGAATTTTGATTAAAAGACCATTAAATAATGATGACATGAGAACTTGGCAACATTAAAATTTGTTCTCAATTTACTAACAAAAATCTATAAAAGAAAAAGTTGTTAAATGAAAAGTAACTATCTCTGACACAGTAAAAAAAATTAGCAACTTTCAAAATGCGTGGTCTTTACAGAACAAACAGTATCCCAAAATAAGATAAAAATGATATCACCCACGATTGTCATCTAGAAAATGTCAGGAGATTAACTTAAAGGATATGTGCATAAACACACGAGCTCGACAAAGACTGTCATTTGAAGCTGCAAGTACAAACTGCTAAAAACTAATGTTATAAACTATATAGCTACTCCTAATAGATTCGGGGCACAGGAGGTTTAAATAAAGACAATTTAACATCTGATTCAGATATGTGAAGGAAAACTCACAGGGATATATCCTGCTACTGGTTGAGAAGACTAAATAAGCACCCAAAACTCATGATTCTTAAAGTAATCAATAAATTTAATGCAATGACCATTGAAATCTGAGGCAATGCTCTGTAAAACTCAGAAACATTGTACGAGAGCATTCATCTGAAAGGACAGTCAACAGGAATATCAGGTAACAAAAAATTGTTAATCTGCATATTGTGGAAGAGCAAAAAATTAAATGGCAAAGATGCTGCTAGGTTTAAAAATGAACCATAAAGTAACGAGTATCAGAACTATGTAATAATGGCTGGACACAGCGGCTCACGCCTGCAGTACCAACACTTTGGGAGGCCAAGGCGGGGGGATCATTTGAGCCCAGGAGTTGGAGACCAG
>NW_012149775.1:1245915-1246400 GCF_000956105.1 Propithecus coquereli
CTTCTACTACCAGCCCTCGGGGCACTCACCCCTGTGCTCAAGCAATCATTGTCAAGGACAAAGTGACTATTGAAGTTATAATTGCATTAAATTAATGCTAACGATTTGGATATTTTATTTTATTTTTGGCTGCTTGGGTAACTTTAGCCCTTACACCAGCGTATGTGGTTTTTTGTTTGTTTGTTTGTTTTTCCTTTTTGGGTACAGCTGTAAAATATTTGGATATAAGAAACGTTGTGTTTTTCTTGCAGGCTTGATATTCAGGGTGGATTGTAAAATATGAATTTTTGTCAGATTTCAAAGATTAAGATTATTTTGATAACATTATTTACAGATTTAAAAGATGTGGTTATTACAGGTCTGTTGAGGGGGGAAACTACTGCATAAAATAATTAACTTGGAATAAATATTTTGCATCAGTTTGGAAAAAAAAAAATCCACAGTCCTATCGTCTGGCAGTTTAAAGTTTAATAAAGGCAACTACA
>NW_012149775.1:1247695-1257701 GCF_000956105.1 Propithecus coquereli
GCCTGTAGTCCCAGCTAATTGGGAGGCTGAAGCAGGAGGATCAGTTGAGCCTAGGAGTTCGAGGTTATACTGAGCTGTGATCAGCCTGGGCCACAGAGCAAGACCTTGTCTCTCTAAAATAAACAAACAAACAAAACTATATAATAATAACCTTAAAACAGAAAAAATAATTAACGGACTAAAGTAATAAAAAGTCCATTATAAGAACTTGATTTATGTCAAGCCAGAAACAACACCACATGAATGTGGAAAGCACTCACTATTACAGAAACGTTTTGGGGACAACTGGATACCAGAATAAAGAAACATTAACATGGAGTCACTCTTCACACAACACGCTATATTAAATTACAAAGAAACCAGGAATTAATCTTTAAAAATAACACAGAACAGTATAATCGTATTAGGCAAATTTCTGTGATTCAAGACATGGAGATTGAGTTGTTAAAATGAATAGAACTCAGTTAAATACAAATTTCTAAAATTATTGCCCCCAAAATGCAATTAAAAAGGAAAGAAATAACAGAATAAGAAAAACATAGGTGAAACATATCTCATTTGGCTTATTATCCGAAAGATCAATGACTTTGGCGCAATCACGTAGAGTTCATGCCCTGATGCTAGGGGACGTGTAGACAGCGGGTCTTCGTGGACAGAAGCGGTGCCAGCAGCATTCATAACCAAGCGTAAGTCGCTGTCACACACTCATTAAACCAGCCAGACATGTTACAGCGATCGACACCAACACTGGTCCGTCAGGGAGGAAACAGGTATACAAATCAGACTTTGCAGATTTACACATTTTTCAGTCTTCCTAGAGTACAGTCAGGGATTACAGAATTCCTTTAAAAAGAATGTAAATTACAATATCTAATCTAAATTTTACTTCAAAGAAATGGAAACATAGTAAAAAAATCATGAAAAAGAAACCCCTTAAATCAGAGCTGTGCTATCAACATCCGCAGGCGCACACAGGATCCGCTATTAGAATCGCTTCTTCAGAAATGCCCTCAGCTCTCTTCCTCTCCCTCGCCCTATTAGTTTTCAGATAACTCTTTACCCTTGGGGTAAACGCACCATCACCTTTTCGCTGACTGTCTGTCCTCAAGTAGCCTCTTGAAACATGTTAAATCCCTAGTTTCAAGCCTCAAAGTGGCGCTCCAAACTGCCTGCCAACACCGGTCAGTGTCTCACAGGTTCACTCTCCCTACTGTACCACCCCGTCTTCTCTCTCGTCAAAGCTTTCACATCCCGACCTCACCCACACTGCTCACGTTCCTTCCTCGCACATCACTGAGGAAATCAAAACCAGAAGGCCCGAGCCATCTCCAAAACTGCAGAATTACCTACGCTTGCAGACACCTTCTTTTGTCCCTGCTGTTACAACGCTACAGGGTATCTCCCCCCAGCCCGACGGTTCATGCTCTGCGTCATCTTCCTGGACGTCTTACTGTGTGCGGCATCGCTCAACACAATCTACTGTCACTTCTTAAAATACACCACTCCGCTTCCTTTACCCCCGCCTTTCTTGTGGCTTATTAGGATAAGTCTCCTTTGCCCTCGTCCTCTGCCCACATCTAAACGACGACCTGTCCCAGGACCTTGTCCTGGAATTGCTTTTCTCCCTAGATTTTCTCCTCAGGATGTGACATCAGTTCCCTTGGATTTAAATGTTGTCTTTATTCTGACAGATCTCTGTTCTAGGTTGTGGAAGTACCACCCCACACTCTGGAGATCTAGATTTTATATCCAGCTGTGTATCTAAGATTCTTCTTCGATGTGTCTCAACTCGGACTCGACTTGTCCTAAATGAAACTCATGATGTTTCATTCAAGCTGTTCCCCCAAGTCCTTACCTTTCACATCATCCACTCGGTTTCTCAGACCAGAAACTCATGGAGTCATCTTTGATCCTCCTCATCCCCCACCTCACTTCTGGTCTACCAGTAAATCCTGTCCATTCAAACTCTATGATACATTCCTCAACTACAGCCAGACTTCTCCAGACGGGGCCTCTGCACGTGCTGGGTCAGGCACACGCAGCGGAAGAAATGGCTGCAAATGGCCGCAGTCAGTGCTCAAGGCCTCCTTCAGTCACGCCTGGCAGATGGGCAGATTTCCTCCTCCCAGCTGTCCTTGTGCAAAGGGACCATGGCCTCCTCCTCACCCACCAGCCTCTGTCTACGGGACCTCCTTTTCTACCGGGTCTTCGGAAGGCCTGTTGCACTCAACAGTCCCAGATAAGAGGCCCAGGGAAGGAGGCAGCCCTGAGCAGCCTGGAGGACAGGACTCAGGCTGCAGCTTCAGGCAACTGGCCACTCTCCATCAAGGCGCCGCTGCATGGACCACACACACTGTGATTCCGCACGAGCTTCTGAAATGTCTCATCAGTTTTGATACTCTCCCTCTGGTTTCCTCGTATTCGCTAAACCTGAACTTTATTTTTCATACATCTGGAGGAAGCAGGTGATTCAATAACCAATTCTGTTTTCCTCTGGAGAGTGTTCTGTGAGTATTTTTATAGCCCCGAACTAAAAGGCCAGGGTGTCCTTGTCATGGCCAGAAGCCAGCCAGGCCATCCTAAACTTCCAATTTGAGTCTCCTCTGGTTTGCTGTCAGTCGGAGAGTTTGGCGGGAGTTTGCACTGTTCTGTCCCACACTGTCACGCTGGGCAGCTGTCCACTGTCACTGCCAACTACTGCAGCAGCCTCTCCATCAGCCAGTTGTTCTCCTAACATCCCTTCCAGGGTCATATGGATCCCGTAGTGAAAGAAAGAGAAAGAGAACAGGACATAGAACAGATCAGAGACTCACATAATGTGTGAAGCCACTTTGTCTCTTCCTGTCAAACTGCTTCCAAAGAGGACCCAAAAAAGGAAGTACCCCACCGCCCCACCGCTTCCCTCGAATGCTGAGCATTCACTGGCGTGGCCTCATGCTATGCCCCTCGCCTAGCCCTCCTCCCAAAAAGCTCTCTTAGTATCTTACCGCAATTTCTCCGGCTGCAATTGCAGATCATTTTCTCAGGGTCCAGACCTGGGCAGATGGCCAGCAGGCGAGTGGTTCTTCAGTTGTGCCAATTATACATGTTCATACATCAGTAAAACTGCGGTGGGGAGCTGGAGAGACTCACCCGTTCCTGGAAACACGGAATTACGAGGAAACGAAACTCCCCATGTCCTAGGGGAGGCGGAAGGTGAGATGGACTTTGGTTGGTGCAGGGTGTGGCTCATTTGCTCATGGGGAGGAGGAAAGTCTTGGACTTTTCACGTAAATAGGACAGGAACTGAGACTCAACTCACAGACTGGGGACCCCAGAACCCCAGCTTAGGGAGCCTCAGGATCCTGGCACGACTGACCTGTAGCGCCTATTCATGATACTGCAACATCAGCCGCCCACCCCACTGTCCTCCAACTTCCCTCCAGTCAGGCGGGTCTTGGCATTGACTTTTGGTGAGCTCACGGGGGTGGGGCACTAACTGGGGCTACCACTTGAGGCTTTTAAGGGTCCAAGATTCTTGTTGAAAAATCTCACCCCATAGCCCCCTCCCTCAGTCCCACTTTGCCACTGTTTGCTGTGGGGTTGTGTGATATTGTGATATAATTTAAAAATATTATATATATTTGGTCCCCGTCCCCGGTTCCTGGCACAGAGCTTCTAAAACTCTTGAATGGATGCTCCTGGGCTTATGATGGGGTTACACCCTAATAAACCCATCGAAGTAAAGAATATCCTAAGTTCAATATGCACTTAATACCCCAATAAATCCATCATAAAGTTGAAAATTGTCAGTTGAACCATCCTAAGTCCAGATGCCCCTCATGATGGGGTTATGTTCAGATAAATGTATCTTATTGTTTATAATAAGCCCCTTTCACTCATACCTGAGTTTATGCTAATGAGGTGACTCTTAGAGGATGAGAGCAGGTTGCCAGAAGAACCAAACATGCGATTAGAGGGTTGGGACTCTTGGCCTCGCCTCTGACGTCCAGGGAGGGCAGAGGGTGCTGGGATCTGAGCTAATCACCAGTGGCCAGTGATTTAATCAATCATGCCCACATAATGGAACCTCTAAAACCCTAGATGAAAAGGTTTGGGGAGATTCCAGGTTGGCGAATGCATCCACATACCGGGAGGGTGGCGCACCCCAAACCCCACAGGGGACAGAAGCTCCTGTGCTCAGGACCCTTCTGGGACTCGCCCTGTGTGCCTCTTCACCGGGCTGCTCATTTGTGTCCTTTATAATAAACCGGTAATAGTAATTAAAGTCTTTCCCTGAGTTCTGTGAATCACTACAGCGAATTATCCAACCTAGGGAGGGGCCGCAAGAACTCCTGATTTGTAGCCGAGTCAGCCCAAAGTGTGGGTAGCTTGGAGACCCACCACTTGCAGCTGGCATCTGAAGTGGGGAGCAGTTTTGTGGAACTGAGCCCCCAACCTGGGGGGTCTGAGCTAACTCCAGGTAGTCAGTGTTAGAATTGACTTCAATCACAGGACACGCAGCTGGTGTCCGAGCTGGAAATTTGGAGGGTGTGGGAGAAATCCCCCCCACATTTGGTGTCAGAAGGGCTGTGGGTGGAGAATCAGTTGTTCTTTTAGGTTGCCCCTAAAAAGTCCCTCTCCCCAAAGTCCCTTGGCTTTCTTCTCGAAGGAGATGGCTCTCTCGAACCTCAGGGCCACAGGTGAGTGGGCACCTTACTCACTTCATGCTACCACTGCGCGTCCATTACGTACCCAGACCCTACAAGAACACCTGTGTGTGGGGGCGCTGGCCGTCCACCGCCGCTTCCCCGCTGCCCCCGCAGAGCCATCGCGCTCACTCCGTCCTGACTTGGGCTTAAGGCCCGTAGGCTTTTCCCGGCCCCGTGTTCTGCCATCCTCCTGGTGATTTTAAGGACTACACAGATGACCATTCAACACGGAGGCCCTTCAGTTCCCTGTCCTGCTGACATCCAATGCCACCCACCCTAGTGCCCGCTCTGTGGAACCGTCCCCGAAATGACGAATGCAGGCATTGCGCCCATCTTACAGCTCTCTCCCAGGCCACTCACTGCTCCATCTGCTCCTCAACCTCTACTCTTTGACCTTCCAGTTCTACATTTCTGCCATATCTTGTGGGATAATATAGAAACGCAGATGTAGAGAGATTAAGTAACCTGCCCAAGGCCACAGTGGGGTAAATGTAGAGCAGGGATTCAGATCTGGGTGTCTGTCACCCCCGCCCACGAGCTGCATCACCGTAAAATGTCATCTCTCCTCGTGCCTTTCCTTGTCCTTAAAAAGAGTTGAGTAAAGACTTGATAAATGGACAGAAAGGTTGATAGCTGGATAGATGGATAGACGTAGGAAGAAATAGCACTCTGTACGGATTTACAGTACTGATCATACAGAGACTTCTCCTGTAGTTACCAGATAATTTTCTTGATTTTTCTACCAGCTTATTGAGCCACTTGAAGGCAGGAATCCACTGTATTTAAGTAACACGAGCTTGAGAATGTTTCCAATGTAGAAGCCATTACAGGAAAGATCTTTAAAAAGATCTGCGTGAAAAAAAAAAACAACCTACAAAAGCAATGTCAAGAGACAAATGACCAAATAAAAATGGGAAAAACATTTATGACTACCATCAAAATCAAAGGGTAATTTCCCTAATGTGTAGGGAACTATTGCAAACAAGAAAGAAATTATCGATTACCAAAGAGAAAAATGGACAGAAGAAATGAACAGACACTTCATAGAAAAAGAAATACAAAAAGTCTCTAAAACATTTTAAAAGATGCTCAGTCTCACTCACATGAAAAAAAGGCAAATGACACTGAAATACTCTTTTCCTCTATCAGATTGGCAGAAATCCAAACGTTTGGTGACACAGTGTTGGTGAGGAGACAGGCACCCCCACACATGGCTGATGGGAATGTCAGTTAGTACTCCTCCTTGAGGGGAGTAGTAATTTCATAATTTCCTTCAACACTACAAATGCGCATTCTCTTTGACCAGCAATTCTGATGTTCAACATACAGGTATACGCATGCATGTATGAAATAATATATCTATATAAACACTGCATCGACGTTTTAGAAACATTTGCATCAAATTTAGACACAAACCAAATGTTCACCCATGAAGTTTAAGCTAAATAAACTGGCTACATCCGTACAATAGGACACTGCACCCATTAGCAGGGGGCAGGGTGAAGGAGGGAGCGTTTGTTATTGGAATAATCTCCAAGGTAAATTGATACATGAGAAAAAAGGCCAGGTACGAAACAGTGCGGATAAGATGCTATTATCTGTGTAAAACAAGGGAAGAATAAATACATACTTATTTGCTTTTTATGCAGAGAATATTTCTGGAAGGATACATCAAGAAACTAGTAACAGGTTGCCTCTGGGGAGAAAACCTAGATGTCTGGAAACCAGGAGTGGGAGGGACACTTTCCAATGCGTTCCTTTTAAATTTTGAACCAGTAAATGTAGCATCTTTTTAAACAATTACTTATATTTTGAAAGGTTTAAGAAGAGGAAGAATCGGTGGCTAGAATGAAAGGAATTCTGGACTAGTCAGAAGGTCTGGATTCTAGGCCTAATTCCAGAGATTTGGAGCCTCGTGCTCTGGGACAGCCACAGCTTCAGGCTCCTGCACAGGCAGGTGGCTCGCGTGTCACAGCTGAAAATGGCTGTGCTCGTAAACTGCAAACCGGGGCATGGCGTCAGGGTTATCATTCCCCGGTGTCAGCCTATTTGGCACAGGTCCTTACATATACTAGGTGCTCAGTAATTTTTAAAATGAGTGACCTAACCTAATTTTACCTGCTTTAAAAATGTTGGAGTCAAGAGTTCTCTTCCGTTTTCTCCCTCTCCGTTGTGCTTCTTTCCTGCCTCTGCTTTGCCTCTTCCCAGCAGAAAAGGCCCCCTACCTCTTTCTCCCAGTTGCTCTAAACCCTTGGCATCAGTCGAAGCCCAGCTCAAGGCCCAGTTTCCTGCATGAAACTTTCCTAAAGACTCAGTCTTCATTCTTCATCCAGGGCCTGCACCTACAGTTGGGCAGTCTGTTCACTGCACAAGAAGAGTGGCTGGTGAAGGGGGTGGGTGGGGACTGAGACCCAGCCCACAGTCTGCTTGCCAAGCCATGCACCCTGGCTCAGGGTAGCACTGGCCCCGAAGAAGAAGAGGGGCCCACACTAATTTGCACAAAGGGGTTGGAGGAGCCTGCAGGTCTATGTGCATCTCCCTTTCCTAAACTACCATCTCATTTATGAACATTTGGTTTTTGCCAATTTCCCTGACTTTGGCTCATACTTAGCTCCATGCAGGACAGGACTATGTCTCTGCATCTTTCCATACCCTTCTGTGCCTAGCCCAGGGATGGGCACCTTAAGCCACTCTCTCAAAGGTCTCCAACTAAATCCTAAACTCAAATCCTGGTGATGTTTTCTCAGTTCACATCCACACTGACAACGCAAACGTTAGGTCATCAGCAGTCCTCTCCTTTAAATTCTCCTCTCCACTGGCTCTTGGGTTCCCTCTCACTTCTCTGATCATCCATAAAAGGAGATCCACTCACTCCCAGGGCAGGGAGGTGGACCTACATGGACTTCAAAGACAGAGGGGTCCGTTAAGATCCCCACTCTGCCCCTGCGCGGCTGTTAACCACATGCAGGTGCCATAACCTTCCTGACCCCAATGCCATCCAGATCCTTATTCCTGGTCTTGATCTCCTTGTTGAGTTTAAACGCCTGTGCATCCTCGGACGTTCCATTATCCGGATTATCTGCCCACCCTGCCCAAACAGGCAATGAGAGGGTCCTTGGGCTGAGTGTTTGGGGCAGCTGTCTCCCGGCGGGCAGTAGGTGGCGCTGTCTCCCAAGACAGGACCCAGCTTCTCCCTTCACCTTTGGAAGGCACACTGCTGGACCAAAACTCAGGGCAGGGAGATATTTCTTTTAAAAATGGTGGTTTGAAAACTAGCAGCGTAATTCCTCAGGGCAGGAAATACCTGGCTGTGGAAGGTTAGCCCTGGTAAATGTAGATGGGGGTGTGGGAAGAAAGAAAGGGAGAGCACAAAACTGTGTAAGAGGACAAGGAGTATCTGGGGGACAGACAGAGCCTGCAGGGCAGCAGAAGGCAGGGGGACCAAGAGCAAAGTTTGCCAGTGAAAAATGTCCCATGGCACAAATAGCCAAAAAAATGTTAAGAACGGAAATGCCTAATATTGGATTTTAAGTTATCTGCTCTGCAATAGTGTCCTTGGATGAAAGCCGTGTCTATCCCAGCTCTCCACATCATCTATGCTGGACAAGCAGTCTCTCCATTATACACAACTACTTGGGAGAGGGGCTATCTAGAGATCACAGAAAAGGTCTATGCTCTATGTTTGATGATACGGTCTTCAGAAAAACAGGATACGAGAGGAGCAGGGGTTTAAGATCTGAGACTCAGGAGATGTGAAGGGCTCAGCGGAGCCCTTGGGAGCTGCTAGTCAACGCAACAAGTTCTTGGTGGGAAGCTCTGAATTCAACCCAATGGTATGGGGGAAACAGCCCACAACGCTGCATGATCTCACTCACACGTGAAGCGCAAAAAAGTTGACTCAGAGAAGCAGAGAGTGGAACGGTGGTCACCAGAGGCCGGGGGCAGTGGGAGTCAGTCAAAGGATGCAAACTTTTAGTTAGATAGGAGGAAAAAGTTCAAGAGATCTATTGTGTATGACTATAGTTAATAATAAAGTACTGCATTTTTGAAAACTGCTAAGAGAGTAGGCCTTAAGTGCTCTCACCACAAAACAAAAAACAAATGAAACAAAAATTGGCCTGAAATATATTGAGGCTATTAGTCATTCGCCAGGTTGATAAAGAATCCTTATTCTGAGTCCTAAAAAACAGCCGCTCCTGAAAAGCACAGTCAGGTGAACCAGTGGCCGTTCTGGATGGGGAGGCTGTAGAAAGGAATGACCCCCCCTCCAGTGGAACATGCAGGAGGGGCCGGTTCACTGTGAGTGCTTGGGACAGACACACCAATTTCAACAAAAGGATAAGGTTTCCCATTTAACCATTTCCTGTAAGGGGAATGTATGAGCCTCCAACTGCAAACTCACTGAAGCACAGAGATAATCGAAAGAAGTAAGCAAACGCAGAGAGCGACGACAGTGAGGCAGAAGTGGGACCCCAGCAGAGAGACTTCACAGACAATCCTGCCGCCATTAGTGGGGTGAGCAGAGGTTGGTTTGCCATGAAGTGCAGCCCTTGCACTGTCCCGTTCTAGAGCCCTGCAACAGGCTCTAGCAACGTGTTCACATAGTCACACTAGGTATTTTGTAAAATTTGCAAATGTAATGTATTTTAACCACAGGATTGCTGTCTCTTTCCACTCCGACTTCCTCTCATAGTTTCTATTGTATCAGGTGGCATTTTGGGGATCTAGCTAAGGGGAACGTGCGTTGAGCTTACATGGTCTGGATGTACCAAGATATGCGGTTCATAAACACTTACATGTATAGTCAAGTTATTGCTGTTTCGATATAGAAATGGCTTCCAGGAACAGCCTCTACCACCCACTGAGACAGCTCACCTGACACCAGAGACTGACGTGCAAGGTCCATGGGCCTGTCAGGACAAGAATGTATCTCATGACATGAGGCACCAGAAGTCTGTGGACAGTGGAGCCAATAAATCCTTTTAACCCCTAGATGTAGAAAATCATACGTGTAGAATTCAGTTTCATCGAAGTGCAGTCAAAATGAAAGTTCTCTTCTTCAGGAATATATTTAATACTGCAACTTATACAATTATACACACATTATGAAATAAAATTGTTTTTTTACGTATTTCTATACGAAATCAACACAAGTTATTCTGACATCAAAAGGTAAACTTGAAGAAAACATTTTTTTAGTTCCGACCAAAAACAATAATTCATTGAAGGGAAGAGATAAATTTTAAATCGACTGAACAGATGCCTAGATTTTTTTGATACTCTCTTGAAGAATAAACCATATAAACACATTAAAA
>NW_012149775.1:1257751-1264208 GCF_000956105.1 Propithecus coquereli
ATATTTCTATACGATATCAACACAAGTTATTCTGACATCAAAAAGTAAACTTGAAGAAAACATTTTTTTTAGTTCCGACCAAAAACAATAATTCATTGAGGGAAGAGATAAATTTTAAATTGACTGAACAGATGCCTAGATATTTTTGATACTCTCTTGAAGAATAAACCATATAAACACATTAAAACTTTAAAAAATTTCTTATTGTTTTGGCATAAAATTTTGGCATCTACAAAGATAATCTCATAATAAGCCTTTACAACACAGACTTAGCAAAAAAAGGTCAGTGACCTTTAGAATTTAGAGTATTTGAGGTTAGTCACTGCCCAAGAAAACTTGAAATGCTCTAAAATCTTAGACTCTGATAGGAAACTCTTGACAGAGGCTTCCCCAAATTAACAGCACTAAAAATTGGCGTGTCCTTGCCAATAATGATTGTGAAACAGATATTAACTTTTCTAATCTTTCAATAATAAAAAATAAATTTTGATTAACATGCTAGAGAATCCAAGAAAATGCATTACGAAAGTGTTGTCAAATGAAGAGGGAATAAAAAACTGTAAAGCTGAAAATATAGTGAAAATATAGCAGTGGTTCAGGCAGTTAGAAATATTATTTTTCTGGATTTTTTCATGTTAGTGGTATTTGTCAGTTTTTTGTTTTTCGGCTTTTTTTTTTTTAAAGAGAGGGTCTTGCTCTGTCTCCCAGCTGGGGCAAAGTGGTCGGATCACAGCTCACTGCAACTCCTGGGCTCAAGCGATCCTCCCACCTCAGCCTTTCAAAGTGCTGGTATTACAGGCATGAGCCACTATGCCCAGCCCCTGTCAGCTTTTTAAAATTTTAATTTGTCATTGCTTTTCCCATTCTAAGTCAATATTTACTTTGGTTCCTAATTTTATTTTTGTGTCTTTTTCCCTGAGGAGGCCCAACACTGTGTAAGCTTCAAACCCCACAAACCTGTGCCCTCTCCCCTGCTCCCCGACGGTGTGGGGCAGGGGGTGCTGCAGACGGACTCCCCAGACGGGGCGGTTTTCTAACACGGGGCCCTAAAGAGAGTTGAACCGGAGTTCCAGCTGCCCGGCAGCGCTGGGGACAGGGCTCAGGGGCGCGAGGGACCGGAGAGACGCAGAGTCCGGGCCCAGGCCCTGTGTGCTCAGCAGTCGGTTCCCGTGGCCGTCCCGGGGCTGCGGCTCCCGGTGCTCAGACTGTTTTCGGGTCCTCTCTTCGCAGTGGCTCCGGAGTTTCAGGCGCAAGGCTTGCACTCGAGTTTGCGGGAACTTCCAACACGCATCTGAGCCCTCCAGCGTTTCCAGCCCCACCTCCCAACCTTTCGTGTAACTGTCATCATCGACCGTGTGCGTTAGGATTTAATAAAAGGCCCACCTCAAAGGGAACTGGGGCAATATATTCGGGATTACTCCCCATCGCCCCCACCCCGCCGCATCGGCCGCTTTTCAGATGCGGCTTCCTAAAGCGCCGTCAGCCACCCGCGCGTGGCTGGGGACCCGCACTGTCCCCAGGCGCCGCGCCGCCCCACGCTTCGCCCGGCCGCCGCCGGGAGGCTGCCCGCCCGGCCCCGCGCACTCAGCAGGTCACAGCCCCGGAGCCCGCAGCCCGGGCCCGACGGTCCCCGCCCGCCTCCGCGCGGCCGCTCCGACCAGCGGACTTCGGGTCGCCGCTCCTGCCCGGGACCCTGCGCGCCCCGAACTTCTTACCGAATAGCCATCTCCGTTCCACGGAAACCGAAGCCCAGAGCCCTGAAAGGCGGACCCCAAAGGCCTCTGAGAGTGGTCACCAAAACCAAGTACTTTGTGAGTGACTCTGGAAAGATTTGCATTCGATTTCCTACGACAGAGGCAGCGTCAGAAAGCCGGCCTCCAAACTCCCCGCCCCGCAGACCCCCAGTCCTTCAAGTCGCCCCATACCAACCCACGCTGCAAAAGCTCCGGAACACTTCACCCCAAACCAAGGAATGAAAAGGCTTTGCTTACAAGTGGAGCCTGCGGCAGTCTTCGCTGACCTGCGGACTTCTCATGCATCACTTAGCGCCTCTGAGCGTTTTGTTTGGCCCCGCTTTCTGCCTCCAGAGCTTCCTGCGGCTCCGATCTCCTTGTCACATCCTGGTCTGCAAACTGGGACCTATCAGGGGCCTTTATGCCACAGAGCAACTCCTCATACTGGTGTCGCACTGGAGCTACAATTATCCAAGCTGCAGCGCGTGCCAGCATCTTAGCAGCCAATGCCTGAATCCATGCGCAAACGGGCCTTTTGTTTCCGAGCCCGGTAAGGAGGGCTGCTCTGACCCTAGCGCTTCTGGAATACTAGATGTGTAAGAGGCAGACTTCTCTTCTTGCCCTGGCTGGCGGTGAGGCAGCAATGTGTGTATGCAAGAAAAGGCCATGCAGACTTTACTACTAAGAAGAAAAGAAAAGAAAAGGAAAAAAAAAAGAAAGAAAAAAGAAGGGGAGACAGAGAGAGAGAGAGAGAGAGAGAGAGAGAGAGAGAGAGAGAGGGAGAGCAAACCACTGAAAATCTGAGGCCTGGATCAGAAGGGTTTCTGCTTGCATTAATGGACTGAGTAATTCAGACCAAGCCTCCAAGTGAAGAAAAATAAAAAAGCTAGATGAAATATCTTAAAAGTATCTATTAATAGTAAGGCACTGCTGAGCCAAAATTTGGGAAAGGCAAGAATTTGCGGAGGTGAGCCTGGAACTTGGGGTTCCAGTTCTGGGGGCATTTGCTGATCCTGAAGAGTTTGAGAATCCAACCCACATTTTTGGCAGCCTTTACAGGCTTAGGGTAAGAGTGGAGTTAAAGGCTTAACTAAGAGTGGAGTCTCAAGCCCCAAAAAATCTCCAGCAAGCATTGATTGTTTAAGGTGACCCTGAATTGCTAGTGTCGAAACCAAAGATCCTTCTGGAAAGAAGATGACATCATCCTACACTTCGAATTACTTCTGTAAGTGCTTTCTCAAATAATCTAGCAAACAAGCAAAGGTAAGCAAGCAGCAGAGAGGAGAGAAACTGCTTGTAAGAAAAGCAGAAACAACAGACGACAGAATCAGACCCAGAGGCCCCCAAGTCCAGGATTATTACAAAGACTGTATAACAACTATGTATGTTTAAAAAGATAAACGACATGCTTGAAAAATTTGGCAGAGAACTAGAAATTGTAACAAGGGCCACAACAGATTTGGGGGGAAAAATAGGAAACCTGGACTGAGACAGTGATGGGCACCAGAGCTACAAAGTCATGGAAACTCAAGTGCGGCGGCCACTTGGTCCACCTGTGAGCCCAGGAAGAAGTAAGGCGAGAGGCTACGTGACCACAGAGAGAAATGGAGAGAGTAGCTCCCTATTTTCCAGTCCAGCTTTTGCCACCATAAAATGATATAACCAAAAATAAAAAAATATTTTACCTATATAAAGTGTGACATTCACTTGGCTCAAAAAAAATATGAAAAAGTGCACATCAAGAAGATTTGCAAGCACCTTCCCTTATTCACCCCATCTTCCACCCCCCATCCCTGACCCACAGGTAAACACGTTTATGAGTTCCTTGTGTATCCTTTCAATGTTTATGTAAGTCAAAGTAAATACAAGTATATATAGTGGCATTTCTCCCTTTTATTAAGCAGAAGTTTGCATGCTAAACACTGTTCTGTTTGTCACATAACAATATTGCCTAAAGATTTTTGTCACGCTGGTACCTAGACAGCCTGTAACCAGTGGCTCAGTATAGTATGACAACTGAAAGATTAGCTATTTTGGGTCAAGTATTGTGGTAAGTGCTGAGGACACAAGGTGGAAAACCATAGTCACGGGTACAAATTTTTATTTTCGGTCTTAAGTGGAAAATTTTTCTAGAGTTCCTCTGGTTCCAGGAGGGGATTAGACAGCTGCCCCTGGGTGCCATGTCCCACTGCTTCTGTCCATCTGCAACATGGACTCATTGGGACGGCTGGCCATGCTACCAGTTTGGTACGCTGGAGTGGCTGGATGTCAGCCCGTGAGTTCCCGGCAGCCTGGGCCCAGCAGCTAATCCGTGCATGCTCTGGGCCAGAGCACGTTGCTGTCTTGCAGGAGACAGGGGGGTATCAGCCTTGCACCCTGCAGGCTCAGCAGAAGCTTCATTTTGGACTGAGCTGACCTTGTGACAGGACTGTGAGTCTGACTCGGGGATCGGCTTTAAGGTGCTCTGAGGTCTCTGTGGGGCTAATGAGCGGGGTAGGGGCCATGGGAGCAAAGAGTAGGTCAAATGGATGGAGAGGTATCCTCATTTGGAACAAAAGCTGTCCATTTTAAAGCCTCCATAAATTGTTCCATATTTTAAAAGATTGTTTTAAAAGTAAAAACAATAAAAAGTAATTTTCAAAAACACTCTTGGGTTAAAAAACATCGACTAAGGAAATTTTCCTGAATTAAAATAGCTGGAAAGTTTGAATAAACTTCCTGTATAACTAAAATGGAGTTACTTTTCTGAAGAGGACCTTGGATATTCACCTGTACCTGACTCCTGGGTCAGGGTGCTCCAATTAAAGGTACAATCTTTATCTACAGGAAAGTCACAACCCAAGGTCAAGAAAGAGCCCTTTAGACTATGCCCTTTCCTCACACCCCCTGCGCCAACCCCAGTATCTCTTATATAACACTAACATAAGATTTGATAGGTTTGTCTTTCATCCCCAGCCACACTCACCCCTCTTCCCCACCCGCTGGTTACTTGGAAAAACTGGGGAAGATGGAAAAGAGATTATTTCAGCACATGGGGAAGGACAATCATTGTAGCTTTGCCAGATAAAATACAGGCTTCTCGGTAAACTGGAATTTCAGATGTACAACAAATAATTTTTTAGTATGTCTCAAATATTGCATCATTCTTGTTTATCTGAAATTCATATTTAACAAGGCATCTTGTACTTTTATTTGCTGAATCTGGCAACCTTACTTGGCAAATCTGGGCCACAGAGTATCAGTCAGACTGGGAAAGACAGTCTTGAGGAACAGAAGGTAAGTTTAGGTGGAAGGCAGGAGACCTATGGAGGAGGAGTTTGGACTTCATTCTGTAGAAAATGTGGCCAATTGAAGGTGTGGGTTTTTTAAAATAATATTTATTGTGGGTTTTTTCTTACTGCAAGAGCAAGTATGTTCATTATATTTGGAAAAAGTATAAAAGAAAATAATTACCCATGATCCCACCGACCAGCAGTAACAACTGTCGACATCTTGCTGTTACCTGCCTTCAAGTTGATGCTTTTTCATCTTCCTGCTTTATTTTATGTCCATAACATTTGTTACCTTCTGGCCGATGGCTCACGTAGGTCGCTGGCTTATCGTCTGACTCCGCTCAGTGGGTGGAGCTTCTGTCTAGCTTGTTCACTGTGATGTCAGTGCCTAGAATTGTGCCTGACACGTAGTAATAAATATTCACCGTAGTGAACAAATAAAGTATCCTCCCCATCCGTTTTCTCTGAATAGATATGCTTTTGATCATTCCCTTAGGGCAAATTTTTAGACATGGAATTGCTGGGTCAAAAGGTTTTATGTGCATTTTTAAAGAATTTTAGTATATATAACAAATATATTTTAGTATTATTGCCAAAGTGCAGTCCAGGGGGTCGAACCAGCCCACATCCCAGCTTGGGGACTGCTGGTGCCTGCGCTGAGGAGTTCAGAATGGAGGGAACCGGTGCCAAGCACTGCCTCATCCGGTTGGAGGTGCGAGCGGTCGGGAGACCCCTTGTGAGGAGCTGGAAACTTAGATCGGGGGGTTTGCAAGGTGGGAGTTCATCTGTGTACTCCTTTGCCAGGGCCACCATAACAAAGTGCCACACGCTGGGAGGCTTTAGCAGCAGCAATTTGTTTTCTCACAGTTGGAGGATGAAGTTCAAGACTGTTCTGAGGCCTCTCTCCCTGGCTTGCGGATGACCATCTTCTCACTGCGTCCTCCTCACTTGCTGGAGCTTCCCTGGTGCCTTTCTGTGTCTTCACCTCCTCTTCTTGCAAAAAGATGAGTTAGACTGGATTGGGGCCACCCTAATGGCCTTATTTTAACTTAATCACCCTCTTAAAGGCCCTATCCAAATACAGTCACATTCGGAGGTACTGGGGGTTAGGGCTCAACATAGAAAATTGGGGAGGGATGCAATTCAGCCCGCCACAGTCTGCACAGAAGTGTCGAGACCACAGGGGGGATAAGATCCACCACAGACCTCCCAGCATTTGGAAGGCGGCTCTCTTGTATTCCTGAGTCTCTCAGGGCCAACACCAGATCCTCACCCACGCCTCCCGAGATGGGCTTTTAAAGCAGTTTGCCATCCCATGGCCTCCCTTCAACACAGTCCAGTCTGTAGGTATCTTTATTAAAACATGGTTCCCAGGCCGGGCGTGGTGCCTCACACCTGTAATCCTAGCACTCTGGGAGGCCGAGGCGGGCGGATTGTTTGAGCTCAGGAGTT
>NW_012149775.1:1264259-1264855 GCF_000956105.1 Propithecus coquereli
TGGCTTGCGGATGACCATCTTCTCACTGCGTCCTCCTCACTTGCTGGAGCTTCCCTGGTGCCTTTCTGTGTCTTCACCTCCTCTTCTTGCAAAAACATGAGTTAGACTGGATTGGGGCCACCCTAATGGCCTTATTTTAACTTAGTCACCCTCTTAAAGGCCCTATCCAAATACAGTCACATTCAGAGGTACTGGGAGTTAGGGCTCAACATAGAAAATTGGGGAGGGATGCCATTCAGCCCGCCATAGTCTGCACGGAAGTGTCGAGACCACAGTGGGGATAAGATCCACCACAGACCTCCCAGAATTTGGAAGGTGGCTCTCCTGTATTCCTGAGTCTCTCAGGGCCAACACCAGATCCTCACCCATGCCTCCCGAGATGGGCTTTTAAAGCAGTTTGCCATCCCATGGCCTCCCCTCAACACAGTCCAGTCTGTAGGTATCTTTATTAAAACATGGTTCCCAGGCCGGGCGCGGTGCCTCACACCTGTAATCCTAGCATCTGGGAGGCCAAGGTGGGCGGATTGTTTGAGCTCAGGAGTTCGAGACCAGCCTGAGCAAGAGTGAGACCCCGTCTCTACTAAAAAAAATAGAAA
>NW_012149775.1:1264905-1267142 GCF_000956105.1 Propithecus coquereli
CGTGACCACAGAGAGAAATGGAGAGAGTAGCTCCCTATTTTCCAGTCCAGCTTTTGCCACCATAAAATGATATAACCAAAAATAAAAAAATATTTTACCTATATAAAGTGTGACATTCACTTGGCTCAAAAAAAATATGAAAAAGTGCACATCAAGAAGATTTGCAAGCACCTTGCCCTTATTCACCCCATCTTCCACCCCCCCATCCCTGACCCACAGGTAAACACGTTTATGAGTTCCTTGTGTATCCTTTCAATGTTTATGTAAGTCAAAGTAAATACAAGTATATATATTGGCATTTCTTCCTTTTATTAAGCAAAAGTTTGCATGCTAAACACTGTTCTGTTTGTCACATAACAATATCGTCTAAAGATTTTTGTCACGCTGGTACCTAGACAGCCTGTAACCAGTGGCTCAGTGTAGTATGGCAACTGAAAGATTAGCTATTTTGGGTCAAGTATTGCGGTAAGTGCTGAGGACATCAAGGTGGAAAACCATAGTCATGAGTACGAATTTTTATTTTCGGTCTTAAGTGGAAAATTTTTCTAGAGTTCCTCTGGTTCCAGGAGGGGATTAGACAGCTGCCCCTGGGTGCCATGTCCCACTGCTTCTGTCCGTCTGCAACGTGGACTCATTGGGACGGCTGGCCATGCTACCAGTTTGGTACGCTGGAGTGGCTGGATGTCAGCCCGTGAGTTCCCGGCAGCCTGGGCCCAGCAGCTCATCTGTGCCCGCTCTAGGCCAGAGCACGTTGCTGTCTTGCAGGAGACAGGGGGGTATCAGCCTTGCACCCTGCGGGCTCAGCAGAAGCTTCATTTCGGACTGAGCTGACCTTGTGACAGGACTGTGAGTCTGACTCGGGGATCGGCTTTAAGGTGCTGTAAGGTCTCTGTGGGGCTAATGAGCAGGGTAGGGGCCATGGGAGCAAAGAGTAGGTCATATGGATGGAGAGGTATCCTCATTTGGAACAAAAGCTGTCCATTTTAAAGCCTCCATAAATTGTTCCATATTTTAAAAGATTGTTTTAAAAGTAAAAACAATAAAAAGTAATTTTCAAAAACACTCTTGGGTTAAAAAACATCGACTAAGGAAATTTTCCTGAATTAAAATAGCTGGAAAGTTTGAATAAACTTCCTGTATAACTAAAATGGAGTTACTTTTCTGAAGAGGACCTTGGATATTCACCTGTACCTGACTCCTGGGTCAGGGTGCTCCAATTAAAGGTACAATCTTTATCTACAGGAAAGTCACAACCCAAGGTCAAGAAAGAGCCCTTTAGACTATGCCCTTTCCTCACACCCCCTGCGCCAACCCCAGTATCTCTTATATAACACTAACATAAGATTTGATAGGTTTGTCTTTCATCCCCAGCCACACTCACCCCTCTTCCCCACCCGCTGGTTACTTGGAAAAACTGGGGAAGATGGAAAAGAGATTATTTCAGCACATGGGGAAGGACAATCATTGTAGCTTTGCCAGATAAAATACAGGCTTCTCGGTAAACTGGAATTTCAGATGTACAACAAATAATTTTTTAGTATGTCTCAAATATTGCATCATTCTTGTTTATCTGAAATTCATATTTAACAAGGCATCTTTACTTTTATTTGCTGAATCTGGCAACCTTACTTGGCAAATCTGGGCCACAGAGTATCGGTCAGACTGGGAAAGACAGTCTTGAGGAACAGAAGGTAAATTTAGGTGGAAGGCAGGGGACCTATGGAGGAGGAGTTTGGACTTCATTCTGTAGAAAATGTGGCCAATTGAAGGTGTGGGTTTTTTCTTACTGCAAGAGCAAGTATGTTCATTATATTTGGAAAGAGAAAAGTATAAAAGAAAATAATTACCCATGATCCCACTGACCAGCAGTAACAACTGTCGACATCTTGCTGTTACCTGCCTTCAAGTCGATGCGTTTTCATCTTCCTGCTTTATTTTATGTCCATAACATTTGTTACCTTCTGGCCGATGGCTCACGTGGGTCGCTGGCTTATCGTCTGGCCCCGCTCAGTGGGTGGAGCTTCTGTCTAGCTTGTTCACTGTGATGTCAGTGCCTAGAATTGTGCCTGACATGTAGTAATAAATATTCGCCGTAGTGAACAAATAAAGTATCCTCCCTATCCGTTTTCTCTGAATAGATATGCTTTTGATCATTCCCTTAGCGCAAATTTTTAGACATGGAATTGCTGGGTCAAAAGCTTTTATGTGCATTTTTAAAGACTTTTAGTATATATAAT
>NW_012149775.1:1268442-1291804 GCF_000956105.1 Propithecus coquereli
GAGGGCTGAAGGGCGACAGGCTGTATTAGAGTTCTCCATAGAAACAGAGTCAGTAGGATGTGCAGAGAGAGATTTGAGACTGGAGACCCAGGGAAGAGTTGAAATTGCAGCTTGAGTCCGAAGGCAGTCCGGAGGCAGAATTCCCTCTTCCTCAAGGAGCCTCAGTCTTTCTCTCTTACAGCCTTCAACTGATTAGTGAGGCCTGCCCACATTATGGAGGGGAATCTGCTTTACGCACAGTCTATTGATTTAAATGTTAATCTCATTCAAAAAATACCTTCACAGCAACATCTAGACTGATGTTGACCAAATGTCAGGGTATCATGGCCCAGCCAAGTTGACACATAAAGTTAACCATTATGCAGGCCAGTCCAATAATTTAAACAATCTCTTTAGGTAACTGAGTCAAGTGAAGGCCAGGCCTTTTCAGCTTCTTGCTCCTGCTCCTGCCGAAGGTGAAGTGGGAGTGTCTAGGAAGGCCACAATTTCTCCTGGAAGAAGAAAAGGAGTTTTAGACCATTTTCCATTTGTATTGGCACAAAAGCCCTGGATTTATGTTTATATCTCTAAAGAAGAAAGGGAACTTTACATTTTGTTGGGTTTCTTAATCTTATGGCTGATCCTTCTGTTGGGTGATTCAGCGCAATGTATATTGAATGCTATAATTATTACCTATAAACTCACCTTTGTTGCCCCATACACTTATTTTTATGGTGTGTGTGTGTGAGTGTATGTGTGTGTGTTTTCTTTCTGTCTGCATGTGTACATTTCTGTAGAGGATTTTAAACTTCATTCTTTTTAAATGGGGTCTTATACATGCAAATAGAAAGCAAATATTTTAATCATTAAGGTATTTTAAACAGAACTGTTTTTATTATTTCCAATTTTGAATTTCCATTTTTAACTAAAATCTAGCACTCTCCTGGGGAGGCTGGTTATAGGGTATCTCTGTGTAGGCTGTCCCTTGACCTCATTCCTACCCCACAGTCCTGACTTATCTTGAAGTCTAAAAACCTTTTTGACAGCCTGGGCAACATAGCAAACCCTGTCTCTACAAAAAATTAAAAAATTAGCTGTGCGTGGTAGTATGCACTTAGAGTCCCAGGTACTCAGCAGGCTGAGGCAAGAGGATCGCTTGAGCCCAGGAGTTTGAGGTTGCAGTGAGCTGTGATGATGCCACTGCACTCTAGCCTGGGTGCAGTGAGACCCTGTTTCAATCAATCAATAAATAAAATAAAATAAAATAAATAAAAATCTTTTTGAAACTCAATTTACATTTTACTTTTCTTATAATATTCTTTCTAGTCACCCACTGATTTCATTTTATGTCATTTGCCCTGATGCTTTCCAAAAAGATAGTGACCATTCTTATGCCTACCACAGCATATGAAGCATCCCATTTTTCCACATCCTTGTCAGCTCTGGACATTTAAAATAAATTTTGCCAAGCTGATGAGTACAAAGTTTGTCTCATTCTTGTATTTTCCAAACAGTAGGGAGGGATTTGAACTTATTTTAGAAATTATTTTAGAATTCTTTTAAATTTCTATTTCTATTATTGTTCATTTTTTATAGTTTCTCTATTTTAACTAAATTGTTTTATTTTGAAAAAATTACTATGGAAAACAGTAGAAAATAATATAGCAAGCACCCTTGGAACCATAACCTAGAACTAACAAATGTAGACATTTTGCCATATTTTCACCAGATTTTTAAAAATGAAATGTTAATAAATTCAATGTCCCCTTGGTGCATGGAGTTCTCTTCTTAGTTCCATCTCTCTCTCTCTCTCTCTCTCTCTCTCTCTCTCTCCAGAAGCAAGCACCGCCATCAATTTGGTGTGTGTCCTTTCAGGCCATGTATTAAAACTTCTATCACGTATATATGGAACTGCAAACTATATGGAATGCTGTCTTGTGTGTTTCTAAATGCATATAAATGACCTCACATTCATTACTGTTCTAAGACCTAGCCATACGAATACATACACGTCAGTGGTTCTCAACTGGAGGTTTTGTCCCTCAGGGACATTTGGTCACATCTGGAGACATTTTTGTTTGTCACAAGTAGGGGATGGGAGTACTACTGGAATCCAGGGCAGAGGCCAGGGATGTTGTCCTGCATGTACAGGACAGCCCCACAACAGTTACCCAGCCTAGGATTTCAACAGTGCTGCGGTAGAAAAACCCCGATACAGGTTTTATGCAATATTTTGCTTTTATAAACAATACTGCATTTAACACTTACACATCTCTGAGTGTACACATGCAAGATTTCCTCCAGAGGGGCAGAATCATTTAGAGTGCAAGAAGGCTCTGGAGGTGACCTGGGTCCAAGTTCCCATTCCACTAGTTACTTACTGAATGACCTTGGGAACATTATTTAATCTCTTTTGACCTCAGCTGACTTGTCCTCAAAATGGGGACAGTCATACTCCCTATATAAATGAGTTAATATGCAAAATGCTGGGAACTGTGGTAAGCATTCAATAAATGTTAGCTTTTAATTATTGTTAGTAGTAGTATTTCCACTATCATTACCATCTTTATCATTATATAACCATCACCATTATCATGATATAACTTTGAAATGAAAATACACATTTTAAACTCCACTAAAGATTAAAAAACTGCTGTAATTTGTACTCTCACCAGCAGGGTAGAGGAGTCCCCATTGCCTCAAGTCCTTGGTCACATTTGATATTCTCAGACTTTTAATTTGGGGTATAAAATGGAATCTTCTTTTATTTTTAACTTACATTTTTAAGATTACTGTTTTCATGTGTTTATTGGCCAATTGATTTTATTGCTCTGTGAACTTCCAGCGCATTCTCTGTCCATTCTTTTCCTTATTATTTAATGTTGTAAAAAAGTAATGTATTTACACAATTAAAAAAAATCACGAAAATCAAAGTGTAATAGAGTATTCCATACAATGAAAAGCCTCTCTTCCACCCCTGTTCCTCACCTAGCCAGCAGTCCTTCTCCTTAGAGGCAACCATTGTTAGTTATTAGATTCTTCTCCTTCCAGAGAGAGGTTTTTTTTTTTTTTAAGAGATGGGGTCTTGCTATTTTGTCCAAGCTGGTCTCAAACTCCTGGCCTCAAGCAATCCTCCTGCCTTTGCCTCCCAAAGTGCTGAGATTATAGGCATTAGCCACCACACCTGGTCCAGAGAGAGTTTATATGCATGTTCAAGAAAATACGTATACGTTTTTAACCCGAATGGTAACGTAGTATACACACTGTTCTGCATTTTTTTTCTTTTTTCATATAACAACATATATTGGTGACATTTTCTACCTATAAGTACAGAACTTCCTGATTCTTTTTTATTTCTATTTAGTTTTAGAGCTAGACTACAATTTATTTAAACATTTCCCCTCTGATGTCCATTTAGGTTGTTTCCAATCTTCTGCTAATGCAAACATTACGACAAAGTCCAAAGTACTTTTACGTGTGTGAGCGTATCTGTAGAACAAATTCTTAGAGGTGGAATTCCTGGGATAAAGGGGATGAGCATTTGTACCTTTGAAACATATTGCAATATTGACCTCCATGGAAATTACAGCAATTCACATTGGCCCAGAAATGTGAATCCTGATGTAGGGGAAGCTTATGCAGCCAGAATCCTGATGCAGGGAGGCTTCTGTAACACTGTGGGCAGGGGAGGGGTGTCTAGTCACCGATCTACCTCAGGCTCTCACTAGCCTCTAATAAGGTCTCTCATCCCATTAGTCTTGGCAGGTCCCTCTGCACCCACTGTGTGACTCCTTGTCTGCTATCTTGTGCACAATAGCTGACTGGTCAGGTGCATGATAGCTCTCCGACACTTCCTCTTTTATGGCTACAATTTATAAATTCTATGCCCCAGTTGGCTTGGAAGTTCTTTGGAATTAGTACAATCTATCTCTCTCAAGATCCCAGCACTTGCAAATTGGAGGCATTTGGTTTTTCAGACTACTGAGCCTGCTAAGAGTTTAAAATATCCATTCAGTCCCATGGATGGATAACTCAAGGATAACAATAATAATTCTAGGAGAGTAAAACACCTTTGGAACACTACACATTCTCCTTTTTTACATCTAAATTTCCCCCCACATGAAGCTGTCGGTACCTGTTTGGTGACAGTTGTTTGGAGCTCTCCCGTGGTTTTCACATGAGCATGCTCATCCTTTCTGCTGGCTTGCCCAGCCTCGTTGAAATATCAATGTTCATTTAAAAAAGATTTGCTTGCGAGAACAATGTCTAAAAAAAAAAAGATTTGCTTATCATTTTGAAGATTACTGTTTGTTTTGTCGATACTATAACAGGAAAGAAGAGTGAGCACTAATATGGAATGGAAAACCTGGGATTGAATCTCAGCTGTGTCATTTATGAGCTGGATGAGCTGGAACACTTTGTGGTGTCTCCAAACCAGTGATTCTCAATGTGTGGGCTACCTTCAGCAGCACTGGCATCCGGGAGAATTTGTTTAAGATGTAAATTATCAGGCCCCACCCTCAACCTACTGAAACAGAAAGTCTCTGCTGGGGCTCAGCAAATTAGTGTTTTAACAAGTTTTCCAAGGGATTCTGAAAGATGTTCTGTTTCCTTGTTTGAGAATGGATAAAGATAATTTCTTACAGGTGAAACTTAAACGAAGAAATATAAGCAAAAGAAATTTGCAACTCAGGGTCATAAGGTCAAATGCCTTCATGGGTGGGGAGATATGAGTTCACAGGGAGTGGTGGAAAAAATAGCCACCCTCTCTAAAGACATCCAAATAATCATTATTTTTGAAATCATTATGTCAGTCAAACAAAACCTGTCAAAAGTTAAATTTGCCTCCAGGGGCTAGCAGCTTCGGAGGAGTTAAAACTGTAAAACACTGTAAATGTTAGGCTGCTTTCATCTGACCTTAAAGCAAACCAACAGAAAGGCCTAGAGGTATAACATTTCTGAAAGTCTTTGGCTTACAAAAGTTGCTATAATTAGGGTAACCATATAATTTATCATCCAGACTGGACACTTCTGAGAATGAAAGGAGGGACTATTAATATTACACCAGGACAAACCCAAACCCAGGCAAAGCAGAATGTCTGATCACTCTGGCTATAATCATAAAATCACCCACAATTCCCATTTAAGATTAAGATCAGGTAAAAAATAACGGTGTGCTTCTTGGTGGGGACAGACTGCCAGCTGACACTGGGGAGAGGCAGGAAGCTGGGACCCAGACGAAGGGATAGGGAGGAAGCACCTTTTTCCTTAAGACAAGAAGGAAGGAGGAAAGGTCAAGACATGAACGTGTTGAGCTACTGAAGGCGATGTAGGTGACACTGGCTGATATTTTCCTGGTCAGAACAAAAGCCACAGGGGAAGTGAAGTCGTGGATCAGAGATGCACCAAGAAGGAGGAAGAAACACACTTGGACAAACAAAGACTAGGCAAAGCCAAGAATGGCATAGACACCAGAGTGTTGAGGACATGCAGGGGAGAACCCAAGAGAGGACAGACTGCCACAGGTGTTGTGGGAAGTCAGAAGATCCACCAGGATCAAAAACAACATATGGAAACAGAGAACAACCTCTCAGAAAGGAAGTTCCCTGCTTCTCCCACTGCACTAGGGATGACTGATCCTCCCTGTGACTGGAAATTCTCTGAGGTAGGTGACAACATCTTCCACATTTCTGCAGAATTCTTTGAGAAGCCGAAGTACCTGAGGTTGAGAATTACCTTTTCCTCCTTTGTATACACTCCCCAAGGTCTGGGCTCTGCAAACAAGACGCCAGAAGCGTTGCTGGTGCACTAGCTGGGCCCTCGCAGCAAGCCTCACCCACCCCTCCGCTCCCTACCTGCGGCTGACGGGCAATCCTCCGTGAGTGGGTCATTCTGATCCTGGTGAACTGCCTTGCAAATGTATATTTAGTTCAAGGTTCAAGGCAACTTACCTCATTTTAAAAGCAGCACATATACATTCAGGTAGGACTGTCCATCTGTTTTCCTCTTTACCCTACATTATAACTTTTACTCTTTTCTATCATTCCTTTAATTTTTTTCTTCCTCTTCTCCTCCCCACACTCCACCCCCAACTAGTTGGTAGAACCTTTGACCTCCACTTCCTCTGTTTCTCCTCCCTTCTTAGAAGCAGTGTCCACAGCAGCCTCCTGGACTCCTGCAGGCTTGACACAGCCTGCTGCTCTGTCATGGCCAGTCCAGTTTGCCAACAAACTGCAGGAGGAGGTGACTTGCCCCACCTGCTTGGACATTCTGAGGACCCTGTCACCATCGACTGCAGGCACAATTTCTGCCTCAGATGCACACCCGGAGAGGGGAAGCATGAGACAATTTTTTCAAATGTCCCCCGTGCAACAATTCTGTGACGAAGGCCACATGCAGGCCCAACTGGCTGCTGGTGAATCTCGTGGAGAAAATCCAAGCTCTGGCTCCGTCTGAGATGCAGCCCAAAAGGGAAGAGCTGTCGTGTCCGCGGCACCGGGAGAGGTTCCATTACTTCTGTGAGCACGATGGGAAGTTCCTCTGTGTTGTGTGTCGTGAGTCCAAGGACCACAGATCCCATAACGCCAGCTTGATAGAAGCAGCTGCCCAGCATTATCGGGTAGGCATTTGGGCTTGCTTCCCCATCCCCCATCAGCCCAGGAGTTCGAGGGCCCCGGAAACCGTTACCTCCTCGCTGTGGGTTTGTACGCCATTGCCCCCAACCCTTGCACTTGAGCAGGGAGTTCGCTGTCAGGCACAGAAGGTGCAACGATCTGAGTCTGGGGAACTGCTGCTTGTTGGAATCAGGGCACAGTGGAGAACGGAAAGGATGTGGAATTTTGACTCGGGAGGTTTGGGCTCAGGTCCAGACCCTGAGTTTACTGTACAATCTTCCAGGAAGCACTTTACCTCTCTGGGCCTCAGGTGCCTCCACTTCCACATGGTGCCAACAAAACATCTCTTAAAGTTGTTGCTAAGGCGCGTGAGGGAAGGCTGTAGGAGTTCTTCGATAACCCCAAAGCATCACTCACCCAAACAGTCGTCGCAGCTCCTCAAAAATAACCACATCCTCCTCTTTCAGTTCGCAGGCTCCAGACTCCTCCCTTCCTGGAAGCCCCCTCCCCGCCAGCTTGGGGGGTATTAACAACTAACCCGGACTCCCCTGGAGAGTCCCACCCGCTCTCCTGAGAGGCCGGAGGGTCTTACGAGGCCCAGAAATCCCAGGCGCCGCCTGCCTGCCCGAAGGCCCTGTCCCCGCAGAGGCAGATTGGATCGCAGACCGCGCCTGCCGCAGGCGGAGGAGGAGCGAGCACGGTGCCGGCGCCCGGCGAAGAGGGTCGCGGTCTCCACGGTAAGAAAACACTGCCTCGCACGGCCTCGGAAGCAGAAACATCTCTGTCGCAGCTCGTAGAGTCCCTCATGACACTGGCCCGCAGAGAGACGCCGGGTGGCAAAGTAAGCGGCGCAGAGCGGGCGAGAGCCGCGGGACAGGCTGGGACGGGGACGGCGGGGAGGACGCGGCCACCTGCGCGGCTGCGACACCTTCCGCGTCAGCGCTAGTCCCAGCGGGGGCGGCTGCCGCCAAAGCCCGCCCCGTCTGAGCGCTGGAAACACAGGTGTCGACGCCCCGCTCCGCCCCTCACGCGCCGTCACTAACTGGACATTGACTCCCCGGTTAGAAAACGGAGACATGGTAACGCCGCCCACCTCCTTTACCTGGTGCGTGTGTGAGTGTGTGTGTGCGTGTGTGTGCGTGTGCGTGTGCGTGTGTGTGTGTGCGTGTGTGCGCGCGCGTGTGTGTGTGTGTGTGTGTGTGAGTGAGAGAGAGAGGAAAAATCCGTGTGAAAATAGATGATAAACTCCTGGAAAGGTATTAGACACTCACATCCTCAAAGGCAAAAACGATGAAACATAAATTAACAATTTAGCCTAAAGCTGAGCACATAGTAAGTGTTCCTCTCCCCCCTCTCTCCTCCAGGTCTGCCACCGCACGTGGCCCTGCACTGCACTCAGTATAAACTTAATAAGATGAAAAAGTGACGAAACGGGCTAGAAGGACTTCGAGGCCACCCTCTCATCTTCTGCCTGTCCTTTTTCCTCCCCCAGGGCCCGGCGGAGCAGGAGAGGCAAAGGATCCTCAGGGAATTCAAGCACCTGCTTCAGGTCCTAGAAAAGGAGCAGAATTTCCTCCTGTCACCGATGGACTGGCCGGATCAAGAGGCAGCCAAGGGGGGAAATTCCATATCACTTCCACCGGGCAGAGCTGAACTCTCTGAAGCAGCTCATTGACTCCACGAAGGCCAAGCAGCAAATGACGCCCAGACAGCTCTGGAGGTGAGAGTCCCTTGGGGTGTTGGAATCCAATCGCGGAGAGGTAGCAGCCCATTCCTAGTCTCAGGTGACAGCACTGACCGCCTAGCACAATACCTGAGATTGTCCCTATCATCCTACCTCTAGGCCCGTACTTCCAATAGAAATATGAGCCAGGTGTATAATTTAGAATTCTAATATGAGCCACAAATGTAATTTAGAAATCAAATGCCAGCCACATATGTAATTTAAAATTTTCCTAGTAGCCAAATTAAAAAGATAAAAGTGAAATTTATTTTAATAAAATATTTTATTTAGCTCAATATATCCAAAATGTTATCCTTTCAGCCTGTAATGAATATTTTAAAAGTATTCATGAGATATTTCACATTCCGGGTTTTTGGTTTTTTTTTTTAATACTGAGTCTGTGAAGGATATATATTTTTCACTTAAACACATCTTAATTCAAATGCTAAATTGTTAAACGTTGAAGTAAAATGTAGTCCTACCAAATCAATAAAGTTGTACTTAATGGGAAAAGTATTTTATACTGCTGCAGGGGGTTTTAAAAATTTTTTTTTAATTATTTAAAATTTTTTTTTAGAGACGGGGTATTGCTCTGTTGCCCAGGCTGGAGTGCAGTGGCATGGTCATAGCTCACTGCAGCCTCAAATTCCTGCCCACAAGTGATCATCCCATCCCGCCTTGGCCTCTTGAGTGGCTGGGATTACAAGCTTGAGCCATTGCACCTAGCTTTGCTTCAGTTTTTAAATTTAAATTTCAATTAGTGAAAATTAAATAAAAAATTTAGTTCCTTGTCACACTAGCTACATTTCAAGCATTCCATAGCCACATGTAGTTGGTGGCTTCTGAATTGAACAGTGCAGGTCTGTCTGGCCGGTGCTCAAAATAACCTGAGATGATCCCTTCTGAATTCATCTCCTTCAGGAATCCATATTTTTCTTACAAGAAAGATCACACAAAGCCATTCTAGCCTTTCTTCTGTCCTGGCTAGCAGGGCTCCCCCAGTTCAGTCTCAGAGACAAAATTCATTTTTCAAATCTCACTCTTCTCTTCTACACTCAGTTCTTCTTGAGGTCTAACCATTTTCCTGCTTACTGGCAGATCAGGTGCTTCTTGGAAGAGCCCTTCATGGCAGGTGGGCAGGGCAGGGGGTGTAGGGGGAGAGAGAGAATGAGAGGGAGAGAGAGAGAGACTTGGAGGTTTTCTCACTCTTCCTGCTCTGCTCCACACCCAGCAGGGCCTGCACCACCCACCTTAGCGCCTGCGAATAGGCCAAGTGCTGAGGTTGTACTGTTCCTCTTCCTCTTCTAGGGCATCAAAGTTGTCTTGTGCGGGTGTGATGGGCCATCCCAAATGCATTTTGCCTACTGCCTACTGATTCATTCAACATCTATTCAAGCGCACTCAACATCCTCCCAGGCACATACCCACACACTCTAACTTTGCAGTCACACATTTAGGTGCAGGTCGGGGAGGCCTAAGCTGAGCATATTAGCAAGTGGGTTGGTTGTTAAAGAGACCAACTGTTTCCTCCGGCTTCCTGATTCTCCAGCACAGAGTCTACTATTTCCTGCATGCCCCTTGCTCAGCACAATGGCTTATGGGTCCCCTACTCCATCTCCCTGCTCCCTTTCCCCTCTCTCCTTGCCTCTCTCCATCTGCAATCTTCATTTCCATATCTCCCTATGCCTCACCTCCCTCCTGCCCCAAATCCCTAGCCCTGGCCTCCCAAATCCCAGCTCACTATCCTGTGACCTCAACCTCTGCCCCTACCCGTGGGTCTTCATGCCCTCATCCCTCAACCCCATATCTCAGATCCTCCCTGCCTGACAGTTCATCCCCTGATCTCACCACTCAGCTCGGCCATGTCTCTCTAGGAGTGAAGAGTTTCAATTTCACAGCCCAATCCCTGTTCATCTGGACCTCGAGAAAAAACTCAGTGAAGCAAAATCAAGACATGACTCCATCACAGGGAGCCTGAAAAAATTCAGAGATAAAGAAGAGGCTGTCACCTTCTCCATTCACCTACTTCTAGGGGATTCTGTCCCCCATTACCCCACTGAAACTGAACGGTGACTCATACATACATGCCTGCAACCACTGAGTCCTTCAAATACCAGGCTCTCTGCTGAGCACTTTCCATGCATCACTGTGCTTCCTTTCACACATTTCTTACACCCTGTCTTCATCATGTGCTACTTGCCTGCCACCCTGACTCCTGTGAGAGCCACAGAGGGGACCTGGACTTATGCCCAAGCAGCGCCCTGGTCTATCATGGTGGCTGTGAGCAAGTTGGTGCTGAGTTATCCGGTGGACCAGAGACAAGGCTAGGTAGGGACTATGTGATCTCTGGCTTTTACTTCTCTGGCGCACACTGGCGTCTCTTCCTAACCATAGAAGAAGAGAAAATAGAATCAAAGTCAATGATGTTTTGGGGAAATCCCTGTTCCAGTCTTGCAGGGAAACAGAAATTGGCCAGAACAGAAGTAGATGACTTGGGCTTTAGATGTTTGGTCAGATATTTTTGAAAAACTTGTCCAGGTTTGCAACGAGAATGAAGGGTTGGTATTTGTAAGGACTCCCTTCATTGTGAAGGCTGTCCTTGTCTAAGCCAGGAATAAAGAGCTGGTTGGAATCTTCTTTCTAGAAATACCACCAGAACTCCGCACCCCACCCCCACCACCCCCACTGCCACACAAACACCTCCCCATGCACCTATGGAAAAGCAGGACCAGGGCAATGCCCCAAGAACCCCACCTATTCAGCCAGGAATCTCCGCTCAACAGACATAAACAGGGAATCGTGTTTTGTTTTTGTTCTTAATTTTGTTCGAGCTTTTCTCTCCTCTGGCAACTGTTCTGCTTTGTCCAACTCTCCCATCCCACCAGGTGTAATCTCAGCTGATCAGCAACTTTATAGTCACTTCAGGTCGAAAATACTTTGGTTCTAGTTTAGAATTTCCCCTACCTTTCCACTTCAGCAGGTTTGGGAGTGGAAGAGACAGGCACAACCTGTTCTGTCTCTTCTCTCTCTCTCTTTCTCTCTCTCTCTCTCTCTCTCTCTCTCACACACACACACACACACACACACATATGCACAGTCCCCCAACTCCTTCCTGGCCCTATGAAAGCCCAGGAAATGGGGGGTGGTGGGGATTGTACTCACACCACTGGTCCAATCTCCACAGTTCCTACCTTGAAAGTCGTTGCTCCCTGTTGGAGGATGACTGCGTCTGGAAACCTAGGGATGGAGAGGACGTATATGGACCCTGAAATGCCTGAGGGGCCTGTAGGCAAAGTGCTCCCAGGCAACATTTCCTCTGCTCCGGCTCTAGGTTTGCAGATCCCTCCTAAGAGGGTCACTGAGTCTCCCCTGAGCATTCTACATGGCTGCGCTGGTGACTGTCAGGGGAGCTGCCCACGCCTCTCCCTCTACCTACTCCCAGGGCTGCCCTGTACTTTTGGAAGCCCCTCATCTGTGGGCTCCAGCCTGCAGCTCTTCACTCAGTCCAGCACTCCTACAGGAAATCCAGGCCAGGAAGGCGCCATTGTTCCCAGCTTCTAGGCTTCTCCTCTACCTGCACAGAGGGGTCTCTGAGCCCTGCCCCTATTTCCAGCAGGGCTGCACTAGGAGAGGAGGGGCACTCAGCTTCTCACTTCAGGAACTCTGTCTCCTTTCTCCTCTCAAGCCCTCTTTCTGGGCAGTGTTGCCACTCAGGCTTTAGGGGAGTGGGGCCCCTTCCTACCACACACTGTGCTCCTGGGTGGCTGGCCCCACAGCAGCCCTTCCTCTGACGCTAAAGAGAGAGGCCTCAAAGCACCTTTTGTCCTCAGCACCCACCTTTGTCAGGTAGTGAGGAAGGGCTAGCTCTGCACTGCCCAATTTGGTAGCCACTAGCCACGTGTGCCATCAGGCACTTCAAAAGGAGCTATTCCAGGGGAGGGGTGGGGGCAGGGGAAAAAAAGGAGCTAGTCCAAATTCAAACGTGCTGTAAAGGAAGAATCATCAATTTCACAAGATTGAGTATGAAAACAGAATGTAAAATATAATAATTCTTATAGTTCATGTTGAAATGATAATATTTTAAAATATTGAGTTAAATAAATATATAACTAAAATTAACTTTACTAGTTTCTTTTTATCTTTTTAATGTGACTACTAGAAAATTTAAAATTATATAAATGGGTCATATTTGTGGCTCAGATTATAGTTGCACTGGACAGTGTTGGGCTAGTTAGCCACCACAGGGAAGCAGGAAGGAAATCTCTCAAGTGTTTTATACCTTCTTGGTACCCTAAAAGTATGAGAGACAAATCCAGCTCCCATTTCTCCCAGGCATTCCAAATCAGTGCCCTGCTGTGTGATACTGGGTTCTTTGCTCAACCTCTCTGGACTGTGACCATTTCATCACATTATCTACCCACAGCCAACCTCCAAGCTGATAGAAAGGAAGATAAAAACAGATTCTTCACAGGCATGAATGAAGACTAAGTGAAGAGCTGTAAGGGGGAAGTTGCTCCTGCCATTTGGGGAAAGTGAGAAGAGCAAAGGGGAAGAAATCTGTCTCTGTGATTACGTGAAGGCCAGATACAGGTGGATGCCCATTCCTCAGCCAGTTGAGAACAGGCATATGGATATATTTTATTATTTTAAACTCAGGTAACTCACAAAACAGTGACTAATCCCAATTTTTAAAACATTCAGAAGTAATAGGAAATTATAAATTTATTTGTTTATTTCTAAAGATAGGAAGGAAAAGGTGGGACAAGGAGGAGACAGCTCAACCTCTGTAGTATTAGCTGCCATACCCGGCACATGCCAGGTTTCTGGGAAAGCTCCTCTGGGTGAGAGAGAGGTCAGGACAGCTCGGGGGGATGGAGACCCACTGTAATAACAGCCTGTGCTGAAGTCAGCAGAGATGGTTCTCCCACCTGAGATGACAACACAAGAAGTACCATTTCTTAAAGGACCACTATGTGTTAAGCATCCCACATTCAATATTTCAAAACTCCACAAGTATTCTCCAAGATGAGTGTTATTATTTGCAATTTGCAATGAGACAGAGTTCCCATGTAACTCCAGGGAGGTAAGGTTAGTTACCTAGGTCACGTGCTATTAAGTGAAAGAGACAGAATTAGAACTCATTTCTCCAAAGCCAGAAACTACATAATGCATTGCAAAGCCAGAGAGCAGGATTTAGGGATTCTGTTCACCAGCGTTTCTCCACAGAAGGAGCTACTGGCATTGGGAGAGGCTAAGTCTTCATCGTGCTCCATGACTTGTGCTCTGTTGAATGTTTAACATCCCAGGTCCCAGGAAGCACTACCGGCCAGCAGAGAAGTCCCCCTCTTGCTGTCACTGAGACAATCTGAAAGGTTTCCCCACTTCCTTGTGAGTGGGAGATGGTCCCCATTGAGGACCACTCTCTGTTCTTACGGATGTGGCAGGGTGCTTGTTTTTGTTTTTAATTTACAGTTTCTGGTTATCAATATGGAAATTGGTTTTCTCCTCCCAATTCTCAGGGTGCCCGTTACAGAATAACAATCCTAAAACGAAGAAAACCTCAGAGCCTGAGTCACCCTCTCCAGGTAGGAGTCCTGTCTCTGAGCACTGAAGGGGCAACCTCCAGGTCTACAGGTGGTCAAAGTGCTCTATCTGTCCCAAGCACCAAGGGGAATGCACTGGACCTACACGCAGGGGAAGGTGCAGGCTAGACTGCAGCAAGAGCTTCCCAACAGGCAAGTCACCCTCCCTCGCCAGAGTTAGGTGGGAATGAACAATTGCTCTAGATGGAAGGGAGTAGGGAAGGGGAGAAAGGGTTTAGAGAGACTGTAAGAGGGTATGGAGGTAGGAAGACTATGCAATCTATTGTTCTTGAAGACTTCAGGTGCCAGGGATCTGAGGTCCCCATCCCCTGTTGTTGGGGGTCGGTACTGGTCTGTGGCCTGTTAGGAACCGGGCCACCCCGCCATCCCCCAACTCCGTAGAAAAATTGTGTTCCATGAAACTTAGGAACCCAGCCACACAGCAGGAGGTGAGCGGCAGGCCAGGGAGCTGAGCTTCATCTGTATTACAGTCATTCCAGCTGCTCCCCCTCGCTCGCATCATGGCTGAGTTCTGCCTCTCCCCAAACCCCTCGTCCCCCCCCCGCGTCTGTGAAAAAATCGCCTTCCATGAAATCTGTCCCTGGTGCCAAAAAGGTTGGAGACTGCCAGAGATGTCACAGGCAGATAAGGAGTGGGATGGGGGTAGGCATCTCCTCCATTTCATTTCCTCCCCAGATTACACCGCCCCCGGAAACGATCGGCCCCTACTTGTGCAGGTGTACTTTCTTGAGTTTAACCTGTATCCCTCCTGCCTTGTCTAGCGATCAGCAGCGCCAGGTGACAATGAAGGATTACTGGGATTTGCTCCCTCTGGCCTCTCTTCTCGGCTCCTTTCCCTCCAAGGCGACGAACAGCTACACCGGGGTCACCAAATGCCCGCCCCTCGACTTCATCCCACCTCCCATTTCGGGCCTCCTTTGCAGGGAAAGCCTCTAATGCTGAGGTTCCTCCAAGCCCAGCCAGATCTGAGACCGGGGAGCGCGGGCGCCGGGTGGCGCTGAGCGAGTGGCCGAGAGCCGCCAGGGACCCCGATTAAGTGCGGCCGAGGGCGTGAGGACGGGGGCGGGCCCAGTCTCCTGGGAGCCGTGGCGGGGGTGGAGGTGAAGACTTGGAGAGGGAATGGACGCGTTCTTGAACGAGAGGAGGGAGAAAAGACAGCCCGGGACCTCAGCGCTCCCCCGCCTCGCTGGGCTGCTTATCCCGTTGGCTGTGGTGCCCCCTGGTGGGTAAAGGGCGTCCCGACAGCGCCCCTCCCACCTCCCCGCCTTTCTATTATCAATGTGAGCAGCGGTTCTCCGCGGCCGCAGTCCGCCCGGCCATCCCGGTGAACCTGAGCTCGCTTGCGGTTCCTCCGTCTCTCCCGCCCCTCACAGCCAGCAAGGTAAAATTAATATCGCGGAAAAGGTTTGAGATTAGGTAACAAATCCGGAAATAGAATGAGGTCCCCGTTCCTAAGTATTTAGCAGAGACGGGAGCCAATACTCACGCCGTGGTAGGGGGTGGATAGGGACCCTTCTGTGCCTCAGCGTCCGAATCCTCGTAAAGTGTGTGGGGGGCGGTTCTGGCTGTTCCTCCTCCTGTATTCCAACACCTTACTCATCCCTGTGTTTGAGGGACTCCACTTTGGAATATGACTCGCGCTCAGAAAGTCTGATCCTCGACATCTCTTACACTAGCCCCAAGTCTTGTTTTAGATATGGGAAATTACGGACCACGGAAAACCGGGAAGGAGGAGATGGCCTCATCTTTGGGTGTTGAAATGCTCCCACCACCGCCACCAGGGGGGAGCTGCTCTCCACGCCCACCAAACAACTACGCGTTGTGAAATTTAGCAATTAACTTCGAGGAGGAGGGGGCGTGGCCTAGGACTCCGCGGGGGCCCACGAAGCTGAGACCAGGAAGAGAAAGCCTCTTTCCAGCTGTGAGGAGGGGGAGGGACCGTGGGGGGAGGCTTGGAGGTAGGAGGCTGGACGACTTGACCTGTGGCTGCCCCTTCTTTCTCCTCCTCCACGTCTCACAGCCCCTGTGACCCTGGCCGCAGCCTTGGCCCCCAAGTCCTCATCCTTTCCCAGGATCTAAAGGCAGTGGACCCCGCCTCTCAGGGCGGCGTGGGTTAGAGGGTGGGCCCGGGCGCTTCCGTCCGTACCGCTGCGTCCCGGGCTCGCCCCGCTTCGCTCCGGCCACCCGCCTGGGAGGCGGAGCTCCGCGACCCGAGGCGGGGCCTGAGCGGTGGGCGTGGTCTCGGGGCCTGCGCGCCGGGGGCGGGGCCTGCTGGTCGCGGATCCTCACCAGCTTCCGGGCGTGCCCGTCGCGGGGTCCGAGTGCCCGGCGCTAGCCGTCCGCGTTCGCGGGAGCGTCTCCCGGTCGGTCCGCAGACAGCGCGCGTCTGCGTGGATTGCGAGTGCGGGAAGGTGGTCTTCTACGGCGCCACCGCGAGCAACCACACCTGCACCTTCTACCTTCCTTCCCGGGCAGATCTTCCCCTTTTTCTGACTCCTGTCTTCGGCACCCGGATCACCCTGAGCCCCTAGAGCGCTTCTTGCCTTCCTCTCCGCCGCCTCCTCGCTACCCCTCGCTTTGGGATCATGCAGCTGGTAGCGTTGAAGCTGGGCTTCCAGTAGCCCTTTGGGAAGGTTACACCCTTCATTCAGGCTTCCTGACCCAGGCCTGATGTCTCTGACCGCGCTTTAAATGCTCCTTCTTTCTCTCAGTTCTCTCTCCAGTACGCCCGGGTCGGAAACAAAGGCTGGAATACACAGAAAGGCCATGAACGAGGCTGTTCATAGCGCAGTTCGTAACAGGACAAGTCTGAAAACAAACGTACATCGACAGGTGGAGGTTGACGGGCATCCAGATGCATCCGGTTAAGACACAGATGCTGGGGACTGGACCGCTGACCCCGGTCTGTCTCCCCTTCTCCTCTGCCTCATCTCCTGCAGCCCCCATGACCCAGACCGCGACCTCGGCCGACCCGGACCTCATCCTGAACACCGCGGCGCTGGACTCGTCTCTCCGGGCGACTCAGCCAGGCCTATCCCCGCACTTTCTATCCATTTCCTAAATGAGACTGTCTATATATTACTATAGGATGAACTCCAGCATATATTATTGAGTGAAAAAAGCAAGAAGGGGAACAGTGCACATAGCAGGATACATTTTACCTAAGGGGGGGCTATATAAATGTATATATTTGTTTGCTCATATATTTTTTTAAGTGGAAGGACAAACCAAGCCCTAAAAAAGTTACCTATAGGAGGAGAGAAAACCAAGTAGAAAGGATGGAAATCAGTCTTTTCCGAATGTACCTTGTTTTGTACATTTGACTTTGATACCATGTAAATATTTTACATCATTATAAAATAAATTAAAATGAGATAAAATGAACATTTGCTGTAGTTGGCAGCTCACATACCAGAGAAGAATTATTTTAAATGACTTTAAAATGCAGTAATTTGACTGTATATCCTTAGTGGGATATAAGACAAAAAGAACTGCAAATAAACTTTTCAGTTATTGGTAATAATAATAGTATTAGTATTGTTATCCTGAGACAAAATTAATCCCAGGACTAGATGCATCTTCCCCTGGAACCCTCACCACCACCACCCGCAAGAGAAATCTCGATCATTTCTAGGGTTGCCACGTGAGGGATCGAAGTTAAACTAGAGGAGGACTGTCTCTGTCTCCTGGGTGACTCAAAAAGTAAAAGGGGCGAGAAACTTGGAAACACGGCGCCAACAGGAGAAGATGACCTACCGAGAGCAAACCCCACGACTTGCGCCAGAGTTTAAGATTACTGTGAGTTGCTTCCTCTTTGTTCTGTCGGGCAGGGGCTTGGGGAGGCGGATTCGGGCCGCGTTTTGAGCCTTTTACAGCCGGGCGGTGGGGCTGGGAGACTGCCTTGCTACCGGAGGCGTGGGGAGTCGCCCGGCCGCCGCCAAGCTGCCTGGCGCGTGTCTGGCAGCGGGAGGCGGGCCCAGGTGTCAGGGCGGGAGCGAGACAACGCCCGGAGCGCGGATTCCAGGAGCGGGCAGTCAGCTCTGGCCCGGCTCCTCCATCCAGTTCCCCCGGTCGCCCTCGAGGCGCCGCAGATTACATAAGCAGCCAAGGGACAACCCTGGGCTGGAGACACGCAGACCGCGACACGCAAGCAACTCCCCTCCGGACGTGTATTCAGAATCACCCCGGGACAATCCAAATTCCCTATTTCCAGTTCTCGAAGCCCTAGTCGTGGACTGCACATATCTTACTGTGCTCTTCCTTTAATTGAATACGGATTCAGCTTCCTTACTAGCAACGGAGCTCTTTGCCAACTGTCTCACGTTGATTTTACACTTCCTTGCTCTCCCAACCCCTGACACTCAGCACAGACCCTAGAATTGGGTAATTGATTAATAGGTATTTACTAAATTGACACCATCCCTTAATTCCTCTTTCCCACAAAAGACTAATGTCTTGGAAACCCCATTCCATTTTCGTGGACCAGCTCCACCCCCCAGGCAGGGTTCCTGGCTGTTCCTGTAGGAAGTGTCCACACTCCCAAAGCCGCTAACAGCCAGCTCCCTCGCACACCCACCACAGTAGACTGTGAAGTCTTTGAGGACAGAAGTGGTGTCTTACTCCTTTTCGTTTCACTCTCCCACCTTCCTTGCCCAGTACAGGGCCTGGCTGATAGTAATGAAGGGATACTTTGTGGCGAGGTCTAAATTAGGGAAGGTCTTCCAACCTGGACCTTAACCTTGAACTATGACCATCCCCTTCCTGGCCCCTGGGGGAAAGGGCCCCCTCTTTTAGAGCCTTTCAGAAGTTGATTTACTTAAAGAGTGTCCTGGCCGTTCCTTCAGTGTTGTGGCTGGGAAGTTAAGTGTGCACTGAACAAGGGCCTAGAGTTCCATCCCTCAGCCCTGCGGTCCCCAACCCTCCCCAACCCTCGGGCTGGGTAAGTCCGTGGCCTGTTAGGAACCTGGCCGTGCATCACTGCCTGAGCTTCACCCACCCCCGCCCTGTCCGTGGAAAAATTGTCTTCCATGAAACTGGTCCCTGGTGCTAACAAGGTTGGGGACCGCTGCTCTAATCCAAGGTGTTTTCTGCTCTTCTGCACCATTATTATAATAGCATTACCAACATGCTTACAGAGCTTAACAGTTCACTAAATGGCTTCAGAAAGGTTGTTCCATTTACTTCTCAAAACCTCTAGAATTAGGTATTATTATATTTCCATGTCCCAAATATGGCACAGATGTTCAAACTCATCTTTTAGCCCAAAGCACAAATATTAATAAAAGCCATCTTGAAAAGATAATATCCCACAAAATATATGATAGAATGGTTATAACAAATAATAACCTTTCTATGGTACTCCCTGCCCCCCCCCACCTTGACACCCTTAACTCCTATATTAGTTTCCTAGGGCCGCTATAAAATATTATCACAGACTGCATGGCTTAAAACAACAGAAACACTCTCTCACAGTTCTGGAAGTTAGAAGTCTGAAATCAAGATGTCAGTAGAACCATCATCTCTCCAAAGGATCTAGAAAAGAACGCTTGCTTGCCTCTTCTAGCTTCTGGCATTTGCTGACAATCCTTGGTGTTCCTTGGCCTGTAGGTGCATCACTGCAATCTCTGTCTCCATTTTCACATGGCCTCTCCTGTGTCTCTGTGTCCAAATTTCCCTCTTCTTTTATAAGAACATCTGTCAAATTGGATTAGGGCCCACCATAGTCCAGCACAACCTCATTTAAACTTCATGAAAAGGCCCTATTTCCAAATAAAGTCACATACACAGGTACCTGGGGCTAGGACTTCAGCATATCTTTTGGGCAGACACAATTCAGTCCACAACTCCATAATCTATCACCCACTGGAACACGAGGGTATAAAAAAGTGAGAAACATGGTACTAGAAAAGAGAGCCTAGGACAAGACTTGAGAGAGGCTAAGATGAGGAGAAAGGGAGACAGGACAGTGGGGATGGAGGAGGTATTCTCCAGGAAGAGCCAAGTTTGGGCTTCTGGGCTGGGAGACCAAAGAAAGGAGGGAGAGGGTCCTCAAAAGATAGAAGGCCAGGCACAGCGGCTCACGCCTGTAATCCTCGCACTCTGGGAGGCCCAGGTGGGAGAATCCCTCGAGGTCAGGAGACCACCCTGAGCAAGAGCAAGACCCGGTCTCTACTAAAAATAGAAAAAACTAGGCAGGTGTGATGGTGTGCGCCTGTAGTCCCAGCTACTCAGGAGGCTGAGGCAGGAAGATGGCTTGAGCCCAGGAGTTTGAGGTTGCTGTGAGCTACAATGACACCACTGCACTTCGGCCTGGGCAACAGAGTGAGACTCTGTCTCAAAAAAAAGAAAAAGAAGATAGAAGAGGAAATGGGTAATGGGAGTTGAGAAGGCACTAGGAGGGCAGAAAAGCTCCTCCCTAGCGAAGGAGAGTAAGCAAGAGCCACTCTACTTTTGAGGAAGTCCAGTGAAAGCTGGGGGCAGTGTTAAGAGAAGGAGGCCCATAGTGCTGAGACCCTTCCCCAACCAGAGTGTCCTCCGTGAAGAGCCAGGGGTCTGCGAGCTCCCAAAGCATGTTCTCATAGACACTTTGAGATCAAGTCATCTTGTCCCCCTTCCCAGATCTGTTCCTGCTGCCCTGTTCTCTCCTCATTCTTGTCACCCCCAAGACACCCCCAGCTGGGCGTTATCCTCACGTCCTCCTTTTTCCTCACCCTCACTGTCCTCCAAGCCCCTTGTCCATGTTAGCACTCACCCCAGGACTCCACCACTTTCCTCTCTCCTACCGCACTGCCTAGATCGGGCCATCAGCCCTCATTCGGATTACGGATTACGATGACGGCTGCCTCCCTCATCTCCCTGCCTTCAGACTTATCTTGCCCAATCCAACCTCCATGACCCCCGCAAAATCATTTTTTCCTAAAATGTTATTATGAAAACCTTTCAACAGATGGAAGAGTTGAAAAAATTTTACAGTGACCTAAATACCCACCACTTAGATTTAAATAAGCATTTTACTATACTTGCTGTATCAAATGTTTCCATCTATCCATCCCTTCATCCCTCCAGCCATCTTATAATTTTATGCATTTTAAAGTAAGTTGCATACATTCAAATGATGTTTTGAAATATAATGTGATTGCTAGACTTCCAATAATGCCCTGTTTCTCTAAGGATAAAGCCTGAACTCCACATTGCGATCGGCAAGTGCCTCCAGCCTAACCCCACCCCCGCCTGCCTCCTATTTTATACTCTGTAAGGCCAAATGGCCTGAAGACCCCCTCACTACACTGTTTGCCATCTCCCTGTCCTGCTCTTAATGTTGGTCTCCAGCGCCTGTCCTCAGCCTCCAGGGCCTCTAGTGCCCCCTCCTGCCCACACTAGTCTATACCCGCCTCCTCTGCAAGCACACAGCATCCCCAGGGCATGTCTTCATCCTTCCCTCCACAAGTCCTGATGATCTGTTTATGTGTCTTTCTCACCTTCACCCCAACTGAGAGCTTCCTGAAAATTCATGATTCCTGCTTTATTTGTCTGTTGTTCTAGGCACCTAGAACAGTCTGTGGCATGTGTGGGTGCTCCATAAATATTTTTTGAGTGAATGCATGGCTGGTTTTGTTCTTTCTGACAATACCTCCTGCCTTTTACCATCTTCCCCCACACAGCATGGATCCAGTTTTTCAACGTGCCTCCCAGAGAGTAAGAAGGAAGAAAAGGACACTGGGTGTTATGAATGTCCTTTAGCCAAGATCCCCAGGAACACACCTGTCATTGAACAAGTTGGGTTTATTACTCCCTGCAGAGAGAGAGAATGTGCCCCATGGGCATGTGGGACACCTCAGTAAGAGTGGTTGAGAAAGAAATGGATTATAGCATTGGGGCTTTGGTTAGGTGGTTTGAGGGAGGGTCTAGGGAAGTGGGGGTTTGCTGTAGATTAATGCTGCCAGAAAGTGGAGCAGACTCCCTTACTGAATGTCTACATAAATCTTTTCTATGGGGAGGGGAGGCTAGAATGAGGAGAGAAAGCTATGATTGGTAGAGTAGTACCAATCATTTCGTTTAGCCAAGAGAAGGGGTGTTAGGTATTTTCTGGGTGGCACAATGACCTTGTTTTTGTCTGTGCTCGGACAGAATTATGAGGGGACCTTGCTTTGTCTCATTTTATCAAGTAAACTTGTCTGAGGCTGGTGTTCTGTACAATAGTTTATGCCTAATAGGAGATAACATGGTTTATCTGTGTTAGGCCAACTTCTGAGTGTCAGAGGCTGTTCTTTTTTCTTTCTCAGTGTTTAGGTGGGAAACTGGGAAAAAGATGAATTAGTGGGGTTGGAGCATGTGTATATGTGTGTGTAGAATCCAGTTCAATGAAGATGAATTAGTGGGTGGGAGCATGTGTATACATGTGTGTAGAATCCAGTTCAATGAAGAGGAATTAGTGGGGTGGGATCATGTGTATATGTGTGTGTAGAATCCAGTTCAATGAAGATGAATTAGTGGGGTTGGAGCATGTGTATATGTGTGTGTAGAATCCAGTTCAATGAAGATGAATTAGTGGGGTGGGAGCATGTATATATGTGTGTGTAGAATCCAGTTCAATCAAGATGAATTAGTGGGGTGGGAGCATGTATATATATATGTGTGTAGAATCCAGTTCAATCAAGAAACTTGTCAAATAGAGCAAGTCTCAAGTTTATTTCCAAGTTGTCCAACCCCCATTCTAGCCACATAATCCTAGGTCACAGGCCAACACATTCAGCCCCCACAGTTACCGACCCCCATAGGCATGGAAAGGGACAGGTGACTCTGGGCCCTGGTGCAGCTGAGTCATGAGTAGGGAGGAGCCAGCTCCCTTTGGTGGCCTTTTCTGGGACCTCTCTTGGGCTTCTACCTGGACATCCTCGTTCTCCCGGGGCAGAAACTCCACAGCTTGTTTTCTTGGATGGCTGTTTTTGTTTGTCATACTGCCTGGTGTCCCAGCCTCCTAGTGACTCCCATACATACTCATCTGAGCCCTGAGGAAAACCTATTGGATATGAATTCTTTGTTGGTTTTGTGACAGTGGCCTCTGACCAGATGGGTTGAACTCCCAGAACCCCAAGGGCTTTGTTGTCTCTGCTCCCTGTTTTTGGAGTGATGATCTCACTCTTGCCGTCAGTGACTCACTGTAGGATAAATCAACAGCGTGTCAGATGCCTGGCACCTGAGATCTCTGGGGACACTCTCTTAGGATGTGGGGCATGACCTTTCATCCTTCGGTCCAGCTCTGCTGTTAGTTTTTCCCCTTCCCTGATAGAGCCTTAACATTTCCTTCAAATCAGAGGGCTCTGAGGTTGCTGTCTCCTGCCCTCATTATCCCTTCCTGCCAATGGCTTCTGTTCTAAAAGCTTCCTCACCCCCCTCCTCCCCCCACCTATTGTTTTCATGTCTTCTTCTCCGGCTTTTCTCTT
>NW_012149775.1:1293270-1356445 GCF_000956105.1 Propithecus coquereli
GCTGATTCCGCCCTCACGGCAGGCTCCTGTCCCTCTTAGCAGCAGCCCGGCACGATGCCCGCGTCACTTCACACCGTCACCCTTGGCACCATGTTCTCTTGGGCCGCCAGGCTCTGTACTCTCTGTTCCTTCTGTGTGCATTTCTTTAATGTGGATCATAACTCAGGACATGATGTTCTGCACTCACTTCTTTTAACCATGGATTTTCGGGATCTTTTCAAGTCAACCCAAATTGGTCTTCCTCGTTCTTTTAAACTGCTACGTGAATGAAGTTGTGTAACGTATGCGAAAGCACTTGGCGTGCCATCTGGCATGTAGGAATGCTCATTTCACTTAAGTTCCTATCCCCCCAACATAATGGAGAAACGCCCTTGTTATCCGCTAACACTGTAGTTGTAGGAGCCCTCTCAACCCTTACTACAGCCATGCAGTGGTTCTGCATAGGTCATGAACTTACCGTCTCTGTGCTCCCCATTATGTCTTTAGATTCTCCATCCAGTTCCTACACAGCCCTTTTGTTCTCCTTCAACACACCCAACTCTTCAGAGCTCTCCCATACTCTGTGCTCCTGTGCTCTTTCCTGAAAGGCCCTCTGCCACCCCCTCCCACCATCCACTGGGGGGATGTTTTCCTTCTTCTCAGATGTCCCCTATAAAAGCTTCCCTAAGCTGCCCTCCCCAGAGGAGCCCTCGGTCCTTGGGCGGCCCCCTGTCTGGTTTGTACCGCTCATGTCCTCCTCAACCAGAGCTCAGATCGTCTTAGCATCTTCAGTGCTTAGCTTACCGCCTGGCACATAAAAAGTGCCCCATAAATGCTTGTTGGATGAAAATCCTCAACTTTCTAAAAGCTTAATCTCTCTTTTCTATTTAATACGCCACACACAGAAGTAGCTGTGGTATAAAGGAGAAAGCAGAGCGTTTACATTCTTACTGGCTGCGAGATTTTGGGCAACTCACTTCACTTCTCTGAGTCTCAGTTTCTTAATCTGTAAAGTGGGAGTATTAATATCTATGATGAATGAATGATGAAATAAAAGATATGAAGATTCTCTAAAAATGCAAAAAGTATTATTATTATTATCCCTTCTCCACCCTCATTTCAAACTTTACAGAGCTCTGACAAAATCCTCTCCCCAGGTCCAGCCACTTCTGCAAGATCATCTCTTTCTTTCCCATCTCTGTTCCTCCTTCCTTCCTGGTGCTGTTCTTTCACCCTCCCCTCCCCTGCCCCTAGCTTGGAGGGCCCTGCTCTCCCCTAATCCTTCCTCAGCGTCCACCTCCGTGCCTTTTGCCTTCCTCCTCCCAGCATACGTGTATCTTCACAGCTTCCTCAGAGCCATCCCAAGAGTGCTTGTGGCTTCCTTTCCCTCCGCTTCCTTGAAGCTCCTTCCTGCTCTTCCCGACACACACGCCACCCCTAGGGGCAGGAGCGCCTGGCATGGGTGTGGATAACTCTTCCAAGCTGGTTTCAAGGACGCTCACACAGGTGCTCAGAGAGAGGGCAGATAAAAGGGTGTGAGATGCCACACTCGGTGCAGGGCGGGGCTCGTTGAGGGGAGCCGGAGAGTCCGGGGCAGGTCCTGGGCCAGTTTTCCTCCAGAGATGCAGGGTGGGGCAGGACAGGACCAGAGGAGTGTGTTGGGGGGAACATCTGAGGCCCAGGAGGAAGTCAAGGGAGAGGCTCCTGACCTAATTGGCAGGCTGGGTGCCAGCAGCATGCCAGTGATGTTTTGGCGACAGGTCATCGGAGAAGAGGAAGGAAGGGAGGGAGGGAGAGTCTGTCATGTGGCCAGGACCCAGAGGCAGCTGGGGTGTGCTGTCAGCTCGCTCTCAGCTCCTCAGGCTTTTCTAGGTCACTCTCTGTGTGGCTGCCTCTCTCCCCTGGTCCCAGTGCTCTGCCTCATGCTGTCTTTCACGTCTCCAGCTTTGTTTCTTTGACTTCTAATCCACGTCCCCGACTCTCTCTTTGTGTCTGTGTCCCTGGGAATCAGAGCTTTAACGCTGTGCTGGGGGAGGAAGCACTGGGTCCCAGCCCTGGCTCTGCCCAAATGCAGACTTTGGCGTCGGGCAGGCCAGCCACTTACTCCGCGTGGCCCCAGTTTCCTCCCCACAACTGCAATGTTACACACTCTCCTGAATCAGTTAAGAGAGTGGTGAAATTTTTAAAAGATTTGAAGCTTGGTAATATGAACTGTATCTATTCTTGGTTCTGCCGCCACACCCAATATCACATGCTCATGTAGGGCTGCATGTAACTGCTGATCTCCCCACCCAGGGTCTTCCCCACCTCAGTCACTGGCAGCTCCGTGCTCCCAACACTGGGCCAAATCCCTTAGAGCTTCCTGACTCCCCTTCTCCTATCACACCCACGTCCAATCCAGCAGCAAACCCTGTGAGCTCTCCATCAGCTCATGCCCAGGAGTCAGCCTCTTCCCACCTCCTCCATCCCCTACCAGACTCGCCTCGACCAGCATGAAAGAAAGTCCTCACATCCACCTGGAGGCCCCCCATGGCTCACCAGTCACTGCTGTGACTTCCTGCTCCTCTCCCGCTGCCCCCTCTGCGCCAGCCACAGGGCCTTCGTGCTAAATCGGGAACACACCAGAGAGCAGCAGCCTCAGGGCCTTTGTCTCTGCCTCCCCGTCCATCTGGACCACCCTTCCCCCAGATAAGACTTGGCTAATTCTCCTACCTTCTTTAAAGTTTTGCTCAAATACACTCTATTGACATTGTCACCCTGCCTACCCTACCCAGCACTCCCCACTTCTGTCCCAGCTTTACTTTGCTTCCTGGGGCCTACAGACATTTCACTTATTTGTTTGTTAATGATCTGGTTCCCATTTGAATGTAATTCCCAGGAGGGCAGGTTCCTGTCTGCTTTGTTCTCTGCTGAGTCCCCAGCTTCCAACACTGTATCTGGACATAGTAAATACTTGTTGAATTAATGAATATAAACTATTTTGTTTGATCCTTAAAACAATTCTTTGATGTAAGTATAACTTTTTCCACTTTACAGTCACGAAACTAACAAGAGTTGAGTCAAATCTTGAAATCCTATCGTTTCCAAGTGGTATCAATGTTCCTTCATACTGTGCAATTTCTTAAACCTAGTTTGGTCAGAATGGGCAAAGGTTTTAGCTTTCTCAACTTTCAAGTGAGGAGATGGACTAATGGATTTCCCCTCTGCTAGAGGATGATGCCTGCTCCTTCCTCTAGTGCCTCCTGAGCTGCTTCAGTCCATGTTCTTCTGCCTCCCCAGCCTCATCCGTTCCTGGGTCTGGGCAGAGAGGTTAAATGGCTTGCTAGGTCCACTGGAAAACCGGGCCTCACAGAATCACAGGAAACCTTTCCATTTCTAGCTTCCTACGCTCCGTCCATCTCGCTGGCTGAACCTCTGATTCTGTTGAGGAAATAGGATGTCTACAAAGCAAAAAGAGAGGAGAGAGAATAAGGAAGAGAAACTGATGGAGAAGAAGGGAGGGAGGGAGAAGAGGGGAGAAGGAGCAGTGAGGGCGTGTTCGGGAACAGTCTGCAGTGGGGAGAGGTGGTCGTGCACTGTTGTCCGACTGCAACAAGACATCTCATCACTTTGTCCTTAGGCCTCTGGTGATCCCATCTCAACACTCGAAGCTCCTTAAAAGGGTTTCCCATTTCAGTCATAGCCCCGCATTGACACAAATGTTCATTCTAGAAATCAGGAATTCAGCCTTGACTTTCCTCTTCCTCACCCCCGAAGACAATGCCAACACTTCGGTCAATTCTACCTAGAAAACACACTTTAAATTGGCCCACTCATTTCCAGCTCCACCGGACCCCACTGACTCGAGCCATCATCCTCTCCCATCTAAATACTGGAATTGTTTTCCGTCTTCAGGTGACCACCTTGTGCAACTCTGGGGGATGCCATTAGCATGTGGTGGCCCTGGTCTCCCCCATTGCACTCTTGGCTAATTCTACTCCTTAACATGGCAGATTTCACTTGCTCTAGTCCCCGAGTCTTCACTATTATCTTGTACCATCTTTACCTGCAGTTCATCATGTGCCAGCTTTGCTTAAATTAGCCCAAATTGTTCTTGTCTCTGGGTCTTTGCAAAGCTGTTCTCTCTGCCTGGAATGCCCCTCCCTCCTTTCTGTGTGCGATAAATTCATCACTCAGATCTCCCCTTAACTGTCACCCCCTCAGGGAGACCTTCCTCAATCCCCATACAAATTCAGGACCTTCACTCTCAGTCTCTGGACTGGATATTTATAGTGTTGTCAGATTCCACAAATAAAAGGACACCCATTTAAATCTGAATTTCAGATAAACAATGAACACTTATTTAGTATAAGTATGCCCCATACAATATTTGGGAGATATTTATATTTTAAAAATTTATTGCTTATCTGAAATTTAAATTTAACTGGATATCCTATATTTTATCTGGCAACTCTAGGTATATGGATTGACTTTATTCCCCTTCTATTGGAGAGATTGGAAAGTAAAAAGCTCCATTTCTCATAATTCTTTGCAGCTAGGGCTCTGGGTGTGAATTAAGTCCTTCCAAATAGATGTGTTTTTATGAGATTTCAAAAGCAGAAGTGAGATGGAGATCATTTTCCTGGCAGGAGAGAGGGTGAAAAAGCCACAGTAGACTTGAGAGATCTGTGGGGGTAGGACATTGGGGCCGTGGCCACTACATTGGCGGTAGCTGCAGCATTTCTGACCTATGGTGATTGACTTTGAAGCCAAGAGTCCAGTTAGGACCTCTTGACTTCTAATCCTTCAGACTTTTCAATGATTTCCTTATCATCTAGTTCCCTGAATTAAAACCCCTCCTGCTTAAAATACCTAGAGTAGTTTCTGCTTCCTGCCCTGGGGCCTACCTGGTACAATTCTCATTACCTTGTACTTTCCCCCATATCGCACAGGCTGTATATGTTGTGTGATTGTTTAGTATCTCTCTTGCACACAGACTCTAAGCTGCCTGAGGGCAGTGTCTCCTAAGCTCATCACCATACCCCAGTTTTGCCATGCATGGACCTCCTGTTTACTGGGTCTCTTTCTTGTGAAGCTGGGCTTTGACTCTAAATGTATCGTGACTATGTATCTTTTAAATTGAAACAGGTGCCAAAGAGACAGGAAGGAAGCTGCTCCTGCACTCCTGAGGGATGAGGATTGGAAAGATTCCTCCACACCAGCTAGATCATCTCTCTGGGCATGAATTTTCTTATCTATATTGTAAGGGTTAGACTACACATTGTAAACATCCCTTTCAACCCTAATATTCTACAGTTCTAGGATTCTTTGAACTTAGTAGAGGTGGGAGCCAGAATGAAATTGGCTCTATTTGGTACACTTACTGGAGATCCCCAGACAGATAAATGAACAACGTGATTGGAAGTGGACACGGAAATGGGGTGATTACCTTGAATGGGCGTTAGAAAAGGAAATGGAAAGAAAAGACTACTAGGACAAAATGAGCTTCTACATACATGAACTGGACCATGTGAATCCCCCACTTAAAGGTCTTCAGTGGCATATCACTGCTCTCAGAACAAAACCCGACTCCTTATCCTGGGCCCTAAGGTCCTGCACAGCTTGGCTCATAGCATCTCTCCAATGTCATGTCAAACCGTTTTCATCACATTTCACACTCCTTCAAGGTCTTTCCCACTTCAGGGCCTTTGCACCTGCTGTTGCCCTCCCAGAGGGCTCCCCTCCAGCTCTCCTAGCCGCAGCCGGGGCTCCTCTCAAATGTCACCTCCTTAGAGGAGATTTTCTAACACCCTATTAGCAGTAGTCACACCTCCCCCAGTAATTCCTCTTATATTACCCACTTCATATTCTTCAAAGCGTTGGTGTATTTGTTTACTTGCTTATTGTTGGTCTCTCCCAATATGATCTAAATTGCCAGAGGACGAGGGACCATGTCCAGCTTGTTCTCCACGGTATCCCTAACTCCCAGAACAGTGCTCAGCAAATAGTAGTGTTACAGCAGAGATGACCGGGAATAGACCGACACGCACACAGAAATATTGGCAAAAACAGGTTTATATGCCAGCAGGCTCAGATGGGGATTTTCCCCTCCAAATTCTGAGCACCAGACAAAGAGCATTGCAGTCCTTTATACACTCTGCTTAAGGGGGAGGGGCACGGTTGCAACAGGGTTAACTTTAGTGAGACAGAGTCCTAAGTCACTTTACAGCCTGGTACACTAATTGCTACATGTGATTTATGAGGGGAAAGGTCGCAGGGGAGGAGGGGCCTCAGGTAAGGAATGCAAGGGACAAAGCCCGGTAGTGGAATTTTCCACTTTAGTGGAATTTTCCAATTTTCCACTTCACTAGGGGTTTAGTAAATATTAATAGCTGTTGAATAATTAAATGAATGGATAAATAAATGCACAATTTTTAAAGGGACCCTGCTAAGGGGTTGGAGAACAAGAAGGCCTTGGGAACATTGAGAAGGATGAACAGTGAATGTTTAAGGGGGAATTAAAAGGATGGATAAAGCAATAGCAGTGACATGGACAAGGGGGTTGTCAGAAGGAAAGGGAACAAATGAGCAGCCAGGACGAGCTTGAAGGAGGGTCAGCATCTTAGAGGAACTGTGACCCCTAAGCAGAGATTGAAAGGGAGAGGGAAGAAGGAGGCTCCCAGGAGGGACAGAAATGAGAAAGTAAAGTCTCAGAAGAAAGAAATTAATGTTTAAGGGAATTTAGAGCCAGTACATTTGGATTTAGTCCTGGCTCTGCCTCTAACCAGCTGTTTGAGCCTGGTCAAATGCTTTGCCCCACCAGAGTCCCAGTGACGACACCGTACAATGGCTGGACTTGGCCTCACAGCTGTTACAGGGTTAAATGAGAGAGTGGACTATGAGGGTGACAGTCCCGTAACATAGGTCATGCCTCTGAGATCAGGAATGATTGGATTCATATGGCTGGATCTTCTTCCTCTATTTCCACCTCAAGTCCACCCCTCCTAACCCTGCCCTCCCCTCGGGGCATGTTTGCCCAGAGTCCTTGAAGTGGTTGGGTAGGAAAACTAAAATACACTGTCAACTGCAGAGTCTTTTAAAAAATTAGTCATTACAGAAGCAATCGAGATGGAAAGAAATATTTTGGAAGGGCATAGTCAGCGGACATTGAGGAGTAATTGTGGTTTCCTTCATTCATCCTTCTTACTTCCTGGGCCTTCTTTTCCCAAGTCCAGTTTTCTCCCTAGAGGTGCTTTACATTCTCCGTTCAGCCTTTTCATGTCTCTCCCTCTCAACACAACCTCTCCTCCTTTTACAGGTCCTTCCTGAAATCGTCCCCACTCGTCCTGTCTCTGTCAGCAGGATCGTCACCCGCTCTTCCCCTCAGTGTCCGGCAACGACAGATTGAGGCTGATGGCGGATACACCGTATCTGCCTTGTTACAGTCCCTAACGCAGGAATGGTAGGTTTGGCTGATGATGCATATACTTTACCTGCCTCGTCACACTTCCCAAGGGCAGGGACCATGACTGTCCTGTCATCGGTCTCCCAAACACCTCTTCTTACCTACCTCTCCCCCCCTGGAAGCCCCTAAAGACTTGTGGACTTTTTAAAAGTCTGGGGATGTTACTGATACAGAGGAGAGAGAATAGAGGATAGACAAAGGGAGAGAAGGACAAAAAGGAAGAGAAGGAAAAGGAAGGAAGGGAAGGGCTAAGGCCTCTCCCACCCCTAACGTCCCCCAGTGCCATGCGTGGGTGTTGAGCTGTAACATTCCGCAACACCACAAGGAGACATCCTGGAAGGAGTTGGAAAGGGGTGGGAACAGTTACCTGGGCGGCCCTGTGTGAAGCAAGGAGAAGACGTGGATGCTAAGCCAGAGGCAGGATGCAGCCATGGTCAACTGCAGCAAGCCAAGCCAAGCCAGCACACACAAACTCATATCCACCCTTCCAGCTCTCCAGAGATACAATGAACCCAAGGGAGGATTAAAGGATCAAGTGTAGAGTGGTTAGCGATTCCGGAGAGAGGGAAAAGGTCTTGAGGAGTGAGATGTTTCTGGCACAGTCTCCTTCCAAATGCCTTTTCCCTTACTGGTGTCCCAGAACCATTAGATGTGAATTCATGGTAACCAGGGCATGAAGGCTGAGCGGAAGCTTTGTTAGCAGGAATCCTCATCGTCTAGTTATAGAGGGAAAACAACAACTAGTCATGAGCTTCTCCAGCCAGATGGAGCACTGTGTCCCACATGACAGGAGCATTTCCCAGCACGGTGCCTGGCATCTGCCGGTGAGGAATGACTATTGACTGAGAAGGACAAGAAGGTCTAAGCAGGGTCAGTCAAAGGACCCTCTCACTGTGCCCGATCCGTGAGGAGCAATTGAACAACTTGGGCATAGATCACTGAGACTATGTGCCAGGCACTGCTGCGGGTGCAGGGAAAGCAGCAGCGAACGTGAAGGTTAGGTTCCTCTTCCCATGCCACTTCCCTTCTCTTGGATAGGAACAGATCACAGACAGGTAAACACATCACTGCAGACAGTAATACATGCCGTGAAGACAGTAAATGTGGGTAAAGAGATAGTGAATGCCTTTGAGGAAAACTACTTGAGATACAAGTGGTAAAAGGAGTCCTCTCTGACTATGTTACCTTTGAGTTGAGACCTGGAAGAGAAGATGGAGAAAGCCATGTGAAGCTCTGGAGGGAGGGGGCCCACGCAGAAGGAACACTGAGTGCAAAGCTGTATGGCCACATAAGCTTGGCATGTTCAAGGAACGGAAACATCAAGCACTGCAGCTAGAGCACCGGGAGGAAAATGGAGGCACAGGGCCACCTGCACACCTCACCAGGCAGGGCCATGGGTTCCCCCTTTGGCTAAACACTGGAACCTCCTGGAGAGCTTTCAACACTACTGATGCCTGGGACCCATCTCCAGAGATTCTGTTTAATTGGTCTGAGGTGTCACCTGGGCATCAGGAGTTTAAAAGTTTTCCAGATGCTTCCAATGTGCAAACAAGGCTGCGAAGCACGGGCAAGACCTTGAAGGCCATGGCAGGGCACTTGGATTAGTGACAATACAAGGTTCCCGGAGACACTCAGAGACACTTCTCCAGATCCAGAAAGAGCTCATTGTCTGGGAGGCCTTGGAGGTGGGGACGGAGCCAGGAAAATGAAGTAACCCAGAGGAAAAGAGACAAAAGGGGACTGACAAGAAGGCCAAGACAGGCAGAGAATTCCAGAAAATGTGACAAATTGGAAGGCAAAAAACAGACCAGCGCAGACAGAATGAGAGAGCCAGAGACTGAGGGAGAAAGGGAATCATATGTACTAGTTTCCTATTGGTGCTGTAAGAAGGTACCACAAATTTAGCGGCTCGAAACAATACACATTTATTGTCTTATAGTTCAGGAGCCTGAAGTGGGTGTTACTGGGTTAAAATCAAGGTGTCAGCAGGGCTTGGTTCTTTCTGCTGCTTCAGTGGGGAATCCACTCCCTTGCCTTTGCAGCTTCTAGAGGCCACCGACTTCCTCAGCTCACCGCTCCCTTCCTCAACCTTCAAAGCCAGCAATGTCAGGCCACAGGCTTCTCACGCTGCTCTCTGTGGTTCTCTTCTGCTTTGGCCCTCCACTTTTAGGGACCCTTGTGATCACACTGGACCCATATAGACAATCTGGAATAATCTCCCTACTTGAAATTCAACTGATTAGCAACCTTAATTCCACCTGCAAGTTTAATTCCCCTTTGCCAAGTAAGGTGACATGTTCACAGGGTCCAGGAATTAGGGCATGGTCATCTTTGGGGGGGTCATTATTCTACCTACTGTAGCATAGACGTACATTTTTTACAAAACAGATTTCAGTCATATCTGTAGTCTTTTGCTTGGGTATTGGTGTGTTTTATGAGCACTGAACTGGGAGAGTCGTTCCAAGATGATTGTACTTGTGTTTGTTCTAGTAGGTTTGTTTATCAGGGTGTCATTTTTGAGTGTCTCCCTGAAAAGTATGGAGGAAGGGAAGACAGGTGCCTAATAAAGTCCTGCTGCTCCACTAAAGCCTCGCTGCTGTTGTATTGTTGTTCTTATTGACTATAAAACTAATGACACAGTGTCTCTTTGTATGTTTTCTTTGAGCATGTCCATCTGTTCTTAAATAATACTGGATGTCTCTCCCAGTGATATTTAATGTGTGTGAGACTATTGAGCTGTATCTGTGATGTTTGCATTATACGAGCGTATCTGTCTGTAAGTGTGTGCACACTGGGGCATTTGGACGTTGATGGTGCACACAAGTATTTAACAGTGTGGGTGATCACAGCTGTAGATGTTTACTCACTCACAAACCCCCATGGATACCCAGATAGCAAGGCCTGGCATGGGGCAGGAGCAAGGAAGAGAAGGGAGGAAGAGAGGAGAGCTGGGAAGAGGAGCGGAGGAGGAGTAAAAGAGAGAGAGTTGGAGGCAAGGGAAGAAGGGAACATCAGAAAAAAAAATCAGAAAGCAGGAGGGAGTTCCAGGGATCTGCAATTAAAAAAAGAGGCAGGGTCGGGTCACAGCAAGGGGACAAGTCAGAAGAAGATCTAGGTATGGTTCCACTTCTGGTCATTCCCTTGCTATGTGACCTTGGCAATTCCAGCTCTCTGGGCCTCAGTGAACCATGACAGTTGAAATAGATACTCCTCGGGTACACTCCCAAGAAGGAGGAGGGAAAGACAAAAATGGAAATAAAAAACACACACATGGGGGAAAGAGAGGGAAAGAACCAGAAAGAGAGACTTAGGAAGAAAGTAAGGAGGGGCCCTGGGAGCTAGCCGGAGGGAGAGCTGCAAGAGCCCTCTGGACTCCTGGAGGCAGGAGTGTGGGCGCCTGCTCCCCGCCCCTTACCCCAGAGCTTCAGAGTGTTCTTAAGCCCTTAATAGGTAAGGAGGGAAGATGGAAAGGCCTCGGCGCAGGGGGAATGACAGCCACACACCAACACTCAGAGGCTTGCCAAAGCCGCGCACACTAGGATCTGTGCTTCCTGCCCGGCCCTCAGATGTAGGTGTGCCAGCCACCTGGAGTGACTCACACCCTGGCGATGTGGGCACACATGCCAAGAGCGAGCCTGGGCACTCTGCCCGCCTGCACACCACAGGCCGAGAGGAAGATAAAACTCGGGCTCTCCAGGCGAGTAACAGGGGGCTACCCTCCCACACAGGGCTACCTTGCCCCGGAGCGCCCCTAGTGACCACCTCCTAGGCTCCAGGACCGAGGTGTCCTCTTCTCCCCACCTCCTCCCCCAAACCTCACTCGGGAAGCGGGAGAACCAGATGAGGCGTTACGCAAGGCCTGATGTTTACCTCCCGCAGGAGCCTCCACCCTCCCTATAAAGCCTGATGTGGTGGGGAGATTCGCGCACAGATCGAGACTCTGGTTGAGACCGAGGCAGCCCCAGGAGGGGGGCAGAGAAGCGGCAAAAATTCATGCGGGAGACGCAGAGAGGGGCACCGACTCCGCAAGCAGCAGGGCCGGCCGGCCATCTGTGCGCTCGAAGGCGGTCGCGGAGGTCGAGGAAGGGGCGGCGTTCAGACCCGGGCTCCCCATGGATGCGCCGGAGCTGGGCCCGGGGCTGGTGGAGCGTCTGGAGCAGCTGGCGACGTGTCCGCTGTGCAGCGGCCCCTTCGAGGACCCGGTGCTTCTGGCGTGTGAGCACAGCTTCTGCCGCGCGTGTCTGGCCGGCTGCTGGGGGACCCCGCCGGCGGCCGGCACGGAGGCTTCCCCCACCGCTTGCCCCTGCTGCGGCCTGCCGTGCCCCCGCCGCTGCCTGAGGTCGAATGTGCGGCTGGCGGTGGAGGTGCGGATCAGCCGCGGGCTGCGGGAGAAGCTGGCCGAGCCTGGGTCCCGCGCGGGGAGACGCCGAGGGGGCCGCATCCCCACCATGGGCTGCCTGGACCCGCACACAGAGGTGAGGCCGGGGTGCGCGTCACGGGTCCGCAGCTGTTGGTGGAAGGGGGAGCTTCATGGTCCCCGGGGTAGCCTGTGCAAGTTTAGGCAATGGAGTTCGGGGAGAAAAAGCAAAGGATGAGGGGTGGGTGACCCCGGGTCCTCAAGGTGAGAGGTGCCCCGAAGGACGATGAGGGGTTGACACTTGGTCCAGAGGGGAGGGGAATGATCGGGTGCCTGAGTCTAGAGAGAGGAGCTGGAGAGAAGAGTTTGGGGAGGCAGAGAAGGGCTGGGGTACTGGACAACACGCGAGAGCCTGGAGCCCCGCGAAGAGCGCGGGAACTGCGGGAGTTCGGGCCGGACAGCCGGGGCGCGCGGGAGCAGGACAGCTGGCAGAGGGGAGGGAGCCGGCGGGCGGGAGGGGGCCCTGCTGGGGCGAGGGCGAGCAGGGAGCCGAGGAGGACGGTGCGGGGTGAGAACTGGCGGGGAGAGTGGGAGCGGAGAAAAGGCTGGCGTGGCGGGGCGGGGAAGGGAAGGAGGACGGAGGACAGGAGTGGGCAGCAGATACAAACGCCCCTGCAGTGTCGTGGGGTCTGTCCCTGGACTCGGGCTCTAGCCGAGCTGAGCTGCGTGTGATTTGTTACTGTTATTCTCAGCTCATCCGAGGGCCCCAGGGAGGGGCGGCGACAGAATGAGGCGACGTCCGGAGAACAGCGTTTGGGGCCTCCGGCTCCTCTCCGCAGCCTTAGCACCACCTCCCCCGCGCCTCGGCTGGGCCCGACTCCTCGGCCGCCGACCAACTCCATTCCCTTGCCCGACCCCCAGGTGTCTTGGACGCCCGACTTGCTTCTCCCCAGCAGCCAAGCCGGGCTCGGGTCTTGCTTCCGCCCTTTGAAGTCTTCGCAGATCTAATTAGTCCAGGCGTAATTGGCTTACTTAAGGAAATTGTCTTTCCTCTCTCGCTCACCACCGTGCCAGCCCGCAGCGCTGGGCAGCGAAGTAGAGGGGTCAGGGATCCCACACCTGGAGGGGGGAACATCTAGCGCCCTCTCCTGGGTCCCATGGCACACTGCGGGTCTGTTGCGCTTCTTGGGACACATCCAAGCCCAGCTGCCTCCCTGGCCTGGGTAGAGACACAAAACAAAAGGCCCAATAAAAGCCACCAGGCTTTTATGGCAAGAGGGGAAGCAGCTTTATTGTAAGGCTTTTATATGCCAACTCTTAGCCCAAGGGCTCCGGGTGTGTGTTTGGTCTGTGTGATGGGGGTGGGGGGACAGACTTTGTCTGGGAGACACTCAGGAAGGTGATAAGGATGGGGTCACTGAAAGACACAGAGAATGGGGCTGAGGAGGCAGCAGAGGGAGGCAAGGAATGGGGCAAGAAACAGGCATGGATGAGGCTGGGGAAGGAGAATTGAGAACGCTTGGGGAATGGAGGGGGAGGACAGTGGGGGTGAAGTTAGGAGGATGAGGAAAAAGTGATGGAGAGAGAAGAAGGATGGGTCGGGAAAGGGGAAGGGACAGAATGAAAGGAGCACAGGGGATGTGGAAGTGAGATCACTCTGAGAGGGGGAAGGGATGTCACCAACTCAGATGGAGCTCACCTGAGGAGGTGGCTGGGGGAGGGTGCCCCACAGTAGGAAGCCCAGAGCTCATATCCATGTTTTTTCTGCCCAACCAGGATATAAGGAAGACATGGAGACGGTGAGTTCCACTTTTACTGTTCCTTTTCACTGCCAGCTGCCATAGCCATCACTTTCCCACTGGGGCCATGTCTTTGTCCCCAGTCACAGGCAGGTTTTCTGGGGTGTGGCCTCACCCCTTCGTCTTCCAGAGATGTGAGTGGGGTAGAGGTGGGGGCATTAGCTCAGAAGGTAGAGGATTATCTACTGATTTCCTGACCATTCCCCTCATCTTTCCAGATTTGACGTCCCAACACCCAAGTCATCTAACTCAGAGGATGATCTCCCTGAAGATTTCCCAGTGGTCAAGAACATGCTTCACAGACTGACCGGTAAGGAGGGCAGAGGGGAGGGAACTGAATCAGAGTCTGTGTTAGGCTTTCTCCCTGTTAGTTCTCAAAAATGATCAAGTCCTTTTTCATGTCTGTATTAGTTTCCTAAGAATGCTTGCTGTGTAACAAAGTACCACAAAGTAGGTGCTTCAGCAACAGACATCTATTATCTCGAAGTTCGGGAGGTAGAACTCCGAAATCAAGGTGTTAGCAGTGTGGTTCTTTCTGAGGGCCATGCGAGAATTTGTTCCATGCCTCTCTCCTAGCTTCTGGGTCTCACATGCCCCTTGGGTTACAGGTGGTCTGCATATTGTCTTCCTTTTGTATGCATTTGGCTCTGTCCAAACTTCTCTAAGTCAGTAATCATATTGGACTGGGCCTAAACTAATGACTTCATTTTAAATTGATTACCTCTGTAAAGATCCTATTTCCAAATAAGGTCACATTCTGAGGTATTGGGGGTCTTCAACATATCATTTTTTGTGGGGGGATATAACTCAACCTCTAACAACGTCTGTCCTCATTCCTTATATTCTAGCCATTTTCTCTCTTTTTCATACAAACAACAGACTCCTGGAGGTCAGTTGCCTCTCAGGAATCTCTGCCTCCATCACCTGTCATCAGTCCTCTCCAGAAGGGATTCGGGACCTCAGCATATGTCCCTGCCCCTTCCTTCCTTGCTCACTCCCCAAAAGAAAGATGCCCTCTACCCTTCTTTAAACTGCCTAGAGAAGAGGGTCTGCCCTCTTGGTCACCCACCATCCCACCATCCCACCCAATCCGGATTGCTTCTAGCACTCTTAATCCAGAACTCTTTCCTCAAAGCACCCCATACATATAGAGCCAATGGTTCTTTTTTCTTGTCTTTAGCTATCACCACCTATAGAAACAGGCCTGTCCACACCTACTTTCTGTGGGTGGGTGGGCTGGTTTCTCAGGATACCTTGGATTCCTCCCTCCGCCCCTCCCCTCTGTCACTTGGGGTTCCAGTAGCAGGTGTCAGTCATTCTCTTTAGATCTACCTTCCCCATCCTGCTGACCCAGCTCCCCCGCCCCACCCCAGATGCTGCAGATTGAGGTATCAGTCCTCACACCTCCCTAGAAGTTGGATCAGCCTCACACTTCCTCCCCCAATCCCACAAACCAGACCACCTTTCCTTTGGTCTCTGTGCTGTGCCCTCTGCCCTGAGCCAGTATGGTCCTTCCCAAGTCCAATTTTACAGAAGTGGCGCGTTGGCGCACAGTTTCCATGTTGCCCAGGCCTGCTCTTCATATGCCTGCCTCCTTTCTGGTCCCGCAGCCGCCTTTGAACTGCTCTGAGGTCACTCCCTAGCACTCTTAGTCTCGTGCGTGCCTTCGGCGGCCCATTCTCCACCCCGCCCTGCCTCTGATTCAGAAACCCCTCTCCTCTCACGCAGTCCTCTTCCTGTCTCCTTGTCTCCAGCTGACCTTACCCTGGACCCTGGCACCGCGCACCGCCACTTGCTCATCTCTGCCGACCGCCGCAGCGTCCAGGTGGCCCCACCGGGGACGCCCGCGCCCCCTGACGGCCCTACGCGCTTTGACCAGCTCCCGGCCGTGCTGGGCGCACAGGGCTTCGGAGCTGGCCGCCACTGCTGGGAGGTGGAGACCGCGGGCGCCGCCTCCTGCACAGACTCTTCTGGGGAGGATGAGGACGACGGGGAGAGCCGCTATGCCGTGGGCGCGGCAGGGGAGTCGGTGCAACGCAAGGGTCGCGTGAGGCTGTGCCCCGCGGGAGCCGTGTGGGCCGTGGAGGGCCGCGGCGGCCGTCTCTGGGCCCTCACGGCACCGGAGCCCACCCTGCTGGGCGGCGCCGGGCCCCCGCCGCGGCGCATTCGCGTGGACTTGGACTGGGAGCGGGGTCGCGTGGCCTTCTACGACGGCCGCTCGCTGGACCTGCTCTTCGCCTTCCAGGCGCCCGGGCCCCTGGGTGAGCGCATCTTCCCGCTGTTCTGCACCCGGGACCCCCGCGCCCCGCTGCGCATTGTGCCAGCGGAAGGCTGAGAGTTTCGTCCCCAGCCCCCATGCTAGTCGCCGGCCTCCCGAAGCGCCGAAGCTGCTTACTCTTGGGCTTGGAAGTCCCCACTCATTGCAGGGATCATGTCCGCACGCCCACTGCAGAAGTATTAATAAGCACCGCACACCAAACCATATTATCTCTTTTCTGTCTCATTATTTTTCCCCTAAATAATAACTCCAGGTTTCCACATCCATGCCCAAAGCCAAATCCCGTTCCTCCTCCCCTGCCCCCTAATCTTTTCTTTCCCACCGCTACCCCAGTACTTTCCACCTACTTTCTCCCGTTCTATACTATTCCAGGCCTGAACTGGGGAACAGGCCCTGCCCTACCAGTACTGGTAAACTGCACGTTTACTACACAGAGGCCCTGCTAGTCAAATATTTACCTCCCACTCTTGCCCGTACTAGCTCCAAAGAAGGACTCAGGGCCTTCTCCATGGTTCTAAGGCTTGGGCTTCCCTGTCCTGTCCACTCTGAAGTTTCTCCTCAAGAGAAACAAGAGACTCCTCCTAAAACAAGTGGCTTGACTCTAGCCTGGGCCCTATGGCCCTATAGGAAGCTTAATACCCCTTTCTGTGGGAGGCAGGGAGGGAAGCCAGTTCCACTCCACCCTCCTTCTGTGACTTTTTATGCTCATGACATTTTCCCATAAAACCGCCCCCTGCATGTACTCACAGAAAGGAACCAGTGGTGCTACCTCTCCTCTCCTCAACCTGGGAATGGCCTAGACATCCCCAAACTCATCTGAGTTTGGTACATAGTCTCATATCTTTCCCCATATGTATAAATGGGCCCATATTTAACACATTTCGTGATGTTGGGTTATTTATTTTGTGCATCTGTGGCAATAAATGAGACCTCAGTGGTGGTATGGATTTGACCGATCTCTGCAACTGTGCATGGGAAGAGGACCGGAAAACAATTACCAGATCCCAGTAAGGGGTGGGAGGGCTGACAGAGCTGAACATGTTGGCTGGCAGAGACATCAAAGGGTAGGAAGGAAGGGGTGAGAGTGCAGTGTAGGGAACACACCCCCATCCCTTTGCTCCCTCCCTTTTCCTTTCTCTCTTAGGGACCCAGGCCCCTGGGACTATGTTGGATCTGTCTGTGAAGCTGAAAGACCGAATTTGAGGAGATAGTTGGCTCTAAGTGACCTGTCTTAAGCCACTTTTGTCATAAATCCCAGATAACATGAGAAGGACAGGGAGAGAGGACATGACTATTTCTTGTTCCATTTTCCATTAGAGGTGAGAATGATAAAGACCTCTCTCTCCTAACTCCTCTTGAAGGCATGAGAGGGGTAGGCAGCAGGGGAAGAACTGGAAACCCTGGGTCTCCCGTAAGACCTCAGAGCCCACAGGCAAGGGCTAAGAATTAGGATTACATAAATACCTCAGTGGAAGAGCTCTAAACCAGGATGCACAAGCATAGCTGGGGCGAGATTGCCTGGAATCTGACTGGACCCTGGCAGTGAAAGCTGGGACTATTGAAAACCCAATTTAAGTGTTCGCTACTTAAGTTGAGAGTGCAGGGGCCAAGATAACTAGATCCCAGGACAGGCAGTTTGGCAGTGAGAACAAAAGGAAGAGACTGGGACCAAGATGGCTTGGATCCCCAGAGAGACGGGGGTGGGTATTGGCAGAAGAAATGAGGACTGGGGGAACCCAGGAGCCTGGGTTCTAGAATAGCAGCAAGTCAGAATTCCAGGATCTCTGTCCACATTCCTCTTCTTCTTCCCTCTATCAGGCAGAGGAGAGGGAAGGAGGGGGTGGGTGAAGGGATCAAATCATAGGTTTAGTCCCCAAGTAGCCACATGGATACATTCAGGGCCAGACAGACACAGGAATGGTGGGGGAGAGAGGAATTTAGTGCTGCATTGGCCCTGGAGGGGGCTGGGAGGGGTCAGGAGGCTGGGGAGGGGTGGTAGGGGTTGGTCCAAGGGTTGCACGACGCCGTCCTTTGCGGTGGCCCCGTACACAGTGTGTATGACCACAGCCCTCCTCTTCCTCCTCATCACTCTCTGTGGAGCTCTCACCAAAGGCCCGAGGTTTCTCATAAATACAGCAGCCTGGATTTGGAAGGAGGAGCTCAGTTAAAAAGGAGGAAGAGTAAGATGCACAGTCAGTTCCATTCCCCCTCAATCTTGGTGAAAATTCCTACTTTCACCATTGTCTCCTCCTACTTTCCAGGATCCAGCTTCCTCAGGCCCACCCCCTGGGACTCAGGCACCCAATTCCCTTGTTCATTTAGAGAGCCAAGAATCCAAAGCCCCACTTCTCCCACTTCTGACACCTCTTGCCGTCAGGCCTTGGCACACCGCAGTTCCAGCCCCTCCTTACCTCTTTCCCTCTAACCTTAACCTCCTTCCCCAGATGCCAGAGAACCACCAAGACAGTGACAAAAATATGAGCATCTTGGGGCTTCTGGGAGGCCAGTGGCTGTGAGAAGGTAGAAGATACGCAGAAGGGAGGCAGGACCACAGGGCTACTGTGGGGCAACAGTTACTCACATTTGGATGAGCGGCGCCCCATGTGTTCATTGTCCACAGTGTCACTCGTCCATTCCACCTTTTTCTCTGGCTTGCGTTTCCGAAGTTTGATGGTTAGGCTCCGGTTCTCCTAGAAGGTTAAGAGGGATGGGCATGCCAGTCCAGTCCCATCCTACTGACCTTTCCCGCTCCCTCCCGGGGGACCTTCTCTCTTCTCTTCCCCAGCTCAGTCAGTACATAGCACCAGAGGAGCTGAGTGCTGAGAAAAGATAAAATGGAACAGGTCTTTGACATCAGGAAATCCCTTGAGGAGAAAGTATCATTTCCTGTTCTTGATAGCCACCAGTATACAGAGAAGATACAATTCCTAACCTATGGAAAGTCCCAGCAAATCTTCAAAGGAAAATATAATCCTTGCTGTTTCTCCGTCTTCCTCCCCAAATCATCCTTGGTAGTATTAACACACGAAAATTATTTTTTCAGTCTCCAGTGCCTAATCTTTGATCTCCTTCTCTTTTTCCAGGTCTCTATTCTTTTTCCCATTAAGAAAAGACCTCCATTCTTATCTCTCTCATTTTCAAGTCCAGCCCTTCCCTACCTTTTAGCCATCCATTCTCTAGCATCCTGATATCTCTCGTAACAACCATTACTAAACTACTAATTACTAAACTCCCTGAATCGAGGTTATGAAGCCCAATGCAACCTTTTCCCTTTGAAAGCAACTTAACCTGTTTTTGCAAAATGCTACTTGTTTCTCCATTTACATCTCCCCTCTCTGATTTTTCAAAATATCCTCTTCATCTTCTATTTTTGTTTCCTTATTCCCTCCACTTCCTTTTACATTCATCCTTTCGACAAATATTTATTGGTAAGTATTAATATTTATTGATAAGCTGGCCTCCAACCATACCTTCTTACATGGCCTTGCATTTCCTCAACACTTTTCTTGCTCCTTAATCCCCAATTTCCCATTAGTTCATTGCATACACGCACCACCTCCCGAAGTAGCAACACCTATATCCTAACTGTAACTCCCTATTACATGTCCCTTGGCCAGTCGCCGGCACCATCACTGCCACTCTAACTTGCTCCAATACCTTGAGATTCTCCCAGCCCCAGATAGTCAACATCACACCTCCCATATTCCCAGGCCCAGCCGCCCCAGCAACTCTGCTAAGCCCTGTCCCCTCCCTCTCGGCATCTCCCAGACCCCTAAGCAGCACCGCCCCCCCACCCCCGCCTTTCTCACGGGCTCGGTTGTCACGGTAACCGTTGTCTCAGTGACGGTCTCACTCAGCCCGGCCCCTGCCTCGGCCATGGCTAAGGCTGAGGAGAGGGAGGAGGGGAGGAAGAGGATGAGACCTCCTTCCCTTTTCCTGTGTCTCTGAGGTCTAAGAGAAGAGGTATAGGATTCAGAGTAGTAGCCAGGATCCTTTGCCTTCTTTTTCCCCCTCCTTCTGGGCCTCTGCTTCCCCACCCCTGGGGATAACTTGTCCAACCCCACTTCCGGCTCTCCGCTTCCGGGTGTGACGCATTCTGCGGTCCCCTTTTCCCTTCTCCCGGCACCAAATGCGTCAAAGCGCAGGCGTCGCCGGATTAGTTCCGCCGTAATATGACAACGCGCAGGCGCTGCAAGAAAGAAAGTCAAATTTAGCGGAAGAGGCGTCAGTGCGGCTGTGGGGGCGGAGGGAGGGCCAGGGGCAGCGGGCGCGCGCACGGCGGAGAGGCCGCAGGAGGGGTGCGCGGAAGGGTAGTGCCCCGCCGGCGCTGCTTGCTGGTGCGGGGAAGGTGCGGCGTGTGCATCGAGTTGAGAAGTCCAATGGCTGAGTCCATCTCCCCTCTCTGGGCGGTGGAAGGGCGCAGGAAACTTAAGGGGCAATAGTAATGACCCTACCTGGGCTATTGTCGTTTCTTTATCGTTTGGTTTGGTTTCCTTGGAGAGAAACGGGACCTGGGAGCGGTTGGAAATAAGATTAAGATGCAAGCGATCGGGGTTCTGGTCTTCACCATGTGCTTGTAGGTGTTTGAGCACTTACTGCACGTTCAGCTTGGGTTTTTCCAATCACTGTGCGAGGCCTTGAACATGGAGGCACTTAAGACACTCAGACCCTGCCGTTTAGCTCCCAGTCTAATGGGAAAGACGGGCATGCTCAGAACTAACAAAAGTGTAAGACACTGGGGGCATAAACATGGAACTAAGTCTGATCTGTGAAACTGAATTTAGTTACACTACCAACGTACTCTCTCTGGGGTGATGAGTAGGACTAAAGCAGAGAAATGGTCATAAATTACAAAATAGAACATTACGTGAAAGTATGTGCACGTTTCTTAGAAGACAAAAGAAAGCGGGAAAACAAGAACCAGAAAGGCAGATAAATGTCTTTTTTAGGGTAGAGAACAGCTTACAGTCGTAGGTGTGTGCACTGAAAGAAATGGAGTGTTGTACTGCTGGGATCCAAGGGGAGTGCCAGATAAGGCTTGGCAGGTAGGCGGTAGTTGTATGGAAAGCCCTAGGATACTTTGCTAAGAAGTTTGGACTTGATCCAGTCAGTGTTATGGGCCAGAGAAAGGCTTAAAGAGGATAGAAACATGAACAGATTCGTTTCAGATTTCAGGAGTGGGTCAGGAAAGTCAACTGCTAGAACAGTTTAAATGTAAAGTGGGGAAGACAGCTCTGCTCATTCTTCAAGTTGCTGTGAGGGTCAAACAAGATACTGTAAGCTTGAGAGCCCTGAATATATAAAAGACCACACAATTACAAGATAATCATTTTTACTCTAACCCCCGACCACCATTTAAGCCAAGGAATGCAGGAATACTAATTTCCAGAACCAAAATTTGAATATTTTATATTGTGCCTGGACTATGTATTTGTTTCCCTTGAAAAGTTTTTGGTTCAAACTGAGAGAAGCAAGATACAATTCAGCAGGTACAGTGTAGTTCATTTAAAAAACCAAATATAGGCCAAGACTGTGGCTTATGCTTGTAATCACAGCATTTTGGGAGGTTGAGGTCGGAGGATTGCTTGAGGCCAGGAGTTCGAGACCAGCCTGGGCAATGTAGCAAGACCCTGTCTCTAAAAAAAATTAAAAAAATTAGATACATGTAGTGACACTCGCCTGTAATCCCAGCTACTTGGGAGGCTGGGACAGGAGGATCGCTTGAGCCCAGGAGCTTGAGTTGAGGTTGCAGTGAGCTATGATGTCACCACTGCACTACAGCCCAGGTGACAGAGACCTTGTCTCAAAAAAACTCAACCAAAATATTTATACACACGTACAAATATAGCCACACATACCTACACAAGCACAAATATACAGTATAATTTGGTTGTCTCAATGGAGTGGTATTCCTTGTGACTTTTACTTTTTTATTTCTACCCTTGTATATGAGAATCTATTACAATCATTACAATGAACCCTTGAACGACACAGGGGTTAGGGGTGCTGACCCCCTGGCACAATCAAAAATCCATGTATAAGTTTGGACTCCCCTAAAACTTAACTACTAATAGCCTACTATTGACCAGAAGCTTTACCAATAACATAACTAGTTGATTAACATGTATTTTGTATATTATGCATTGTATACTGTATTCTTACAATAAAGTGAGCTAGAGAAAAGACAATGTTATTAAGAAAATTATAAGGAAAAAAATATATTTACTATTCATTAAGTGGAAGTAGATCATCATAAAGGTCTTTATTCTCACTGTCTTCAAGTTAAGTAGGCTCAGGAGGAGGAAGAGGATGGGTTGGTCTTGCTATCTTATGGGTGGCAGAGGTAGAAGAGTTCAAATCCGTGTTGTTCAAGGATCAACTGTATATTATATTCATCTCAAAAGTCATAAGTATCCCTATAGTAAGTATACACTGATATCCGTTAGTATCCGATTTTTTGTTGTCCAAATTTATAGGCCAAATAGATCTGGTTAAAACTTCTGTTGAATCTCTCACTATCTGTATTCCTACTTTTCATTTCCCTAAAGTCAGAAACCAAACAGATTTAGATAGTGTGGGAATACTTATAAATGCTTTTTTATATTAGCCTTATTTCTGGCTCCCTTTTTTTGTTCTTTTTTCCCCTCAGTTTTCTTTTTCATACAGATATATCTGTAAGCTCATTTAAATTCCTTTTGGAACAAGACAGATTATAAATAACACATATGTCAGGGTCTTATAGAAAAATACAACTTTAATAAGGAAACTCAACTAGGGGTATCTTACTCCAGGGACAATGGTAATCCCCATATGATGATTTGATTCTCCTCTGGGAGCAACACATTGCAACTAGAAGAGGTGGACAAGGCATTTCTTGTCCAAGAACTCAGTATCCTTCACCTTCCAAGGAAGAAGAGGGACGGACTGTGGAATTGCCCAGGAAAAAGATCAAGAATCTTCCTTCTCCTGGAACCTATGAGGAAAGAAAGGACTTGTTATAGTTAACCAAAAGAAGAGTTTCTAGCAGCACAACATGAGATACTCAATTAAATAATCAAGGAAGGACTTTTATTTATGAGACTGTGGAAGACTAGCTCCCCTAAACGATTCTCCAACTCAACTTTAAGACAACTAAAAATGTTGGGATTAAAAACATATCTAATAAATTATAACCTTGAATTTCTTAGGACACAAAAAGCACTAGTCATTAAAGAGGAAAAAAAAGGATAAACTAGACCTCATAAGAATTAAAAACTCACCTAAAAAAAAATTAAAATAAATAGACAAGCCACAGACTAAGGAAAAAAGTATTCTTAAAATATGTATCTGGACTGGGCACAGTGGATCATGTCTATAATCCCAGCACTTTGGGAGGCAGGAGGATTGCTTGAGGCCAGGAGTTAAAGGCTGCAGTGAGCTATGATCTCGCCACTGCATTTCAACTTGGGTGATAGAGCGAGACTCTGTCTCTGAAAATAAATAAGAAAAGAAAAGAAAAAAAAAAAAGAAAGAAATAAGGAAAGAATAAAATAAAAAAGAAATATATATTTGAGTATGAATATTTTTAATCCATTGATGAGACGGCAAGAAAGTAAAGGCAACCTTCACACTGATTAAAAGTGACGTAAGGCCGGGCGTGGTGGCTCACGCCTGTAATCCTAGCACTCTGGGAGGCCGAGGCGGGCGGATTGCTTGAGCTCAGGAGTTCGAAACCAGCCTGAGCAAGAGCGAGACCCCGTCTCTACTAAAAATAGAAAGAAATTAATAGGACAACTAAAACTATATAGAAAAAAAAAAATTAGCCGGGCATGGTGATGCATGCCTGTAGTCCCAGCTACTCGGGAGGCTGAGACAGAAGGATTGCTTGAGCCCAGGACTTTGAGGTTGCTGTGAGCTAGGCTGATGCCACGGCACTCTAGCCCGGGCAAAAGAGTGAGACTCTGTCTCAAAAAAAAAAGTGATGTAAAACCGGAAATCTAGACAGTTAAAACTGAAACTCCTGCTAGGATGGTGACCGTAATATTGTTTTGAAAGCCATAGGCAGCATAAGAAACCAGAGAAAAAACCTGTAATGTCTGATAGGAGATCCCCTGCATAAATTCGGGAACCTCGAAGGGCTACTCTTATGTGTAAAAGAGAATAACAACAAAAAAAGTCAATTCTGTAGAAGGAGAATTTGTCTCAATAGAGAGAAAAACCTCCCCTGAGAATTTTTAACCATAGTCTGGCCCTTACATGGATTTGCAGCTGAAAGTCATACTATGTGTCTGCTCCAAAAAAACCTGAAGCCAAGAATTTATTTAAAGTAATTCCAGCTCGATAGTGCCTCAAGGCATCTGAAAAAAAAAAAACAAAAACCACAAATGCCAGGAATACAGCATTCACTCCAGGCCCCAAAGAGTTCCCGTAGTTCGAGTTTTAAAAAACCCTCACTTACAGTCAAAAATCACAATACAAAGAGAAAAAGCACCAGGAGAGAATCAGCAGAAATAAAAGACAGCAGGGAGTCTACTTGCTCAAGGTTTCTTGGTTGTGGCTCCGGGTAAAAAAAAAAATATTAAAAAAAAAAAAAAAGGACAGCAGCATCAGACATACAAGATCTGTGGATATCAGAATTATAAGGCATAGAATAACCATATTTAATATTTTTAATATTCATTTAAAGAATAAAAGGAATACTTTTCCTTTAAATTGAAGAACTGAGAATTATTAAAAATGATTGAAATTTGAAAAATAATTAGGTAGAACTCAAAATAATAATTGAAACTGAAGACAGAATTAGTGATCTGGAAGACAGACCTGAATAAATTTCCCAGAAGGCAGCAAAAGAGAAAATAAGTGGAAAATATGAAAGACAAGGTGAGAGAATTGGATGATAGGAGAGAAGTTCTAATAACTAATTAGAGCTCCAGAATGTGGGAAATGAGACCATGGAGGAAAGGCAATATTAAATGAGATAATGGCTGATAATTTTCCAAGGTTGAGCGAAAAAAAAGTCTATTCTCGCTTTCAGAAAGTCCAATAAATCCCAAACAGAATACAAATAAAAGAAAGGCACATTTTGATATACTGTAGTGGAACTGACAACACCACACACTAAAGAGGTGGTCATAAAACCATCCAGTGTGCCAATGGTCTCTAAATCATGCATGACTAATTCTCACCAAAGTAAAGCTACCTTGACTGCAGCTTGAAGACTCTAGCATAAAATGCTGACCACTAAGCAATCCCTCCCTTCTCTGTTTTTTAATTTCCTTTTAAATATCTTAAAAGGTTTACTTCACTGGCTGTAAGAAGGGTTAAAAAAAGGTGTCATTTTTAAAAATAAAAAACGACCATAAAATCTCCCTATTACCAGAACTGCACTGAAATGAGGGATAGGATGAAAGGAATCAACTGTCTAGTACGAAAAATAAGTCACTGGGTTTGCTTAGTTAGCAAATGGACTGAGACAGGGCAGAGGGAGGGGAAAGGATACCCACTTGCAGTTGGTACAGGTGTAGAAGACGGTCTGCCCTTCATCAGCTGAACGCATCTGCCTGGTGTGGTATGCCATCCCCTCATGACCACATCGAGAGCAGCGCCTGTCAACCTGGGGAGAAGCTGGTGGGTTAGGGAGGCCTGGTCATATCCCGCTACTTCTCACAGCAACCAGCCTATCATACTTCCTCAGATATTGATGTTTCACACTTCTCTTCTTGGAATGGGGAAAAAACCTCTCCAGATCTCTGCAATCACTCCTCCATTTCTTTCTACCCACCTTTCAGAGGCAGTCCTTGATCTCATTAACGTACCACAGGTCCCTGGAACTCAGGCCCTTCCTCCACCGACATAGGCATGGCTGTCCCCAGTTTGTGGAACACTGCTGAAGTCTTCACAACTTTCCCCTCGAAGTCTGCGCAGGCAAGTAAGACTCCTTGGAGACAGCGTAGGGAGCCGACGCCCGAAATCCCCTCTCTCCCTCCGGATTAGGCCAGGAGGCTCTACTCCCTTCCCTTCGGTTTCGTCCCTAGACCAAATATACGAGTGCCTGACCTCCTGCTCCAGGCTCCTGCTCCAGGCCCCTCCTCCCCAAGTCCAACCGATCTTGAGGTCCCCCAGCCTCCGACCCTGGGCCCTCCGCCAGGACCACGGCGTACGAGCCCCTCACCCCGAACGTTGATGGAGAAGCCGCAGCGAGTACAGGTGACCGCATCCTGAGCCCCGGGTAGAGGCAGGACCGAGCCGCAGTCTGGACAGAAATCCAAGTCCGACTGAAAGCTGGAGCAGGTGCTGGCGAGGTCCATGACCGACATGCAGCAGAGAGCTAGAAAGGGAATGAGAAGTTCATTAACAAAAGAGAGAGGAGTCCCGCCTCCCCACTCAGGGGTCACACTCTGTCCCAGAACCTAGGCGTAAATAACCCGAGCCCTCCTCCTACACACGCCTCCTGCCTCTGCGACCGAAGAGCCGAAACGTCCGGAATTCCCAGCCAGCGTCCTAACCGATTGGGAACCCAGGGGCCGGCGAGCTGGGCGAGCCAATTCCGCGGGCTAGAGCGCCGGCTCTGCGCAGGCGACGGGGCAGCGAGAGCTTGGCGGGCTAGAGCGTCGACGCATTCGGGCTCGCGCGTGGCTAAGACGTCATAATTAATCGCGAGCCTCATCTACAGAGCGTTTGCTGTGGAGCCGCACCTCCGAAGGGAGATTGCGGCGCTACCCTGACCTTGTGACGTCGAGTAAGAAAACCGGTAATCAGTGCTGTGCTTCTGGCTAATTTTCCTACCAGCACCCAATCCCGGTATATTTATTTTCTTTGTCTCACATGCTACAGAGACCCAGTTGCAGGGGAGTGGGGGAGTCCTCCTGAAAACTGTACTAACCTTACCGAATACTGATTTCTTTGGATTAGAGCACCACAACTCCCACCGTTCCTGAGCCGGTTTTTCCCTTTTGCGGCTGTGTAGTGGTTAAAAACAAAAGCTAAACATTCTGCGATTTAGAGTTCTAGTGACCCTTAGGGTCCGCTGGCCGAGCGTGAGCTCTCTGCAGCGCCCCACCGGCCTTTTGTGCTTTGAGGCAGTTCGGGGCACTTGGAAGGAGTGAGTGGGCTTCTTCTTCTTCTTCTTTTTTTTTTTTTTGTGAGACAGTCTTACTCGGTTGCTCAGACTAGAGTGCCGTGGCGTCATCATAGCTCACTGCACCCTCAAATTCCTGGGCTCAAGCGATCTTCCTGTTTCAGCCTCCCGAGTAGCTAGAGCTACAGGGGCACATCACCACGCCTGGCTAATTTTTTCTGTTTTTTCGTAGAGATGGGGTCTCGCTCTTGCTCAGGCTGGTCTCGAACTCCTGAGCGCAAGCGATCCTCCTGCCTCGGCCTCCCAGAGTGCTAGGATTACAGGCCTGAGCCACCGCGTCCAGCCCTGGGAGTGGGCTTCTTAAGGGACAGAAAGTGGGGAGGGTGAAGTCCGGAGGAATGCTTAGTCCCACAGGAGAGGAAACAGGGATGACACTTGGGAAGGGACCCAGGACTTTGGAGGTAGTGGAACAGAGGAGCTTGGGGCTCCCCACTCCTTCAGCTTCTGCCATATGAGGGATGCTCACAGTTGTCAAGGGAACTCCTTAGGTAGGACTTCATAAGACTTAGGTCGTTTGAATTTCAGTTGCAGACCGCCTGCCACCTCTTTTCTGCCTCCTGTCTGTCCACTCTAAATCATCGTGGTCATCCATTAACTGAACGGTTGACATTTCCCTAATCTTTTATAAAACATGAAGATAAATATCTTTAGAAAATCTTGCTATTTTCATTCATCTGTGACCTACAATCTAAGTAGAAACTTGTGCTGAAGGGGGAGCTTCTAGTTGAGTTTTCTCCCAGCCTTCTCAGCACCACCTACCCTGATAGCCGCCATCATTTTCTTCTCTGAAGGACACAAGCTGTGGTCTTTCAAATGGAGAGAACACCATAGTGAAGGGGTAAAAACTCTCAGCAAGCTGTGGAAGAGTGACAAACTCCATCATTTTGCATAATTGTGATGTTGCATGTCATTTTGACTCTTACAAAGGGAGATTGTTGCTGATAATGGTAGGCTGTTTTTATTCTCACTTATTTGTGTCTTTCTTCTTTGAAAACAGAAATTGAAATTAGCCCTCCACCCTCCCTGGTTTTGATAAACATTTAGCGAACATCCATCATGAGTTGAATGACTATGCAGTAAAGGAACAAAGCATTAAAAGGCGTGGATCCTTCCCAACACAAGTTCACAATCTATTCAATAAAGTATTTATTGAACACATACGCTAGCTGAGACTGGGACAAAGTTGAGATCTGTGTTCCCTGACCTCAAGGAACACAAATAATAATTAGAGTACAATAAAAGTACACTAGTAGGTAACAAAATGTGAGAGCCAAGGACATGCATATAAAACAAATATATCTATAAACTTCAAGGAAGACTGGTAAATGCTTTAATAAAACGATACAATGCTATGGCAAATATAAGAAAAAGATGCTCAGATATGTGGTAAGGATCATCAATCAAAAAATCATTAATTTTGAGAACTTAGGATCAGACTCTAAGTACTGTGCTAGATGCTATGTACAGAGAAATAGAAGTAAGATGGTCATAATTTTAAAATCTCAAAATAGGAATATAAGGCAAATCAGAATATACCTAAGAGGTCAAATATGGAATATTTGATATCAGGTAGTCTCTGATAATATAGAGACATCATTAAATTTTAGATATAAATTACAGTTCCTACCTTTTAGGAGCCTGTTTCAGCATTAAATGTTAAAAGTGATACATGAATACAGATATCACAATGTAAACCATGATTAATTTTCAAATGAGTTGTAGAATTAAAAAATGTAACGTGTTGAAGGCAAAATGATTGTAATGGAGTAGACCAGAAAGACTTCATAGACAGGGTCTTGACTTGTGAAGGATAGACAGCTACCATTTATTGAGAATTTACCAAGTTCTTTATATCTAATTCGTACTTGTTCTTTATAACCCTGAAAGGCAGATTTTTGTCTTATATCTCCATTTTATAGATGAGGAAACTGACATAGGGAGAAGTTATTTGCCCTGAGTCACACACCTAGAAAGTGGTAGAATTAGGATTCAAATCTAGCTTTGGCAGGCTCCAATGACCATGTTTTTAACCATAAATGGTATAAAAGGCTCAGAGATGAAATGCCAGGCATGCTCAGTGGCTTAAATATGACCTCATAGTAAACTCAGATTAGACCAGAGACGACACATAAAAGTTGGTAGTCTTTGTGTTGCCATCAGCCTGCCCTATAAATAAACCCAGAGTAACTAAAAATTCCCATCCTGAAGGGTTCAGCAGGGAATAGTCTCCTGATGTGTTTAGGGTGAAGGATGGTTGGCAGTATAAGGCAGGTGAGCAGAGGGTTGGGCAATCAAATGAGAACAGAATTTCATAACAAAAGATTAGAAGGCAGAGATGCTGTATGTGCTGATAGAGGCAGAGAGGGCTCGGATCAAGCAACTGCAGAAAGAGGATGAACTGATAAAACGGAAGATGAGAATTATCTCCAAAGACAGAGGAGACTCAAGGACTGAGGGATCTAACATACATGTACTCAGGCAACACCTCACCAAGGAGCCTGTCTCTTCCTATTCACAACCCTGGATACAAGATTCAGAATGGTTCATGCTGAGTCCACAGGAGAAGTATGCTTGTAGTTCATATGAAAGGAAAGATCCTCTTTTTATTAAAAGAACATTCATTATTCTCCACCACAGGAATGCAGTGGTTTCCTGTGAGGAAAATGGTCCTGTTGTAGTCCTGCCCATTAGCAGATTTTTTTTCTTTGTAAGGGAAATACCCTTGGTCTTAGCCAAAACAATTGTGTTCCTTTACTCAGACAATATGTGAGCAGATGTGTTCTGACACCTCCCATGTTCTAATCTACATTTGTTTTTTTATCTTCCAGATTGGCCTGGGCTAAATCATCTAAAGATCCTCGGATTGCTGCAGGTCAGCAGTCCCCACTGGAGAAAAAGATCTTGGTAAATAATTATCTTCATATCATACAGTTTGGGACTACTCGGAGAACGAATCTTAGATTAAAATCCTTCTATGTAAGTGACATCTTCAGTAGTATGTCTACACTGGCAAATGTTTACCAGTTATGGCCATAGTTACAAAACAAAGTATCATTTTGAAAACTCCCAACATTATATATTTTTAAAACTAGTTGTTGATTTGTGGTGGTGAGTACTTCATACTTTTAGAGGTCACAGGCTCACCTGGGAGTGATGGAGGTAAAATCACAATTATTACATTAAAGTAAGTAAAAGAGCATATAGCTTTTCTTGGTGTCAATAGGAAGGTAGGGTTCTGTTTAAAATGTGTTCAAAGGAAAAAGATGATCACATTATAACGTTCTGAACCTCACTTTGACAGAATCTAGGTGGCGTGCATACAACAGCAGCAAGACAGTTGATAACTCAGAGATACCAAGAGGAGTATGAAACACTCTGTAGGGAGCAAGCCCTTTCTCTTGACTACTGGCTTGCCAAAGCAGTCTTATTATATTAAAAGAATAGTGGAAATGATGAAAGAAGAAGAGACAGCTAATAAAATCAAGAAGAAAATGGAGGGGAAAACAACCCAAAGCATAGAAGGACTAAAACGGTACTATTTGGTACGTGAGAGAGAGAAGAAACACACGGAGAGGCACATATATCGAACAGGACAAGCCAGAGAACTTAAGAACAAAACATTTAAACAAGTACTACGACCTCTCAGTGAAACATCATTACCAAAAATTGTGCCAGAAGAGGACGGCATCCACAATGCACAGAGAAGAAAACAGGCAAATGAGAGGGAACAGATGCAAATTAAAGATCATCAGGAACGCATGATTCGAGGGAGAGAACTTACAGAGCAAAGACTCAAAGAAAGAATCTTGAGAAAAAGCCAGAGTCAGCTGCCTACACGTGAGAAGCGTGAAAGAGTAAAGAAAGGGATAAAAGAGTTTGAAAGAGTTACTGCATATCCACTTTTCCAGCCACTCAGTACAAGTCGGATTAAAGTGAATATTCTTATGGAAAAGTCTCAGAATGGAGAGGAAACAGATGCAATTATAAAACCATACCAGAGAAGATTCTTGGCTGTGCCACCCTTTTTGAGAAGTCAGATAGGAAAAATAAAAGATTAGCAAAGTTTCAGTGCTTTTCTGATAAAATCATATCGCTTAAGTGAACCTTCTTTTAAAAATGCTAGTTCCCTTATTTCCCCAGGGTTCAGTGAATATTCCCATTTGTATCAAATACAGTTGTATAAGATAGTTTTGGACTTGAAAAGTAACTTTTCTGTTTTTAGTTGCCTTGCATTTGTTCAAGTTGCTTATCCTCTCTGATGTTCAGTTTCCTCATCTGTAAAGTGAGAATAATAAAAATTCATAGCATTCATGGAAGGATTATGATTTTTGTGAAGCATTATTATGTATTAGTTGTTTCATAAATATTAGTTTCCCCACTTGAGAAGACCTGGGTTGGGCAGTGGTAAGTAAGGAATTGTTCTAATCTGCCTCTCATTTCTCCCTGCTCCCAACCCACCAAGGTTATTTCCATGAGATTGCTATAGTTCAGTATGTATCTGGCCTTTAATTTCTTGTTCATGCCTTCATTAAAGAACTACTAACCAGGCCCTAAAAGTAGAATTTGCACCATACAATTTATCTGTAGGAGAAAGTTAATTTTGAGAACCTCTCATGTGCTAGGCATTGTGTTAGTTACTGAGAGTGAATAAAGAGATGTCTCTGCCCTTGAGTAGTTTACAGCTAATGGCATAGCTCACTCTATAAACAGGTATATGGCAAAGGTTATGATAGAGGGGACAGGGTGCTGTACAAAGGAATGATTCTAACCTGGTCTAGGTGAGCAGGGTGAAAAGGAGGAAGAAGGAGGTCAGAGAGGAAGGGTAGTAGTCTGTCATGTTTCTTCCAGCTCTCTTTATCGCTTTCTGTCACACACTTAAGCAAGACCCTTCTCAGTGTTTGGATCCACTTGGGTAATCAAACTCAGCCTCTTTCAGATTCATGCCTCCAATGCTCATTTATAAATCAGAAAGAAAATTTATGAATTTAATGAGAATTTTAATTGCCAAGCAGAATGAAATTTATTATTTTCCAGTCAGTTCATTTTCTTCCCAAATACCAGAAAGCTGGGAAAGTAGAGATTCAGAGTTGGTGAGCAGAGAAACAGAGAAGTGGAAATTGGATATCCTAAGGAATATTATGCTTAAATTGTGACAATCCTGATGCTCACCCTTCTTCCTATCAGAACATCCTTTACCCTGGATATTGCTAGGTCAGTGCTGTTGAATACAACTTTCAGCTATGATAGAAATGTTCTATATCTGTGCTCTTCAATACAGTAGCCACTTGCTACATGTGGCCATTGAGGCATTTAAAATGTGATTAGTGAAGCTGAGGAATGGAATTCTAAATTTATTTTAATTAATTTAAATTGCCGCATGTGGCATGTGACTGCCCTATTATACAACGCAGCACTGGATAAACATAACTCCTGTTATGAATCTATGTCTAGATTCCAATCCTACCATCAGCGTTCTGTCTTTGACAGTGTTGCTGCTATGATAGATCACTGCTTGTCTTACATTAGTATCTGTTTAGTTTCCTTTATATTTTAGAAGCCCCCCCCCAAGGCCTTAAAGAGATTAAAGAGGCAATGTAGACAAATTTGTGGAAATGAGATGGCTGAATTTGCTTCAGTTGGGTTTAGGAACTGGCCCTCTCTTTGCTAGTTCTGGAATTTAGCCAGGATGCGCACCAAAATCTCATTCCTATGCACCTTACTTGCCTCATACAAACTTCTGTTCTCTGGTCTTCTATGACTGTGTCTCAGCTTTAAGTTCTGTATCTTGCATAGAAATGGATCATCAGAAAGCAACAGGAAGAAGACTTGGAAATCCAAATCAAAAGAGTAATATCAAACCCTTTGAGTTGAGTGGGTCTGAAAAGTAACCTAATACATAACCTATTAGTAATTCTTTACCATGAAGATTTTCAATGCTAGACACATAGATTGCTGAGTTCAACTGCCCTCTTTCTCCTACAAATCTAGTCTAAAATAACCGATGATCTTTGAGCAATTTCACACCTACCATGGCTAAGAATAGAAATCTGTGGTTAAAGAGTTTGTCTAAACCTGAACCCATCATCTCCGTCTCACAAATTATATTCACCTTTTCATTTCCTTGTACTGGGTGTGAATGATACTCCCAAGCATCCTTGCTCAAATCCTGAGTCACACTTAATGCCTTTTTTGGTCCAATTTCCTTTTTTATTTTCAATTGGAAATACACAACTGAAAATGTTACATATGTACAGTTGGAAGAATAGTAATAAATGTCCAGCGCCCTTTGCTCAGGCTGAGAAATGGAATGTTACCAAACCTTAGGAGCCCCTGTATGCTCTCCCCATTCATATCCCTGTCCCTTGCTCCTAGAGGCAACTACTGTCCCGAATTTTGTGTAATTGTCATCTAGCTTTTATAGATTTTACCAACTAGGTAGATATCCCTAAGTGATATAATTTTTTTATAGCTGCTTGTTTATAGTCTTTATGTAAGTGGAATTATACTATATATGACTTACTTTAGCTCATTTTTATTTTTGGATTCATCTATGTTGATGTGTGGCCCTGTAGTTCATTTCCATGACATGAATATGCCACAACTTACTTATATATTCTACTGTTGATGTCTTCGGGGTTATTTCCAGTTTTTGTCCTATTTTCTTTTATACACGATACTTCTGTAAACATTCTTTTAACATGTTCTGGTGCCTGTGTGCACGAGCTTCTCCAAGACACATAAGTTGTGGCATCTTCCTATGAGAGGGCCTGATCCTGGAGCTTGATAGATTTCTATTCCATTTTGGTTTTACACTTGTCAGTCTGTTCCGTGGAGTCAGGCACATATTAGACTTAAATATTTGTTGAAAGAAAGAAGGACATTTGTTAATTGCCAGAAAAAGATCTGTGTCCTTTAGCCAGGACTAAAATACAAAAACACTGGTAACATACCATTTTACCTCCTTACATCCTGTCCATGCCCAATCATAGCCAGCCTTTGTTCTTATATTTCAGTTGAGAGCCTAAAATGTTTGTTTACTTATCCTAATTGATTTTTAATATTCTTCCAATAAATTCAAGATTTGTTTCTCTCTCTATCCCCTTTTCCAGAGTTTTCTGTCCACCGCTTTCTAGATAAGGTCACGCACATGTCCTCTCCCCAAGGCAGCTGGCAGCATGATAAAGTTTCATTAAATCCTGAACAAAGGGTTCCCAGAGAAGGAGACAGAGTCTCCTTTTAGTACCAGGTTGCTGGAATACCTAGAGGGCCAAGGGCTGTGTGACAGTTCCTTCTCGTCTGCTGGAGAAAAGTCCAGGTTCTTAGCCATTAAGTACCTGGTGACTTAGCCTTGATAAAGTACTGAATTCAAAGTGGCAGAGTTCGGACCCAAAACAAATCTCCCAATTCCAAACTCAGATTTATCTGATTTTTGAAATGAAATAAAAATGCTAAGGTGCTTTATAGCCATAAAATACCATATAATATCATGAATTGTTATTGTCCTTCTATTGGTTTTCTTCATCTCCTATCAGATATATGGTTTGCAAATATTTTCTCCAATATTTCTGTGGGTTGTCTCTTCATTCTGTTGATTGTTTCCTTGGTTGTACAGAAGCCTTTCAGTTTGATGCAGTCTCATTTGTCTGTTTTTGCCTTTGTTGCATGTGCTTTTGGGCTCATATCCAAAAAAATCATCGCCCAGTTCAATGTCAAGAAGCTATTTCCCTGTGCTTTCTTCCAGTAGTTTTACAGTTTCAGGCCTTACATCTAACTCCTTAACCCATTTTGAGTTGATTTTTGTATATAGTGTGAGATAAAGGTCCAATTTCATTCTTCTGCATGTGGATATTCAGTTTTCCCAATATGATTTATTGAAAAGACTGTCTTTTCCCCATTTTTGGTTCAGCTGTCAACAGGAGGATATACCAGCTTGGTCAGCCTGGGGTTGCTACTAGGGGAAAGAAAGAAGTATGCTGGCCAGGGATTTCCAAAACAGGGCTAGATATAGGTCTCCCCACTCATTTCACCCTGATTACATTTCACTCATTTCACCCCACTCATTATCCCCTGATTTTGGGGATAGCAGCATTCAGTGACCAAAGTGCCTTACTAAGGTGCATGAGCCAGGAGGAGGTGAAGGAGAAAGAGCAAGAAATCTTTTTGGTTGACTATTGAGAGAGCTGTTTCAGCTCCTGAATGGTGGAGAGCAGCATGGAAGGCCCATTGCCTTGACTGTCAGCTCACTGTTGGGTAGCTTTGCAACAAAAGATACACTATTGTCAGACTAAATGGCCTAGAAAGCTGAAAACATGACCTAGATTAGTATCCAAGGCCACATTTAGTATAGGCTACATTTTGGCCCATGTTTCAGCCAACCAACCAACCAAACTGTTGCAGGCCCTTCCTTCTAACTCTTTAAGCTGCAAGATTAAATGAACCCATATTAATAAATTTGGCTTGATTCAACTTTATGTTTCTTCCATCATTATCCCACATTCTTAATATCCATTCCCACACATATTTCCTAGAATTTTGTATCAATTAGAAAGATCATCTAGTTCTTTTGGAGTGTAAGATACTTTCTAATGGGTCACACTTTATATCTCACCTTTAGGGGCCTGCCGGGACTTGAGTCCAGTTATAGGTCTACAAGGAAAAGGGGATCCTGGCGGTGGGTCTGAGGGGAACCAGCAGTATCTTTTAAGGCATTTACCTCAGGGGAGGCCAATACAGTTTCCTCAAGCAAACTAGGGCTAATCTCATCAGACCTGGAATGGTTGCGTCTACTGGCAAGAAGACTCATAAGAATGAAGGGGCTCAGTGTCTGCAGTTTCATCACAGTCTGCCCATAGGGCCCCATTTCAGTTTTCAGGATTGCTTTCCTTTTCAACCAATGCCCCCACTTCAATAGTAGACAACCTGCAAGGTTGGAAATTCAATTTGCATTGTAATCACCCACTTGCAGGATGAGGCTCTTTGGTTTTCAGCACTCTCATCTGCCGCTGTAGGAGACAGGGATTTCTTTCCAGTCAGAAACAGAAACTTTCAGGCCATTTATGTGGTGCTCGAGCAGTTTATCTGAATCTCTATGCTTTTCCTTTTCTTTCCTCCTTTTTGTGCAGGGCCATTAGGAGCAACCAGCCAATCTCATTATATCCATTAGTTTGACAGAAGTGTTCTAAGGTATCACATGTAGTCACCCGGAACCTTGCCTCCTGTAAGTGCTTGACTGAATTGGACCGGTGCTATTTTGCTTATCTCTATTGCCACATCATGCCACCCCGTGGACTATTAGTGCTCTCTTTACTACTGGAAATAGAGTTTTTAGTGTCTCTGAATTGAACCGGATTAGAGAACCATTCCAGAAACCCCAGAACCAATTCAAAAACTCATCCATAAGATTCTGTTCTTCTAGAACCACCCTCAGTACCAAAATCACTATTTGTCAGTTTTCTCCAGAAAACAACCAATAGGGTGTGTGTATGTATACAAATTCTATCCCCTCTCATCCATATATGTATATATGCAAATTATCTCTCTCATGTATGTATCTCATATATATTATGTATATCACAGCTAGATGAGAGAGGAATATACATATATATTATGTATATCATAGCTAGATATTTCAAGGAATTGGCTCCTGTGATTGCAGGGGCTGGCAAGTGTGATCGCAGGGCAAGCCAGCAGACTGGAGATCTGGGGAAAAGCCGATATTTCAGTCTTGAGTCCAAAGGTAGTTTGGGGTCAGAATTCCCTCTTCCTCAGGGCACCTCAGTCTTTTTCTCTTAAGACCTTCACTGACTAAATGAGCCACCTGAAAGGTGGCCTTACTAATAATAACCTATCTAACAGAGGAAAATAAACTATCGAACAGAAAGTAAGAGAAATAAACTCACAACACAACTACTCTTTGTTTAGTTAAAACACGTGTGGCATAACTTGTTATCTCTGCATTCTTTCTCAGCCTTGAACAAGTTCCTGAGTGGACAGGAGGAGCGCAAACCTCCCCTGCTTCCTCAAGAAGAGACAGTAGCAGATGCCTCGCGCCATCAAGAAGAAAGAAGAAACTGATTTCTACTATCATTCTGCTATGTGAGAAACAGAAAAAGCCAACACAGCTTTTGCTATCAATCCCCTGAAACAGAGGGAAAACAGGCCATTTCTACCTTTTAAAACCACCAAGCAACTTCCTTACTGCCTGAAATTTCTTTCCTCCCTCTGTGTGTCATGGCCACTCTCCTCTCTCTTTCTCTCTGTCTCCGTCCCTCTTTCCCTCCTTCCCCTCCTTCCTTCCTTCCTTCCTTCTTAGGAAAATAAATAAACTTTTACTTTTGTATATCCTAATCCCTGTCGGAGAATTCTTTCTCTCCCTGCATATGGACTTCACTCCCTAACACCACTCACATTATGAAGAGTAATCTGCTTTACTCAAAGTGTCCTGATTTATTAAATGTTAATCGCGTGTAGAAAAATACCTTCACAGCAACGTTTAGACTGCTGTTTGACCAAACATCTGGACACCATAGCCTAGCCAACATGACACATAAAATCAATCATCATACCTTCCCTCTGGTAGCTGTGGGTTTAGTTTGCTCTTCTTTTTTATGTGTTTCAAGGTAGAAGGTATATTACTGATTTCAGATTCTTTCTTAATGTAGGCATTTGCAGCTCTAAATTTCTCTGTAAGCACTACAGTAGCATCCATAATTTTTGGTATATTTTGTTTTCATTTGCATTTATCTCAATATATATTTTGATTTCCATTTTGATTTCTTGTTTGGCCCATTGACTATTAAGGAATTTGCTCTTGATTTGCACCTACAATCATCCCTAAGTGTCGAAGGGGGCATGGGTTCCAGCACCTTCCAGGGTTACCAAATCTGCAGATGCTCAAGTCCTTTATATGAAACACTGTACAGTCAGACCTCTGTGTCTGCAAGTTCTAGATTCATGGGTATGCAGGGCTGACTATATTTGTGAGTTTCCCACATTTCTTTCTGTTATTATTTCTAATGTCATTCCATTTTGGTCAGAGAACACACTTTTTGTGATCTCAATCCTTTTAAATTTATTGAGACTTGTTTTATGACCTACCATATGGTTTATCCCAGAGAATGTTCCATGTGAAATTGAAAAGAATACATATTCCACTGTTGTTTGGTGGACTGTACTATACACAGATGTCTGTTATATCTAGTTTACAGTGTTGTTCAAGTCTGTTTCCTTTTTGATCTGCCCAGTTCTATCCTCTATTGTGAATGGAGTATTGTCGAATCATCTATTTCTCCCTTTAGTTCTATCAGTTTTTTCTTCATGTATATTGGGACTCTATTAGGTGTATATATATTTATAATTGTTATATCTTTCTGATGGATTGACCCTCTTATTGTTGTAAAATGTTTCTGTATATCTTTACTAGCATTTTTGTTTTGTTTTACAGTATATGGTATTTGTCGGCCAGGCATGGTGGCTCATGCCTGTAATCCTAGCACTTTGGGAGGCCGAGGCGGGAGGATCACTTGAGGTCAGGAGTTCGAGACCAGCCTGAGCAAGAGCAAGACCCCGTCTCTATTAAAAATAGAAAAAAAATTAGCCAGTCAACTGAAAATAGAAACAAAAAATTAGCTGGGTGTGGTGGCTCGTGCCTGTAGTCCCTCCCAGCTATTCGGGAGGCTGAGGCAGGAGGATCACTTGAGCCCAGGAGTTTGAGGTTGCTGTGAGCTAGGCTGATGCCATGGCACTCACTCTAGCCCAGGTGACAAAGCGAGACTCTGTCTGAAAAGAAAAAAAAAAGTATATGGTATTTTGTCTCATGTTAGTGTAGCCATTTCATCTTTCTTATGGTTGCTATTTCCATGATATATCTATTCTGTAATTTCTTCTCTTTTCTTTTATTTTTTCTCTTTTGGGACAGAGTCTCTCTCTAGTCTCCCTGGCTAGAGTGCAGTGGTGTCATTATAGTTCACTGCAACCTGAAATTCCTGGGCTCAAGTGATCCTCCTGCCTCAGCTTCCCCAGTAGCTGGGACTACAGGTGCTGCCACCATGACTGGCTAATGTTTTTGCAGAGATAAGATCTCAGTATGTTGCTCAAGCTGGTCTTGAACTCTTGGCCTCAAGTGATCCTCCTGCCTTGGCCTCCCAAAATGCTGGGATTACGAGTGTGAGCTACCATGCCCAGCTGATGCTTTTTATATTTTACCTATTATCTTGAGTTGTTTTCAATGGAAAAGACACTCTTAATATCTAGCCTACCATATTGCTAGAATGGAATCCCCATTAACTGCTCATTAATTCCTGTTTTTTACCTGACACCAGGGTAGACACTGGAATACGAATCCATTTGGAACAATGCTAATCAAAGTGTGGCCTTTGAGCCAGTGCTGGTCTCTGAACTGTTTGGTACCAGCCCAAAATGAGATGCATACAAAAAACGAGAGTGAGAGCAAGCAAGCAAATGTCTACTTGATCTTGTCTCAGACTAATAACAGCTAAGCAAAAGATGAGCAGTTACATCATGTCCTATTTTTTTTTTTTAGACAGAATCTCTCTCTGTCACCTGGGCTAGGGTGCTAGCTCACAGCAACCTCAGCCTAGCTCACAGCAACTTCAAACTCTTGGGCTCAAGCCATCCTCCTGCTTCAGCCTCCCGAGTAGCTGGGATTACAGGCACATGCCACCACGACCAGCTAATTTTTCCATTTTTAGTAGAGTCAGGGTCTCGCTCTTGCTCAGGCTGGTCTCAAACTCCTAACCTTAAGCAATCCTCCTGCCTTGGCCTCCCGGAGTGCTAAGATTACAGGAGTGAGCCACTGCACCTGGTCTATACCATGTCCTTGGGGCTGCTTAAAACAGTTTGATTATTAGCTATTCATACACCAGACTTTGAGTAACATGGTGACAAAACTAGGATTTTTTTTTTCACTTTTGTGGATGCTATAGACTGAATGTGTATGTCCCCCTTTGCCCTCTACCCAAATTCATGCTTAAAATTGATCCCCACTGTGATGGTATTTAGAGGTGGGGCCTTTCGAAGGTGACTGGTCATGAGTGTGGAGCCCTGTGAATGAGATGACTGCCCATACAAAAAAGACCTCAAACAGTTCCCTCAGCCCTTCTGTCATGAGAGGCCACTGTAAGAAAACAGCAGCCTATCAAATAGGAATTAGGCCAGCACCAGACACCAAATCCGCCAACGCCTTGATCTTGGACTTCCCAGCCTCCAGAACTGTGAGAAATAAATTTCTGTTGTTTATAAGCCACCGAGTCTATAGTATTCTGTTGTAGCAGACTGAATGGACTAAGACAGTCGGGGTCACCTAAAAACTGATAAGTATTATAGATATTCTACTCACAAACTATTAATATAAAATTTTAGTGTATAAATGGGTCCTCTGAAGTCTTAGAGATCTGGACTTTTTAATTCTAAAAGGAGAGACATGGTTTTTTGTTTTATTTTGTTTTTCAGAGACAATCTGTCACCCATATTGGAGTGCAGTGGTGCTCGAGAGATCTTCCTGCCTCAGCCTCCTGAGTAGCTAGGACTATAGGCACATGACACTACACCTGGATAATTTTTAAAATTTTTGATAGAGATAGGATCTTTTTGTGTTACCCAGCTGGTCTTGAACTCCTGGCCTGAAACGATCCTCCTGCCTCAGCCTCCCAGGGTGCTGGGGTTATAGGTTTGAGCCACCATGTCTGGCTGTGAGAGAAGTTTTGAGTAATCATCTCACCATCCCACAATGCCACTCCACTTATCTGAGAGTATAAACTGGAACATACAAAAGCTGTACCTCATAACAGACTATCAAGGGAATAAGTAGAAAGATGTAACCAAACCCAAGTGCCTGTAAAATACCAGATAAAATTCTACTATCAGATCCTTGCACCAGGAATTGATTTTTTTCATTCTTTTCCCACCCTATGACCCCCATGTTCCAGCACGTGAACTCTCTTTCCATGTTAGGAGAATTCCACACTTGAAGAGCCTTGGCAGAAAGCAGAGATCATTTCTTCCATAAAGCGAAAAACTCACTTTCCCAAATATTCTTGCAGCTGGACACAGTATGAGGCTTAGGCTCCACCAGCCTAAGAATCCAGCATGTGGATGACCACATGCTGGATTCTGACTCAGGGCATGGTGCCATGGACAGGCTGTCACTGTGCAGACACATTTTGGCAAGTGTGGTGTGAGGGGCAGTAGCGATGTCCAAGTGCCAGCAGCAGCAGTGATAGCAGCTCTATCTGCAGGATCCAGTCCAGCATCAGGGTGTAAATGGTGTGAGCAGTGACGTCTGTGCCTGGCAGCAGGGGCAGTGATTCCTATGTGGGACCCGACCCAGGGTGGGATTATGGATTCTATTCCTGGCTGTGTAGCCTCAAGCCTTCCCAAAATAAAACGAGCACTATTTCTTATGTGAATTTAAACATCAGCAAAAGATAACATTTAAATGTGGACTTACTCAGGATATGGAAGAATTTGCTAAAAAAAAAAAAAATTAAAAAATATGGACTTAAGACCCCTCCCAGCCTGGGCTCTGGTCCAATTAGTGGCCTCCTCAGTGGTTCTCAGTTGGTCGAGGGCTAGGCTTGCCTGTAGGCTTGTTACAAAATACTCAGGCCTTTTCCAAGAATTTGCTAAAAAAAAAAAAAATTAAAAAATATGGACTTAAGACCCCTCCCAGCCTGGGCTCTGGTCCAATTAGTGACCTCCTCAGTGGTTCCCAGTTGGTCGAGGGCTAGGCTTGCCTGTAGGCTTGTTACAAAATACTCAGGCCTTTTCCTAGACTCATCATCTCAGAATGTGGAGCATGGATCTCAGGAATCACTTATTTAATAAGCTACAGGTGGGAGAGATGCACACCCATGTGGGAATCCTGGTCTATGTTCTTGCTATTAAAAGTGTGATCTGAAAACCAGTAGCAGCTGCTTCAGCTTTTTTATAAATACCTAATCTAAGTATTTGCTTTGAACCATCTGAATCTTAGCTAGATGTCCTGGTGATTCCTATACATGCTAAAATTTGGGATTCCCAGATTTATGTGCCTTCTAGACGTGGTGTTAGAACTGTGTAGTCTGCTCTGGGCATGTGGTCTGATAAGATGACTTAGCCCTGGAGGTTCAGGGTTCAGTCCTTGTCCCTGTCTCTTTTACAGCCAATCACTCCCTGGGTGCCCTCATCCATACTCACGGCTTTAAATATCATTTATATGGTGACACCTCCCAAATCTATTTCTCCAGCCCAGACATTTCCCCTAAATTCCAGACATATATCCACTGCCAACACAACAACCTCACTTGAATGTCTAATAGACATCTCATTTCCTAAATTAAATGCCTGTGGTGCCCCCTCCTCAAATGTGCTCCTTTCAGAATCTACCCCATCTGTGCTAACAGCAACTTCATCTTCCAACTTGTAGAGTCTGAAATTTTTTGTTTCCTCTTTCTCACACCCCAGATTATCTATTAGGAAATGCTGTAAAGTCCATGTTCAAAATATATCCAGAATCGAATCACTTCCCTCTCTTTTCTTTGCTCGTACCCTAGGCAAAGTCACCAATATCTCTAGCCTGGAGTACTGCACTAGTTTCCTACAGTTTCCCTACTTTTCCACTCGCCCCTCACTTCTGGATTTTGTTTTAGCATAGCAGTTAGAGCGATCCTTTTAAAAGATAAGAGGTACTAGCTCTATAATCTGCTGAGGACTGTCCCACAACTCCCCATCTCACTCAGAGCAAAGGCAAAACCCTTCTCGTATCTCCAAGCCTGCATGATCTGCCCTTGTCTCTGCCTGGGCTCAATGACACTCTGCTGCAGCCACCTCAGCCTCCTTAACTCTTCCCAGAACCCAGATCCCTGCCTGGAAAGAACCTGCCCCAGACATCCTTGGGGATGATTCCTCATGGACATCATCTTTCCTCAAAGAGTCACCTCCCCAGTGAGACCCATGCTGACTACCCTAGTAAAACAGCCACCTTCCCTGTCCCCACACACCCAAACTCTGGATCACCTTCTCCATAGCACTTACTGCCTTCCAACAGAAACACTTTCCTTATTTTCTCTGCTTGTAGTACACAGTCTGTCTCTACCCACTAGAACATATGCTCTGCAAGGATAGAAACTTTTGCCTATTTTTGGTTTCCAGATGTAAAAAAAGCATTCCATATAGCCAGCACTCAACAAATATTGGCTAAATAAATGATCAGTGTAGAGCACCTCCCTATTCTAGAGACAGGATCTTCATTAATGTAGCCAAATGTTGTTTTGTAGCAGCTACAGGAGAACAACCACTCACACTGACATTGAAGCCACCCGTACTTTTCTCATAAATGCTGTTCTCCCTTTGGGATAGTGTGGACAGGAGCCCATGGGTGAGCTCCCCCACCCCATAATTGCTCCTGTAGCTGCATCTCCTGTGGGCTCTGGCCAGGTCCTGTTTTGTTCTACCCCAGGCAGCGACAGTGCCCAGGGCTCAGATGTGTCTCTTACGGCTTGCAAAGGTGAGAGCCTGGGGGGCCTGAAGTGGGAGAGGGGCAGAGAAGACACAGCTGGGCTCTGGGGGTTCTCTGGATTTGGACATTTTGAGTGTGTGGTGGGAATGTTCAGAGAATCACCATTTACAGTGACTGATAGGAGTTTGTTCATGATTATTTTGTTCTATACTGTGAGACAGCTGCCTAGTATGGAACTGAGTGACGCAAGATTTATTCACAGCCCCAATCTGAAACTGAATTTAGTTACACTACCAACATACTCTCTCTGAACCAGGCATTTGAATGTGTCTGCATTCCTATTAGGATAATGTCAGGACATGGGTGATAGCCCACCCTCCCCACCAAGACACCTCCTCACACTGACCTTTGTCCCCTCTTCCCATGAATAACGTTGCTGTTCCAGCACAGGTGGAGCTGGGACATCTCCATTCCTGTCTCAACTCCATGTGGCACTGAGCTTCAACCTCTTACTGTCCTGCTGAAAATAAGAACCTGGATATGAACTTTGTTTTTCAAATTCTTGCTGTGAGATGGGGTTCATGGATTAATTGAAGGAGAGGAAGATTCTTAAAAGGGGAGAGAGGAAGCAAATAGAAGACCTGAGAACCTTCCAGAATCCACATTTGTTGTGCTGAGCCTGTTACAGGTGGGAACAGGAGAAGGCTGTGAGGAGCTGAGTGTAGGTGAGGCCTGTGCCCAGTCAGTGCTCAGGTCGTTCTGGGCTTTGATGTGGTCACCTCTTGGTTGGGTCATCTTTGTCCTTGTCCCATTAGTAGAACCTTGTCCCATGAGGAACTGTGATCATATGAACTTGGACCTTGCCCAGGTCTTGTCCCATCTCCAGGACTGTGGGCAAAGGTGTTGTGCAGCCAGGTCAGCCTAGGCTCAAGCCTGCATCCAGCCCTGAGCCCTCACCTTGTGTGTGTTTGTGTGTTTTGTTTGTTTGTTTCAATAGAGGACTGTGCCTGTTCCTGTTCTTGTCCAAGTTCTGGTCTTTCTCCTCAGGGTGTCCTCCATCTCTGACGGCAGCAGGAGTCATTTTTTCTGTCATTGTCCCCACGAGGCCCAGGACGGCTCCTGCACACAGGAGTCTCTGTGGTATCAAGAGATGAATTTTTCAGACCTGTCCAGCTCTTGTTTTCCTTCCAGGGATCTTTCCTAAATCATTCTTTCCTTCTTTTCCCTCCTTTCCTAAAGGAATCAGATTCTGGAATTAAAGAGCAAATCTCATAGTTTCTCATCTTAGGTAAATTCCTGTTAGTTTTCTATCTTTTCTGCCAAACTACCCTGATCCCTGCCCTTAGCTCTAGTAATTATAGTGCTGGCTGGCTCCGATCCAAACTCATGGATTTGTAAAACAGTCAAGTTTGATTCACAGTGGGTTGGAAAATAGGGTCCATAAACCTAGGATCATTTTTTCTGGAAAGGGAAATGGAATGGTGTGCCATGGTATGTAAGAGATTCAAGATATAATTTAAGAATATTACAAAAACCTTTATGCACACAAACTGGAAAATGTGGAGGAAAATGTGGAGGAAATTTTTAGAAACACACAGCGTCCCTGGGCTCAACCAGAAAGAAAGAGAATTCCTGAACAGACCAATATCAAGGACTGAGATTGAAACAGCAATAAAAAACATTCCAGAAAAGAAAAGTCCTGGACCAGACGGTTTCACACCCGAATTTTACCACACCTACAAAGAAGAACTGATGCCTACCCTGCAAAAATTATTCCACAATATTGAGAAGAATGGATTCCTCCCCAACACATTTTATGAAGCCAACATAACCCTGATACCCAAACCAGGAAAGGATGCAACAAAAAAGGAAAACTACAGACCAATATCCCTTATGAATATAGATGCAAAAATTCTCAACAAAATTCTAGCTAACCAGGTGCTTATTAAGAAAATAATCCATCATGACCAAGTGGGCTTCATTCCAGAGATGCAGGGATGGTTCAATATATGCAAATCTATAAACATAATTCACCACATAAACAGAAGCAAAAACAAAAGCCATATGATTCTCTCAATAGATGCAGAAAAAGCATTCAACAACATTCAACACCCTTTTATGATAAGAACACTTAACTAAATAGGCATACACAGGGCTTACCTAAAAATGATACAAGCCATGTATGACAAACCCACAGCCAACATTATACTGAATGGGGAAAAATTGAAAGCATTTCCACTTAGAACTGGAACCAGACAAGGTTGCCCACTATCTCCACTTCTATTCAACATATTGCTGGAAGTCCTGGCCACAGCAATCAGGCAAGAGAATGGAATTAAAGATATACAAATGGGAACAGAAGAGATCAAACTCTCACTATTTGCTGATGACATGATATTATATCTAGAAAACCCCATGGATTCAACCAAGAGGCTCCTGGAATTGATAAATGAATTCAGTAAAGTCTCAGAATACAAAATCAATACACACAAATCAGAGGCTTTCATACACGCCAATAGCAGTCATACCGAGAACCAAATCAAAGACTCAATTTCCTTCACAATAGCAACAAAGAAAATAAAGTATCCAGGAATATATTTAACTAAGGAGGTAAAAGACCTCTACAGGGAGAACTATGAAACATTGAGGAAGGAAATAGCAGAGAGTGTAAACAGGTGGAAAACCATACCATGCTCATGGGTTGGCAGAATCAACGTTGTTAAAATGTCTATACTACCCAAAGTGATCTATAGATTCAATGCAATCCCTATTAAAATACTAACATCATTCTTCACAGATGTAGAAAAATTAATTTTATGCTCTGTATGGAACTGGAGAATACCCCACCTAGCAAAAACAATTCTAGGCAATAAAAACAAAATGGGAGGTATCAACTTACCAGACTTCAAACTTTATTATAAGGCTGTAGTAATCAAAACAGCTTGGTACTGGCACAAAAATAGAGCCATTGACCAGTGGAACAGAACTGAGAACCCAGATATAAAACCATCCTCATATAGCCGTCTAATCTTTGACAAAGCAGACAAAAACATACACTGGGGAAAGAATCCTTATTCAATAAATGGTGCCGGGAAAACTGGATAGCCACATGTAGGAGACTGAATCAGGATCCACATCTTTCACCTCTCACAAAAATCAGCTCATGCTGGGTAACAGATTTAAACCTAAGAAGGGAAAATATTAGAATTCTAGAAGAAGATGTTGGAAATACTCTAGACATTGGCCTAGGCAAAGAATTTATGAAGAAGACCCCAAAGGCAATCACAGCAACAACCAAAATAAATGAATGGGACCTGATCAAATAGAAAGCTTCTGCACAGCCAAAGAAACTGTCACAAGAGCAAACAGGCAACCTACAGAATGCAAGAACATTTTTGCATGCTACAAATCCAATAAAGGGCTAATAACTAGAATCTACTTAGAACTCAGGAAAATCAACAAGAAAAAATCAAACAACCCTATCAAAAAGTGGGCAAAGGACATGAACAAAAGAAGAAAGAATAATGGCCAAAAAACATGAAAAAATGCTCAATATCTCTAATCATCAGGGAAATGCAAATCAAAACCACAATGAGATATCACTTATCTCCAGTGAGAATGGCCTTTATCAAGAAGTTCCAAAACAATAAATGTTGGCATGGATGCGGAGAGATAGGAACACTCATACACTCCTGGTAAGACTGAAAACTAGTGCAACCTCTGTGGAAAGCAATATGGAGATACCTTAAAGAGATACAAGTAGAGTTACCATTTGATCCAGCAATCCCATTACTGGGCATCTACCCAAAAGAACAAAAGACACTCTATGAAAAAGACACCAGCACCCAAATGTTTATAGCAGCACAATTCACAATTGCAAAGATGTGGAAACAACCCAAGTGTCCATCAATACATGAGTGGATTAATAAAATGTGGTACGTGTATACCATGGAGTACTATTCAGCTTTAAGAAACAATGGTGATATAGCACCTCTTGTATACTCCTGGAAAGAGCTGGGACACTTTCTACTAAATGAAGTATCCCAAGAATAGAAAAACAAGCACCATATGTACTCACCATGACATTGGTATTAACTGATCAACACATAAGTGCACATATAAGAATAACATTTATTGGATATCAGGCAGGGTGGAGGGGGGAGGCGGGAGGAGGGGATGGGTATATGCATACACAAAGAGTGTGATGTGCAGCATCTGGGGTATGGACATGCTGGAAGCTCGGACTTGGGGGGGCAAGGGCAACATACGTAACCTAAACCTCTGTACCCCCATAATATGCTGAAATAAAAAAAAAAAGAAACTTAGTTTTGCAGGATACAAAATTCTAGGCTGGGCATTATTTTGTTTGAGAAGACTGAGAATTAGGTCCCAGTCTCTTCTGGCTTGTAAGTTCTGAGTTGAGAAGTCTGCAGTTAATCTGATGAGTTTTCCTTTGTAGGTTACCTGCTGCTTTCTCATTACAGCTCATAGGAGGCCCTCTTTCATGTTTATTTTGGCCAATCTGATGACTCTGTGTTGTGGTGTCTTCCTGTTTGCAATGATTCTCCCAGGAGTCCTTTGAGCTTCTTGTATCTGGATATCTATATTTCCAGCAAGTCCAGGGAAATTTTCCTTCATTATATCCTCAGATAGTTTATCCAACCCTTTTGTATTTTCTTCTTCACCCCTAGGGATGTCTATGATTCTTATGTTAGGCCTCTTTACATAATCCCACATTTCTTATAGGCTTTGCTCTTTTCTCTTATTTCTCTGGTGTATCTGTGTGACTGACTTGTTTAATTGAAAGGTGTTTTCTTCAATCCCTGAGATTCTTTCTTCTGCTTGATCTAGTCTATTCTTGAGGCTTTCCACTGTGTTTTTTAATTCTTTGAATAAACTTTTCATTTCCCAAAGTTCTGTTGATTTTTCTTTAATATTTCAATTTCTTTAGTGAATTTTTCTTTCATTTCTGGATTTTTTTTGCTGGTTTCTTTGTGTGGATATCCATTTTCTCCTGCATATCATTGAGTTTTCTTACAATCTATGTTCAAAATTCTTCTGTCACTTCAGAGTTCTGATTTTGGTTGGTATCCATTGCTAGAGAGCTAATGTTCCCTTTTGAGTGTGTCCTTTCAGTTTGATTCTTCATACTTCTTGAGTTCTTTTGTTGATTCCTTCCTGTCTGGATCAGCTATTGCTTCTTATCTTCAGATTTTTATTTGGATAATGACATGCCCAGTTTAGTCTCTGAGCCAGTAGGTGGTCTTTGTGGGTGAGATTTGACCACACCCTATATGATGAGTCAGTAAATGCAATAAAAGGGCATGCAAATTGACCTTCGTGTCAGTAGGTGGTGCTTGCCAGGAGGAGCAAGCTGCAGTGTTCTTTTTGGTCCTGTAACCAGCTCTAGTTTCTCTGGAGAGGCACTCTAGCACCTCAGGTGGTGGGTGGGGCCCTGGGACTTCCAGGTGTGTCCTTATTCTCCACCTCAGCAGGGGTGGGTGAGGACTAAGCCTGGGTGGAGCTGGGTTGGGTGAGCCTGCCCTCTAGCTTCACATACGCTTTTAGCAGGGGTCAAAGGTCTGTTCCCCACCTCAGCAAAGCTGCCAGTAAGGGGCTGAAGTGGTCTCACTCAACCAGAAAGTATGTATATGGAGGTGGGACTATATGAGACCCATAGTCTGGCAGTCTGGAGCAGGTCTCACTCCTTTCCACCCTCCCCTATTCTGCAGTTTTTCCTGGGCTTCTGCCAGCCAGCAGGACCTCAAGCCAGCTGTGCTCCCCCATGGTTGTGATGTGGGCCTGGAGGTTCCCTGCCCAGGATCATGGCCTGAGCTTGGAGCATGGCTCTCACATGGAAGGAGGGGTGCCCCTTGAGCACACTGCAGCTAGGACCCACTCTGATCTGCCCCTGACAGCACACACACCTCAGTAAACTAATTCACGGATATTCCTTCTGTGTCCCCGGGCAATGCAATTGAGACCTGGGTGTACAGGGTCTCGCTTAAGGCCTGTCCCCCAGGCCCTGGAGATAAATCTCTGACCAAGCCAGGGAGAAGAATGCTTGTTCCAAGTCATCCACGGGTGACATTGGATCAATGTCCATCCACCTCAGGGTTTGTCTTGCTCTGCTGGAGTCACAAGGCAAGTAGTGCCAGTGGGTAGGGAACTCACAGTCTGAGCACTTCTCAGTCCACTGCACGGCCCCAAAAGGAAAGGTCCAAGCCCCATTCCCTGTGGATGGATGGTGGCTAAATTGGACCTTTCTGGATGGTGGCTAAATTGTCTCAGCAGCCACTGAGGGGAAAAGGGGAAAGGGAGGGGAAAGGGAGGGGAAAGGGAGGGAGGATGAAGGTCAAGGAAGGGCTGCACACGAGTAGTCTCTAATCCTCTCTCCAGGAGACAGAATAACCAGGCTCTGGAGTCCTGAAGATCTCCTGGGACTCACTGGACCCCTGTGGTTCCTGTAATTTGGGCTGGTGTTCGGAAATGTCTGTGTGGGGTCAAACAAGATGGATCCTGAGGAATTGAGGCCCCCCAGAGAGGACAAAGGTGCCAGTGGGTAGAAAAGCAATATGGAACCTACTGACTGTGGGGTGGGAGGCACCCCGAGGGAGCTGGGAGTCTCATGTCCTGTCTGCAAGAGGCTCTCCACTCACTGGTAGCAGCAGTCTCTCAGCTTGTGTCAGCAGGTCTCTCCAGCAGCTCAGAAGCCACCAGCAGTCTGAGATGCAAGGGAGGGGAATTTTAACCACTCCACCTACATTTCTTTCTGGTCTCCAAGCCTCTTGAGGCTTAATCCCTGCTGATGCCTTACTCCTTCCAGTTCTGCTCCATAACCTCTTCCCATGGAGTCTCCTGTAGGTCCAGGACCCCCTCCTTCTGACACTCATCCAATCTATGTTTGTCTATCTGTTTGTCTTTTTCCTCTTTCATCTAAAATTTCTCCTTCTTGCAGACACACTCTGGCTAGAGGTGTTTCTCATCCACCATCTTGCCTCTTCTTTAGTTATAAATAAGTTTTAATGTTCATATTGTTGTTGGAACTCACTGTTTTAAGTAACCTTGAATTAGTGATATTATAGACAATGAGTTTTAGCTCAATACCAGTAACTTAGCAACTATAGTTTTAAAATAGGCAGAAAAGAAAATAGAGAGAGATAGAGAGCTTAACTTACTATGTATCTTAACTCTATAGTGGGAGAAATTTTTTTGATGTAATTAGTCCATCAGTTTAAACATGTGTACAAGAGCAGAAATATAAGAGGTTTCAAACACAAGTCTGGGAACACTACAACAGAATTTTCAAGAATTTTATCTCAAACCAACTGGTACTACAAATGACCTGTCCTAGGTCTAGATGGCATAAAAACCCAAACGGCAGATACAGAGGATCCCTGGTGTGTATACACTTTAACAATTTTAAAGCTAGTTTTAATTATCAAAGATTATCAAAGTCATGTGGACTAAAATACATTTGAGTTATTTCTTATGTTCTTGATAAAATATTTGATTTAAACATTTACTTTTAAATCAATTAATTAGAGCTCTTTTACATATTTTGGTAGTAAAACATCACATACACATGACATATATAGACACACAAATGTACAGACATATAGACAGAAGTAGATATTTTTACATGAAACAAAGCAGAAAGTTTGCAGTTTTAAAGCACAGAGCATACCAAGGGAAGGAAAAAGGTGATATGTAAAATCCCAGTTAAGCTTTTCCCAGGAGCCTGAGAAAGGAAGCCTATGGCGTTTAACACAACCCTGAGATCTTTTCTAAGTAAGAGGGTAGGGTGATTGGGAAGTACTAATAAAAATGAGAAAAGACTTGATCTCCCAGTGGTCAGAGGAGCTGTGGAGTATACAGGGGGCTTTGTGTTTTACTTTTTACTCTGACAATGGAAATAAGGGAGGGAAATAGGGGGTCTCGAAAATTCAGAAAGAGCAGAGTAAGTGGCTATAGTGTCTATTGGAATTAATTTGCTTACCTTCCACTTACCTAAAGCTCAGTCATTCTGGTGTGATAAAGTTAAGCCTGTTCCAATTCCAGGGCCTGTCTGTCAGACTAAAGCAGTTCCAGCAGGTGTGTGGGTATGGAGGATGCCAGCTCAGGGGAGCCCACTACTTTTGGAAGGTGAGTGCAGTCCCTGTTTCAAGGAGAGGACAAACTTGCTTCCAATGCCCCTCACTTTTGCAGAGAGAACACAGGACTGGTGGAGGATGCCTCCTGGGACATTTCTTACTCCAGTGACCCAGTTGGTTTCAGTGAAAGCAGAGTGTAGTTTCTGAAGAAGGGCATGGTCCTGGTGCCTTCTTACCCGAGCCTTCAGGGTAACTCTGTCTCTGAACAGTTCCTCTTATACTGATAGTCAAAATTGAGAACTTCTCTTTGCTCTCAGCATCTGCTGCCAGTCCTGCTTTCCCTTTTCCTCTCTGCTCTCCTCCACCTGGCTGTTAAAGACCTCAAAGGCCAGGTTTAAAGTTCTGCTTATGGAGTCTGAGGCCCCTTTTTAAGTTTTTGGAGTTTACACCAAATATTGAGGGCTGACTGGGAAATGAAGTGAATTGCTAAAATAGTTTGTCCTCCCTCGTGTCAGAATCTAAATGAGTACAGAGGAAACTGGCTTTAGACAGTCATGAATGAAAAATGGCTGACTTTTTCATCCTGGCTCTGAGTAATTTATAATGTTGGAGAGGGAACTGGTGTACAGGTAGGGAGGGTGTTTGGAACAGCTTACGAGAATGGGTGTGGCTGAGTAAGAGTGGTGGAGATGGAGAAGAAAAAGAAGAAGAAGGGGGAGCAGGAGGAGCCGAAAGCGAAACATTATCTGGAATGTGAAGTTGGTGGGAGAGATGTAGGGGTAAGAAGTAACATGTGGCAGGCAGAGTGAAGATCAGGATATATACCAAGTTCAAAGAAAGCCTGAACATAGAGGACTTCAGACCGCTTGTTGACCCAACAGCAAGAAAAGGTCGAGTGGCAGAATGGCATTATGATTAAGAGATCCATTCTCGGGCCAAATCATTTGGCCTGGTCATTTAATTTATATTGCAGTCAGGCTGTATTTCAATAGAAGACTAAATGTTTGGGCCTGTAGAAAGAAAAAGGGGAAGGACTTTAGGGATGGTCATACGTCAAGACACTAACAGTAATGCCTGAGTGGGGCATCTCCCACTTAGATGGCCTTTGAGGTGCTGAGCATACATCGGGCATCTCTGACTCTGAGTCAGACCTGAAATAAGACATAAGGTGCTGACCATAATGTAAGCATCCCCAAGTTCTGATCCAGACCAAATCTTAGAGAGGAACTTCCCTCAAAGCCAGGCATCCCTGCATCATCTGACTGAAGTCTGGGAAGAGGTGGCTAGGAAGTTCCCTTTCCAGGCACCTATCTGAGAGTGGCAGACTGGCACCAGAGTTGCCTATAACCACAAAGCTACTGACTGTTTTTCAAGTATATGAGCACTTTAAAAGCCCTAGAGACTTACCAAATTCTGAATGGTTTGGAGGGTGGGCAAGAAGGATGACCTGGGAGCTGTGCAGCAGAGGAGGGAGCAGTCTTGAGACAGAGGAAGAAAAGTGAGCTCCTCATACAGAGGCAGAGAAGTGACTCCCTGTGACAGAGATAGAAAAGTGAAGTTCCCTTTATGGGCCATGAAAGCATTAGGGTGATATCAGGGTGAGGAGCTCACAGAGCAGGTTGAGAAAGAATTCTCACATAAAAATTAGAATAGTTTTAAAGAGAGAACGTTTATTTTACTTCTCAAAGGGAGATAAGGGCATGACACAAAAAGAAAGAAAGGAAAAGTGTGGGTGGGAAGGATAAGGGGTTTGGGGTTTTTATTAGGGGGTAAAGAGAAAGAAAAAATAGTTATGGCTGTTAGCTGATAACAGAAGCAGCTGTGGAGTGGATTTGTTTGCTTTTTCCCCTTTTTTCTTCTTTGGTGAGGCCAGCTTATCACAATTCTTGGAAATGTGGTTCTGGCAGGAACTGCGACAAAGAATTTGCACCCCGGCTGTCTGTTCAGGGCTTTTAAAGGCTGATAAAAGAAACTTCTTAAATGAAACAATTTAAGCCACAGGTGCTTGATCAAAGGGGAAGTTGTGTTTTGATCTATTCCTTCAAAGGAGAAATTATGTGTTGTGAGTTTATTGCTCTTTCTTTCTGTCAGATAGTTTATCTTTCTCTGTTAGCTAGTTTATTAGCAAGGCTGTCCTTTCAGTAACAATTGCTAATATCCCTAGGACAATAATTATAATGGCTATCAGATAATAGGTATAAGCATTCATCTATATATGGGTCTAGTCCAAAGTCTTGGGTTTAGGCAGTCTACCTCAGCTGTCATCTGCTTCTCAAACTTGGTTCAGAGGTCGTGGTTATTTAGTAAACTTGGGCCAAAGATCTCTGGTGGGAGTCACAGTCCACTTAGTAGGTGTGCCTTTGTAAGATGAGAGATATGGATCCATGAGTCTACCCTTTAATTTTGTCACACATGAATTAATCAATAGTATTTGGTATGGGCTTTTCCATTTGGGTTGGAGGGACTCTTTTATTAAATGTCTTTTCCAATAGGCAAAATTTCCAAGTTGTACATTATGATATTTGATCTCCTGAAAGTGCACTGTGGAAAAAATCTTGTACCAAAACTTGTTTTTTTTTTTTTTGAGATGGTGAATAAGTCACTTGCAATAGTATAAAATATCTCCTTTCAGAAAAATTGGATTCGTTATGTTAGATTCCATATGCATGGGCCTTGCAGGTATAATTTCATATGGGGACAGTTGATGTTTTCCAAAGGGGTAGATTGGAGTGTGAGCAGCACCAAAGGGAGTCCTCTGGGTCAGGGGAGCTGAAATGCCTCCATGAACTTAGCTAATTGTATTACAATTATTCCATTCATCCATTCCACCAGCCCCAAAGACTGGGGGTGGTAGATGCAAAGGAAACACTGAAAAATAGGCCAAATTTTAAAAATGTTTTGAATGACCTGGCCAGTACAATGAGTTTCTCTATCACTGTGAAGTTAAGAGGGGATGATTCATGGTGGAATAGTTTTCTCTAATAGAATTTTCCCAACTGCCATTGTGGTTGCACACTGGCAGGGGAAAGCCTCAACCCAATGGGAAAACACACAGATCATTGCTAACACATACTTGTGACCTTGAGGGGGTGACAGGTGGAAAAATTGAGCTGGCAGGTTTTGAATGGTCCAACTGGAAGAGGAAAATGACGTTGGACTCCATGGAAGGGTCTTTCAGGGCTGTGTTTGGGACAGATTGCTCACTGAGAATAGACCTGTTGTGCCACTGGGAAAGATGGTTTCCAGTAATATTGTTTACACCAGGATATCATCTTATCTGAATCTCAGTGTGTCAGATTATGGAATAATGGGCCGATCATTATGTCCACACAATATTTTAGTTTCAGGAGAGAAATATCTGCCTTTTTCTCCCAAATATAATTTTCTTTTGTGGAGCTATACTCTGGGTTTCTTTTAATATATTTTCAGGTGTTTTGGGTTTTATGACCGTTCCCAGGATTGGGGCTGGTGACTTGATTGCTACCCTTTCAGCTGTAGGGTCAGCAGATTGATTGCCTTGACTTTCAGTGGTGTCTCATTTAGAATGATCTGGGATTTTCATAATTGCCCACAGTTTTGGCTTGAGAATTGCTTCTAGCAATTCTGACATTTTTTGTCCATTTTTTGTGAGTTGCCTGCAAGAGGTTAAATATCCTCTCTCCTTCCATAGCATCTCAAAATTGTGAGGAACCACAAATCCATAGCAGCTGTCAGTATATATATTTTCAGTCTTGTCTTTTGCCAGTTGACAAGCTCAAGTTAAGGCCATCGATTTGGCTAGTCGAATTGATCTACCTGGGGAAGAGGGCCTGCCTCAGTCACCTCTAATAAGAAAATCACAGTATGTTCTGCTTTGAAATTTCCATCCTCCCCTTTTTAGTAAGACATATCTCTATACCATTCTACTTCGGCATTATCCAATGATGCTTCTTGTAAGTCCATCCTGGGGGTGAGAAGTTGGCCAGTCATCAAGATACAGTCACGAGGGGTCTCTTCAGAAGAGGTTGGTAAAGAGTGGCTGGATTAAGATTGTTTAGAGCAAGAAATGGTAATATTTGGAGTTGATAGAAGAAATACCTTATAAAAGATTAGTCTGTTAACACAAAGGTGCTGAGTATGATGAGAATTTAAAAGAGCCTTAAGAGAATGTGGCATAAAAATGGTAAGGGAGGAACCCATAACTATCTCCTCAACAGGCTCATACAGAAGGGTTGTGGCTGATATTGCCTCATACATGGAGGCAACCCCCGAGCCACTGGGCCTAGCTGCTGACTACAATAGCGTACAGGTCTCTGGTGATTGCCATGAATTTGCGTTAACACCCCAGATGCATTTCCTCCAGTTTCAAATATGAAAAGGGGAAAGTGCAGTTTATAGTTAGGGTGTCCTAAGACTGGTGCATTAGTTATTCTTTTATTTATTGTATGGTTGAGTGTCCTTCTAGGTATACAAGAGTGGATCAGGTTGTTAATTTTTTAAATAGTGTATAGAGGTTAGGCCATGAGGGAAAAGTATGATATCCAGCTTCTAAAAATAGTGGGCAGATCTCCAAAACCCTCTCAGGTGTTTTTTTTGTGTGTGTGTCTGTGGTAAGTGTTGGGAAAGCCAGAATTCTTTTAATTCTATCAGGGTTAATGCTCAGCCCTTTAGCCAAAATGATGTATCTCAAACACTTAATGTGGAGTAAGTGTAATTGGCATTTATCTTTGGACACCTTGTGTCCCTTGATAATGAGTTGTTTGAGTAAATACAGACTGCTCTCTTGAGAGGAGGAGAGTGTGTCAGAGCTGAGAAGGTCCTCCTCACATTGGATGAATATTGAGCCCTGGGGAAAGTTTAAATCCTCCAGATCAGACTTAAATATTTGAGAACATAGATTGGGCTCTCTGTGTACCCTTGGGGCATCACAGTCCAAGTATCTTGTAATTCTTTACAAGTAAAGGCAAATAAATATTGCCTATCTGGATGATTGCAATGCTAAAAAAAAGGGCACTACAGAGATCTTCAATGGAAAATATTGACTGGCAGTGGGTATAGCTGACATAAGGGTATGTGGGTTGGGAGCTACTGGGTGTCTGGGTATTAAAATGTTACTTACAGCCCTTAGTTCTTGCACGAACGTCCGTCCTTGCCCATTTGGTTTTTTGTTTGTTTGTTTGAAACAGAGTCTCACTCTGTTGTCCGGGCTAGAGTGCCGTGGCATCAGCCTAGCTCACAGCAACCTCAAACTCCTGGGCTCAAGCAATCCTTCTGCCTCAGTCTCCTGAGTAGCTGGGACTACAGGCAGGCACCACCATGCCCAGCTAATTTTTTTCTATATATTTTTAGTTGTCCAGCTAATTTCTTTCTATCTTTTTAGTAGAGACGGAGTCTCGCTCTTGCTCAGGCTGGTCTCCAACTCCTGAGCTCAAACGGTCCGCCTGTCTCGGCCTCCCAGAGTGCTAGGATTACAGGTGTGAGCCAGCACCCCGGCCCCCGTTTAATTTTTTTGGAGGGGAGATGGCCTGTTACAAGGGCTGGTGCAAGGAATAATGAGGCCCTTTTTGAAATAATATTGTATGATAGGAATAATTTCACCTATGGCTTCCTGTCATAATAAATATTGTTTAATGTTAGGTGAGGGTCTGTTTAAGTTAATCTTAACTTTGATTGGAGTGGCTGAGAGTATTTTAATTGTGTCTGTATCTGACTGGGACCAGAGGAGAGAGGGGACGACCTCAAGCAGTTTTTCAACTTCAGGGGTTAACAGGAAAATTGGAGAGACTAGAAATTTTACAAGTTCCCCTACTTTGTTCCATTTCCCCCTGTTATTTCTAAGGTCCCCCTTTTTTCTCTCCGGTTCATTTTCCCAGTCACAAGGTGTCACTCTTCCACCCTTAGCACTAAATTTGGGTATGTTATCAGGGCATTTTTACATTTACTCTTCCTGGTTCCAAGATTCTAATTCCAGGTAAAACATTCCCTTTGATGAAAGAGAGATGTGTTATGGATGTTGAGGAGATCTCAGGCTAAAAGACTGACAGGAGCCCCAGAGCATATTGGAACTCATGGGATTGACTGAATGTGTCACACTTATAGCCCTGGGTGTGGGGTAGGTAAGATCCTGCAAAACAGTGAGGGATGGGCTGGGATTTGAAACAAGAGATAGTTCTGTTAGACACATTCACTGTGTTAATCTTTTCATTACTCCGTGGAATGGGGTCTCTCAATAAGGTGGGATTTATGACTGACAAAGTAGCTCCCATGTCCACTAAGGCAACTGGGAGCTCATTATTCATGCCAATCTCTCCCAGTCTGTTGGTCAAAGGAGAGTATTGGGAGAGGCGAAAGCCTCTGGTTTCCTCGGAGCACCCCTGGTCTTCTTGGGCATCATCTTCCTGCCGCTGTTTTCATTTTAGATTTAGACAATCTCTTTTAATGTGTTCTGGTTTTTTACAGTAGTAACTGACCAGGAGGGAGGAGCCCTTGGAATTAAGGGGCTTAAAATGTTTCCAGGGCTGAGAGGTTTGGGATGTCAGTTGTTTAATGGTAGATGCATGACCCGAGCTGATTACTGTTTTCCCTTTTTTATCATAGTGCAGGATAATAGGTCAGCTAAAGGAACTAGTTCGTTAGTTCTGGCTGAGGCTCAATCTGTCATGTGGTGTTATACAAGGATGGGTAAATCATTACCTAGTCCATTTAGGAAATTTGAGTTTAATAATGTGTCATTTTTATTGTTTTTGAAGCTATCAGATGACATCTCACAATATTGTTTTAAGGTCTTTTCAAAGTAAGAGAAATTATCTAAAATTGATTCATCTGGGCTCTGGTGGAATCACTGCATTGTATTCCAGTCTACAACCTTTTGGAACACTAAAGGAATGTGTTTAGTGGAGCAGCTGCTCATGCTTGTGCATCTTGGCTCCTGCCTACTGGGCTTTTGGCTGGCTGTTGCGGTTCTGCTGGGCCCTCAGATGTTAAATCTGCTAAAAGGTCTGACCACTGTGCTTTTTCTAGTCATTCTTTAGCTTTTGCCTCTGATGCCAACATGCAGACCAATTGGCAAAGGTCTGAATGACCTGGGTCATAGGTTCTAACAATAAGTTCAAATTTTGGGGAGAACACAATTAGATTTTTATGGGGGTTAGGAAATTCTCTAACTATGCCCCACAATTCAGCCTTTGACCAGGGTTGATAGAGAATTGTCGGGGTTCCCCTATCTGTCACCAGTTGTTTCTGAAATGGGGTGATGAGAGATGTCCCATCCTGCAATTTCCAGATGAGGGTCCATTGCCAGGACCGGTGGACAGCCAGCAGGGGTGAGGCTTCCAAGGCTGAGCTCTTTGCTGCAGTCTGTTGAATAAGTGGCAGATGAGGAGGGAGAGAGAATAAATGGAAACATGGAAGGGAAGAGGGGAATAGACCTGGCTCTGGAAGTTCAGAAAGGTCAGACTAGAGTGGAGGGGTAGGGGGAGGTGAGGGAGGCACTGAAGAGGAAATAAGCACTTCTGAGGATTTCTTTAAAAGAGATAAACTTTTTGAGAATTCTCTGTTAGCACCTGCATGTTGTTTTCTGCTATATCGCAAGGAGGCAAGAGGATACTCCCTCCTTCAACTCTCTAGGAACCATTGGAAGGAGCTCTCCCACTCTGGCTGTTTACACTTAGTGCCTGAATTTTCCATTGTAGTTCACAAGTGTACTAGCTTAGGCATTTCAAAAGATCCCCATTTTGGTCATTGTAATTTTGGATCCCTCATATGTTCTTTGGTGGGGGGTGGGGTAGCCAGAACTGCTGCACATCTATGGGAACAGTCCTCCTTGAGACTCTCATACGATTCAAGGTCACCTGACAAGGCCCTGAAAGGCTGAAGGGAGCAAGTGCTCTTTCTCTTTGGAGTGGAACATTCCACCCTCATACACTGGAAGGGCTAAGAGTTGGTCGAGTCTATGGAAGAGGGGCTGATATCAAAACGAACTGAGCAGGCTAGGGGCAGTGGCTCCCGCCTATAATTCTAGCATGTTGGGAGGCCAAAGCAGGAAGATCGCTTGAGGCTAGGAGTTTGAGACCAGCTTGGATAACATAGCAAAATCTCATCTCTATGAAAAACAGAAAAATTAGCCAGGCATCGTGGTGCAAGCCTGTGGTCCCAGCCACATGGTAGGCTGAGGCAAACAGATCACTTGGGCCCACGAGTTTGAGGTTGCAGTGAGCTATGATGATGCCACTGCACTCTAGCCCAGGCAACAGAGCAAGACCTTTCCTCAAAAAAACAAAAAACAAAAACAAACAAAACAAAAAAAGACCTTAGCAAAAAAAAATTGCATAAAATTTATATCATTATTGAAAGCTTTAAATATAATGAAAGAAAAATTAAAACCAGCTAGTAATTATCCTTATCCTTAGTCATCCAAAAAAAAGAATGTTTTTAAGAGAAAACTCTGACACAATTTCTGAGCTAATGATGGGGCCCAAGTCAAAGACACTGCTCTCCATTGTCCCAGCAGCAGGAAAACTCATGTTGTTGATCAGAAGTGAGCAAAACTCCCCTAAAGGAGTTCTGTGGCAGGACAAACCCTAGCTCTCACCTGAACAGTTGGGAGGTCAGGGATCTCTGTAGAGAGCAGCTGAAACCTCAGTGAACTGCACATCTGTTCAGAGCAGGAAGAAGCTCTAGCTGGTACCAAGGCACTGAAAGGAGGTTGCTACAGGTTAAAAGGCCAAACTCTTCCCAGAGGTCCCTTTTCATGGTCCTGATTTTGTTAACTTAAGTAATAAGTCACTGAAAACAAGAGTTACACTCAGATGAGATTTATTAAGCCAAAGTCTGAGGATGTGCCCAGGAAAAGCACAGACCACAAAGCACTTGTGGCCTGGGCTCTCTGCAGAAGGATTTGAGAACTCTGTGTTCAAGGGAAAGGGTATACAGAATAAAAGGGCGTGGGAGGTGAGTGGTGAGCTAAATGGTCACCGTGAAGCTCTATTTAGTGATCAGTAAATCTACATTTTACATAAGGTAAGATGAACATTCCAAAAAAAGGGAGTAGAGGAAATAGTCAATTTTTTGGTCTCCTAAGGATGAGTAGAAGAGTGATTGATCTCATCTCTTCCTTGGTCTGCATCTGTGGAGATGAGCTTGTAATGGGCATTCAGGAGTTTATTTAGGCTTCAGTCCTAAGGTTATGATTGACGTGCACTCACTTTGTAGGGTGCTATGTATCTTCAAATGTTTTAGGGCCGAAGGAAATTAGAAATATTTTACCCCAAAATACATTTCTTCGACATATTTTCAGATGGCTGCTGGCAAACAGTGACAACCTAAAACAAGTGACTGCAGCCAAGGTCTCAATCAATGCAGGTTTATTAAGCCAAAGTTGAGGACACACCTGGAAAAAACAAAACCACAGACAGACCTGTGGCCGATTTTCTGAATGGAAATTTGGAAGTTTTAGCATTTAAAGGCATACAGAAAGAAAAAAAAGGTGGAGGTATAGTCAGACAAATCAGTTACACTCTGGAGAGACTCAGAAAAATCTATAACTTACATAAGATAAAGCAAATATTAGAGGAGTAAAGGGAGTGAAGGAAGCATCGATTATGTAGATGTCCCTGGGTAGATGGAAGTGGAAGAATGGCTGATCCTATCTTGTCTCTGTCCTGCACCTGTGAAGATAAACTTGTAATTCATTATTAGTGAGGAATCAGAAAAGACTTTAGTTTTAGGAGCTAGACATAGCTTGCAGACCTAAAGTTACAATTTTCATGTCCTTGCTTATGGGAGGCCAGCAAGCACTTCCCAAAATGTGAGGTCAGTCCTTCACAGGAGCCTGAGGCCTTGACCTTCTCTTTTACATAAGGAGTTGTGGGGTGGTCCAGAGATTTTTATTTTCTTTCACTTTGCCCCCATTGTTCAAAATCCTTCAGAGTAAACATTGTAAAAGACATGAGTTCATGGTTGTATGTTTCATCTAATCTCATTTTGCTAAGAAGGCTCATTATTAGATCATGTCCCACAGAGAGAACAGAAAATTAAATAAAGATGGACTAATGCCAATATTGCAGGCAAATAGTTAAAAACTCAAAAATGTTGGATAAGGCTAGAATCTAATAATGGATTTACTGTATCTTTTCCTGAATCATAATTTTCTCTAGTTTCCCTTTTTACCAAGGACATATTATAGCAGGACCAATTTATTTGCAAAGAAATTTTAGTCTCATTATTCTTGATCTGATTATTTGCATACATTTAACAAGAATAGTTATTGGCTACATAGGTTTGTTTTTTTTTTAAATTTGCTTTGCTGGAATTTCCCATCAGAAATCTTAGGTTAATCTTAAAAATCTCTTGAGCCAAGCCAAGGATACAACTGTGCCTGTAGATGCCTGTATGGATTGGGTAATTTCCTCTTTTCTTGAGGTCCCTAAGTAATGTGGGGTTCCTGAACCATCAGAATATGACATTCTTTACTTATCACAGATCAGGAAATGATACAGATAACATACCAGGCCAGTTATTCCAGAGGGCTTTTTATTGTCCGTACAATGCCAACTTAATTCCCTAAAGCAGTCTGGGAATATCTGAAAATATGCCATTCCAGTCAAAGCCTTGGTAAAATAATCCATGTCTCCAATTGTGTCCTGTTAGAAAAGAAAACAGATTTCTTATTGAATTTATGCAAATAACTATATTGTCATGAATAAGAATATGTCCAGAATATGGAAACTATTTGTAGGGAGAAAAATAAATACTTTAAATTTTGCTCTCAAAAATATAACTTACCAATTTATTGTAAACTATAAGTAGCTGAAAAGGAGGAAAGACAAGTTTTTTTGACTTTCGGAAAACAAAACACAAAAAGAATCAGCAATATTTGAAACAAAAGTCATTAAAAAATTACTCAGTCCCATGTAATTAATTTTTGTTCTGCTCGAGGTTGGGATAGCAATCCTCATGAACACATCAGCTTTTTAATTAATGTCTTGGAAGTTTTCCTAGTCCAAATGGTATGATATCCCAATATTATCAGCTGCATCTGTATTTAAAAATATTTGTTCAAAGTGCTCTCTATAAATTTTTTTAATGAAGGAAATTTTGGACTGTAGCCATTTAAAAACTACTTTTTAAGAAGAATCAAAGTAATATAATAATTGTGGGTGATAATAAGTCATAGAATATCCATGGTTAGAGACAATTGACAAAGAAATTTGGTTAATTTTGTAGCATACAACCATTTAACTTAATGACCTTAAGTATGACTGATAAAATACACCAAGACATATCAGAATTTTAGAAATATCATACAATTTTGGAACACATATAAATAGCACATTTATACAAATATAACTCCAAGAAATTTAAACATCATTTAATGTCCGTCGCTGCTTTCTGTATGGTTTTAACATGGCAAATAAGCATAATCTTTCTCTCTTGGACTTTCATTGGCTCTACTATTAAAAAGCTAGTTTGAAGTCAAAAAGACTGAATTTAGAATTTTGATTTTGTAAAGTTTGTAAAATATCAAAGGTTAAAACACTTGTCACAAATCAGGATCATAGGTTACTATAACATAATAATCATTAATTCAGCCAAAGTGATAATTCACATATTTTACAAAGCAAAAACTTTACCCACATTCCTGTCTTTTTATAACCCTTTTTAAAAACCCAAAACA
>NW_012149775.1:1367069-1375471 GCF_000956105.1 Propithecus coquereli
CACTCCCCAGAAATATTTCCATACACAAGAAATTATAAATATTAATACAAAATGTTAGAGCACACAGATCCTCTGAGGTATTACAGACCTGAACATTTTGCTCTAGTAAGACACCTAGTCAAGAAGATGTTTTGAGTAATTGTTTCACCATCCCATTGCAGGGGGAAATAACCTTGGTTTGATCTTTTCTGCCAAAGTGTCAGGAAGTAACTCACTTCCGCACGCCTTACTATGCCTGACTAGCCTGCCGATTCTAAACATCTACTACCCTGAGAGCCCCTACCCCCTCTTCCTGTGTGTCTTAGCAACACCCCTTAGCCAGTCGGGTAAGAACAAGACTGTGGGTGGAAATCCCGGCCAATGGGACGAGACACAGCCACAGGTCTGTGTTGGGGATGAAAGGTGAGGACCCCCCTGTAGTGCGGCTGCTCTGACTGCCGCTGGCGCCCTTCTGATCAGAAATAAAGGTTGGGCCTTGCCCAGACAGTTTGCAGTGTCTGACTACTTTCCTAACGACACTGCGGGTCGTTTCTAACACCACGATGCCACCCCAAAGATGTAGAGTGCACACGGGTACAGACGAAAGCCGGAGGTAGCATCATACTCTCAAGGCAATGGGTGGAAAGATGTTGTTTACTAGTCTCTTGTTCATCCGGCCGACCAAGAGCCTGCAAAGTGCCAGACGAAGCTCTTATCTCACATCACTGCTGCAAGGACGGGAGTTTGTCACTCCTCTTCCACCCCTAACCTCCCGGCACCTGCACCCTCACACTATATCAAAATTGCACACTGAAAATCTTCAGAGGGGACAGACACTGCCTCCCTCCACAGGAAAGGACACTCTCCAGTCACCTCTTCATTGAACATGGACATGAGGCTCAGGCTCCACCTGCCAGACTCTGACCAGGATGAGGTGACACAGAGAGGCTGGGACTGTGCAAAACACATTTTGGTAAAGATGGACAAGTGGCAGTGGTGACGTCCACTTGCCAGGATGTGCGGTGACAGCACTCCTTGCCGCAGGGCCCAGTGTCCAGCATCAGGGTGTCAGAGGTGTGAGCAGTGGCATCTGTCCCCAGCAGCAGGGGCAGAGGTTCCTCCAAGGGATCTGACCTAGGGTGGACTGTGGATTCTGCTTCTGGCTGTGTAGCCACAAGCCTGGCTTTGTGGCCTTCCCTCCAATAAAATTAGCCCCAATTACATATACACGAATGTGTAAACTAGAAAAATTTGGTTTCCATTGTTTGCTGCAAGAAGTGAATGAAAAATCAGTCTGGGGAACAGTGTCAGAGAGCAGGATTCAGGGATGTTCTATATGCAGAGCTGAGAGCCGATACCGGAACCTTCTACCTGGCTGTACCCCATGGTAGGGAGAACGATGCGAATCTCCCAACATCATGTTTCACAATTAATGACACATGTTCTCCTTTTTCTCCCTGAGGGAAAAGAGGACATTTAAATGGGTGTAAGACCCACCCTGGGCACTCTCTGGTCAATGGCCTCAGGGCTCCAGTCTGGCTGGGCACTGGGCTTGCCGGTGGCGCTTGAACAATACTCAGGCCTCTCCCAGAACCACCTGCTCAGAGTGTCCCGCACAAGAGCAAGGACTCGCGTGTTTACCAAGCCCTGCAGGTGGGCTGAGCACACACGTGGGTATCCTGCTCTGTGTTCTTGCTGCGGACGTGTGACCTGAAGACCAGCAGCATCAGCTCCACCCTTGTCACCAACACGGGACATCATGCTCCACTCCTGACCTTCTGTGTCTCAGCGCCACATCCAGGGGACTCCTGCACACACGGTGCAGTCTGGGACTCCCTGGTCTCTGCGCCTCCTGGACGTGGCGTCGGAACTGTGCAGTCGGCTCTGGGCGCGTGGTCGGATCAGATCCTCAGCACTGGAGGACCACAGTTCAGTCCTTGTTCCCTTTCTCTGCTGTAGCCAGTCACTCCCTTGGCGACCTCATCCCCGCTCGAGGCTTTAAATATCAGTTACATGGTGTCACCCCCAAATCTACTCCTCCAGCACAGACATTTCTCCTAAAGTCCAGACTTGTTGTCCAGCTGCCACCCCAGCCCCCTCCCCTGCACTCCTGGGGACGCCCCCTCCTCAAACACGCCCTGCCACAGTCGTCCCCATCTCCACGGACGGCAGCTCCGTCCTTCCGCTCACACAGCCCACACTGTGCGTGTCCTCCCGGATGCCTCTTCTCACACCCCAGATGCACTAGGAGACGCTGTAGAGTCCATCTTCAAAATGGATCCAGAACCCAGCGCTTCCCTGGATTTCCGCTGCTCAGCCGCCACCTGCAGCCTGGAACCTGCCCTCCTTTCCCGCTGTTCCCCACTCCTCGCTCCTCCTGCCTCTCAGTTCTGCTCTCAGCACAGCAGCCAGACAGATACTTTAAAAAGGGAAGTTGCACCATGTCGTCTTCTGCTCAGAACTGTCCTATAAGTCCCCATCTCACTCAGAGCAAAGGTCAGACCCTCCCCACACCCTCAGGCCCACCTGCTCCAGCCCCACCTCTGACCTCATCTCAGTTGCTCTCTGTGCAGCCTCCCGGCCTCCTCGCTCCTCCCACAGCGCAGACGCCTTCCTGCCCCGGTGCGTTTGCGCTAAGCTTCCCCTGCCTGGAAAGAACTTCCCAGCGTCCTCGCAGACACTTCATCGTGTCCTTCAAATCCTTCCTCAGAGCACGGAGCGTCCATGTTTCCCTTCTTTGCAACAAGGGCCACGCTGAGCCCCCAGTGCCACAGCCACCTTGCCTGTCCCCACACCCCACACTCTGGGTCATGTTCCCCTGTAACACTCACTGTCTTCTAACTGAAACACTTTCCTTGTTTGCTCTGCTCGTAGAACATAGTCTGTCTCTTCCCACTGGAACATACACTGCACAAGGCCAGGAATATTTCTGTTTTTACTTTAATGATGTTCCTCACGTGCAGGAACAGTCTGTCATGTATCTGGCCAAACAATGACAGTTGAATGAACTATCACTGTAGAGCACAGCCCTAGTCTAGACACAGGATCTTTATTAATGTAGCCTCAGGGCAAGTGCTGTTTTGTGGCACACTGTCCTGTCACACTGACATTGTGTTTACACGCTGACATCAATGCCACCTGCGCTGTTCTGTCCTCCCTCCGTCCGACCCACACAACCTTCCCGCACACTGCAGCACACAGAGATATTTCTCCCCTAGGAATAACCATCATCCTTGACTATGGGTCCAACTTGCCACACAAATATACAGCTAATTTAGAGCCTACTTTATAAATCCTTGAGTTTGGATTTGAGCCAGCGACAGGATTACTAGAACTAAGGGCAGGGATGGGAGTAGGTTAGCAGAGGAGATAGAAACCTAATAGGAATTTATCTAAGATAAGAAATGGTGGGATCTGTCCTAATTCCAGAATTGGGTTCCTTTAAAAAGGTTGGGTGCAGCAACCTGGATGGAACTGGAGGACGTTACATCAAGAGAAATAAGCCAGGCACACAGACAGACAGATGTCGTGTGTCTCTCTCACATGTGGGAGCTAAAAAAACTGACCTCACAGAAGTGGTGAATAGAATGGTGGTTACTGGAGGCTGGAAATGGGTATAAAAATGCAGTTTGATAGAAGGAATAACATCTAGTGTTCACTAGCACAATAGAGTGATTACAGTTAGTAATTCACTATATATTTCAAATCAACTAGAAGCTTTAGTATGTTCCCAACACAAAGAAAGGATAAACGTTTGAGGTGAGGGAGTCTGATTACCCAGATCTGATCATTACACATTGTATGCTTATACCGAAACATCACATGTACCCCATAAACATAGACAATTATCATGTATCCATAGAAATTAAAAATAAATAAAAATAAAGGAATAAAAAGGCTGGGGAACAGATGGAGAACAGAATTCAGGAAAGAGCCCTAGAAGGAGGGCAAGAGATTTCTGGGTCTGAAAGTTCATCTTTTGATACCACGGAGACTCCCGTGTGCAGGGGCTGCCCTGGGTGGTATCTCAGCCTCTGTCATCACAGGTCCTGCTGGACAAGGTTCTACTGGGACAAGGACAACAGAGAGGACGACACAGCCAAGGGGTGACCACATAAAGCCCATGATGGACTGAGCACAGCCTAGGCGCAGCCCAGTCCATACTAGTCTCCTCACAGCCTGTTCTGTCCCCACTTACAGCAGACTCAGCACAACAAACGCAAGGATTCCAGAAGGTTCTCAGGTCTTCCATTTATTTCCACTCTCAAAGTTTAGGAAATTCCTCCTTTAATTAACCCATCAACCTCTCATTACAAGAATTTGAGAAAATAAATTTATATTCAATTCTTATTTTCAGTAGGGAAGTAGCTCAGCGCACCATGACGTTGAGACAGGGATGGAGACGTCCCAGTCCTTCCTCGCTGGGACAGGAAACATGACTGGGCAGAGGGCACACATCAGTGTGGCAGAGGGGACAGGACACAGGGGTGGGCTGGCCTCTCCACCCCATCACATTACGGGAACAGGGACACAGAGTCATTCAGAGGCCTTTGCAGATAGAGAAGTCAGAGGCTCCTGAAGCCACAAAGGGGAGGCGTGAACAAATCCTGCATCGCTCAGTCCCACACAGGCAGCTGTCTCACACTGCAGAAAAAAATAAGCAGGAAGAAATTCAGGTCAGTCACAGTAAGTGGTGACACTATGAACAGGGCACGACACACTCAAAATGTCCCTTCAAAGACTCCCCAGAAGCCCAGCTTTGTCCCCACTTCCCCACCTCTCCCACATCAGGCCCCTAGGCTCTCACCTTTACGAGCCGTGAGACTCTCATCTAGCCCTGAGCACTGTCGCTGCCTGGGGCAGAACAAAACAGGACCTGGTCAGAGCCCACAGGAGATGCGGCTACAGGAGGAATTATGGGGTGCGCGAGCTCCCCCATGGGCTCCTGTCTACACTATCCCAAAGGTCTCAGGGACCTTTGTCCCCCATACTTACAGGCAGCCTGAGCATAGCTCCCTCCTTTTCCACCTGTGGAAAGAAAATGCCCTGTGAGAGGCCAGAGAAGAGGCAGGGCCATGAGGTGCTAGAAGATCCCCTTAGTCTTAGACCCCAGAGAAGGTTCCAGAACTGTGACTGAAGATCTAGGCCAAGATTAAGAAACACGAGGAAAGGAGGGACTTAACCAACTGCCCTCCTGGAGGTCTGTCCTCAGCAGGAACCTGTCCCTGTGACTGGTGACTTCTGGGATTCAGGTCCCCATTACCACCATCGTCAAGGTGATAAATTTGTTCTTCACTTTCCATATCCTTTACAATAGAGCAAGTGTGAGCAAACATGGCCCCTGAATGACGCAGGGCACACTTCTGCCTGGGCGTGAAACCCCCACTGGGACAAGAAAACCCAGACCCCACCCTCACCCCTTCCCCACCTGAGCTCTTCTTCCTCCACATCACAGCGATGACAACTCCAGTGAGCACAGCTCCAAGGAGGACCAGGCCAGCAACGATGCCCACCATGGGGACGCTGGGCTGGGAAGGCGGCTCTGGGAAAGGATGGGAAGGTGAGAGGCCTGACCCCAGGCTCAGCCCTGACCCTGCTGAAGGGCTCCAGAAGGGCCCCTGCTTTCTCTGAGAAGAGACCTGACCCCCAATCCCCTCCTTACCCCATCTCAGGGTGAGGGGCTCCGGCAGCCCCTCGTGCTGCACATGGCACATGTATTTCTGCTCCTCTCCAGAAGGCACCACCACAGCCGCCCACTTCTGGAAGGTTCCATCCCCTGCAGGCCTGGTCTCCACAAGCTCGGTGTCCTGGGTCTGGTCCTCCCCATCCCGCTGCCAGGTCAGTGTGATCTCCGCAGGGTAGAAGCCCAGCGCCCAGCACCTCAGGGTGGCCTCACGGTCAGAGACGGGGTGGTGGGTCACGTGTGTCTTTGGGGGGTCTGAGGAGAGGAGTCAGAAAATTCAGGCACTTTGCATCCCTCATGGGACACTCCAGCAGTGCTCATGTGACCTCCTGAGAATGGACAGGACAAACCCGGTGAGGGAAGGGAGTGCGAAATCCAGACACCAGCCTGGCCCCAGGGGTCTGAGATAATCTCCTACTCCTCAGAAAGTTCTAGTCTCTGACGGGGAGAACGCGGACGTCCGGTCCTGGCCTGAGTGAGGCCAGCGACTCAGAAGGGCGGGAATCAGACCCCAAATACAGAGTGTGAGGCAGAGAACACGGCCTGAGAGGAAAAGTCACGGTGCCCACGGCTGCTGCGGGGTCAGAGGGAACCGCTGATCGGTCTTTCAGGGACTGTCTTCCCCTCCATTCCCTGGGGGACTCATCCCTTAACTGTCCCAGAGGGAAGGGCGGGTCCTCAGAGTCACTCCCTGGAACAGGATCTGGACACCCAGGAGGCGTCTTCCTGCTCTGGACCAGAGGGAGGGCGACCTTCTAGCGTTGGTCCCATTTTCCTCCCCTCCTTGTGGGAGCAGAGCGGGGACGTCTACAGGAGATGTGGGAGGCGCCCCGCGGCCCCGCGTACCCGCGCGCTGCAGCGTGTCCTTCCCGCGCTCCAGGTATCTGCGCAGCCAGTCCACGCACCTTCCCTCCAGGTAGGCCCTGTGGTGCTCCGCCGCACCGGCCGCCTCCCACTTGCGCTTGGTGATCTCAGCCGCCGTGTCCGCCGCGGTCCAGGAGCGCAGGTCCTCGTTCAGGGCGATGTAGTCGGCGCCGTCGTAGGCGAACTGCCGGTACCCGCGGAGGAGGCGACCGTCCGGCCCCACGTCGCAGCCAGACATCCACTGGATAGTGTGAGACCCTGGCCCCGCCCCCGCGGTCAGCCACGCCCACTCAGCCCCGCCCCCCCCCCAACCCGCGGGGATTTTGGCCTAAACCGAAAATGAAACCGGGTGAAAGTCCCCTTGGGCTCCTCTGGGGTCGAAGGTCTCGGCGGGTCCCGCAGCCTCGGGGTGACTCTCGGACCCGGAGACTCGGGGCGACGCGGGCTTCTCTGTGGGAGTGGGGAGGGGTCTGTGACCCGAGCCCGGGGTCACTCACCGGCCTCGCTCTGGTTGTAGTAGCCGCGCAGGGTCCGCAGGCTCACTCGGAAAGTCTGTGCGGCGTCCTTGGCGTTCCGTGTCTCCCGGTCCCAATACTCCGGCCCCTCCTGCTCCACCCACGGCGCCCGCGGCTCCATCCTCGGATTCTCGGCGTCGCTGTCGAACCGCACGAACTGCGTGTCGTCCACGTAGCCGACGGAGATGTACCGGGGCTCCCCGCGGCCGGGCCGGGACACGGCGGTGGAAAAATACCTCATGGAGTGGGAGCCTGGGGGCGGGGAGGGGCTGAGACCCGGCCGACCCTCCTCCCCGCGCGGCGCCCGGGTCCTGCGCCCCCGCCGGGCGGTCCTCTCGCTCCTCCCCGCAGACGCCGCTTCCCTCCCGACCCCGCACTCACCCGCCCAGGTCTCGGTCAGGGCCAGGACCCCCGAGAGCAGCAGGAGGAGGGTTCGGGGCGAGACCTCCATCCTCTGGGTCTGGGCAGACTCTGAGTCCGGGTAGGTCCGTGGGGACTTTACAACCTGGAACTGCGGCGACGCTGATTGGCTTCTCTGGAAATCGACAACCAATGTGAGTGAGAACTGGGGCCGCGTCAGCAGTATCCAGGAAGAAGGACCTGACACGGGTTGGAACAGGGAGAAGTGAAACCCCGGGGAGACGGGGAATCCCCAACGCTGAGCTTCCCCGCCCCCGACACTCTGAGAGGCACGCCCGGGGCGCTGCGACATTCCCCTTACCCCTCTCCTGCACCAAGCGCTCTTTGTCACACTGTCTCCCTGAGTCCCGGCCCAGGAGCTGTCTGAGGAAACCAGGAGAGACCCCCAAGCTGGGTCCGGCCCCTGTCCCTTCACTTCCCGCCCCGGAATCCCTCTCCCTGAACTGGACTCCCTGCCTCCTACTCCTTTCCTCTACCCCTGGACTCTTCTAGAAGAAAACTCACCCCAGGGAACGTGATGCCAGAGTGAGCTCGCCCTCGGACTGTAGGTGTAGAGAGGGGGGTTTTCTCTTTAAACCTGGAGAAATTGTGTTTGAATGCACCAGACAGACACTCTCTTAGAGACCTGTTTCCTTTTTGGTTATTGACTAGGGTGGGCAGCACAATCTTGGTAACCCCTGAATGATCAGGAATCTTTTTTTTTATGCTTCAGTGTTTATTTTCTAAAGTTAGGATTAAATTGTTTGTCTTCAGTAGGCAGAAGTTAGGTTTGGGGAATTCATGTCTGTGAAATGACAAAGAAAATTTATTACAAATGGCATATCAGCCTTAATAAAGTTGGTTTCTTTTTTGAGACACTAGGGAAACTTGAATAACATATTCAGTAATGGGATGAGCTGGATTACTTGGGATAATTCTAAGAAATCACGGGTCAGCAGAAA
>NW_012149775.1:1375521-1378660 GCF_000956105.1 Propithecus coquereli
GCAGCAGGAGGAGGGTTCGGGGCGAGACCTCCATCCTCTGGGTCTGGGGAGACTCTGAGTCCGGGTAGGTCCGTGGGGACTTTACAACCTGGAACCGCGGCGACGCTCATTGGCTTCTCTGGAAATCGACAGTCAATGTGAGTGAGAACTGTGGCCGCGTCAGCAGTATCCAGGAAGAAGGACCTGACACGGGTTGGGACAGGGAGAAGTGAAACCCCGGGGAGACGGGGAATCCCCAACGCTGAGCTTCCCCGTCCCCGACACCCTGAGAGGCACCCCCGGGGCGCTGCGACATTCCCCTGACCCCTCTCCTGCACCAAGCGCTCTTTGTCACACTGTCTCCCTGAGTCCCTGCCCAGAAGCTGTCTGAGGAAACCAGGGACAGACCCCCAGGCTGGGCCCGGCCCCTGCCCCTTCACTTCCCGCCCCGGAATCCCTCTCCCTGAACTGGACTCCCTGTCTCCTACTCCTTTCCTCTCCCCCTGGACTCTTCTAGAATAAACTCACCCCAGGGAACTTGATGCCAGAGTGAGCTCGCCCTGGGACTGCAGGTGTAGAGACGGGGGTTTTCTCTTTAAACCTGGAGAAATTGTGTTTGAATGCACCAGATAGATAGAGACTCTCTTAGAGACCCGTTTCCTTTTTGGTTATTGACTAGGGTGGGCAGCACAATCTTGGTAACCCCTGAATGATCAGGAATCTTTTTTTTATGCTTGAGTATTTATTTTCTAAAGTTAGGATTAAATTGTTTATCTTCTGTAGGCAGAAGTTAGGTTTGGGGAATTCATGTCTGTGAAATGACAGAGATAATTTATTACAAATGGCATATCAGCCTTAATAAAGTTGGTTTCTTTCTTGAGACACTAGGGAAACTTGAATAACATATTCAGTAATGGGATGAGCTGGATTACTTGGAATAATTCTAAGAAATCACGGGTCAGCAGAAAGCTTTTCCACACTTAACATAATATTTTAAATTTCAAGTTCATCAAATAGCATAAAAAATTATATTCATATAAACAATGCCTGTTAATATTGTTAGGGCACAAAGTATTCAAAGAAACATAAGCAAGTTGCTCCCATTATAATGCAATCAAATTTTTCTTTAGAAACAAGTTAAAATCTCACAAAATAGAAATAGCTACAAAAATCATGAATGTAGAATGCTGACTTAAATCTCATAATTAATTAACAGCCTCTCCTTTTTTAAAAGTACACGATAATGAAAATTATATGGAATGATCAGGAATCTAAGTTGTAAAAGAAGTGAGTTTGGCCCCTCCATATATAAATGTGTCTAAACGTGTTACAGTTAGACTCACAACGCTCCCAAGTTTTACTCTCCCAGACGATGTGTCTTGGACTCTGAGTTGTTGTATTTTAAAATTGTCTTTGTTCTACAGCCCTGAGTCTGTGTGTGAGAGTCGAGGACATCCCCTCATATAAAGAAGCACAATCTGTTACTGTCTATTTCAGCCAGGAGTTGTAGGACTTTAATCACTTCAGAGCTGCACATGCTTAGTCAGAATGCCCTTCACCAGTGTTCATGCCTTGCCTGTTTTCATGAATCATTCACATCTAAGCTGTGTGCGTATTTTGGGGGGACACTTGGTATTTTTACCCTGATTAACATTAGGAGGCAATTAGCATTTAGGCAGCCTCACAAATGTATGAATTATGAAATAGAGGCTGCTGGAACAGCAAGAGCCAATCATGGAGCTACACATGGGGAGTTAGTACCGCCTGGGACGGAGGACCAGGAACGGGTCCTTTGGAGACATCTATCTGCCTGATGAAGAAGCTGCCAACGAGCTCAAGTGTGAAAACAAAGCACCCCCACCTGCACATTGAGAGCAAGTTCTACATTTTTTTAAATTAGAAGAAAAAAAGAAAAATTACCAAATACAAAAACACCCTGCTGGGCTCTGTACATATGTTTATTAAAATCTATAAAACACTGTTTAAATCTGAGAATTCCACTGCTTTAGAACTCTTTCCCTCTGCTCCTGTTCCTCAGCTCCTGCTTCTCCTCCCTTCCCTCTGTCCCTCTCATCCCACAGGCCACTTCTCCTCTTAGTCCCACGGACTCTCACTCCTGACCTGTGGCACTAGCACTGTCCCCTCACCTGCTGCCCACACTGTCCTCCCCACAGTGGTCAGCAGTCCTGCTAATGTGAGTCAGGTCCTGTCATTTTTTCACTTAAAATGCTCCCATGGGTTGGTTTCACTCTTGTGAAGCCTCTGGAATGTAAGGGACATGGGCACAGGGGCTTTGGGCTGTTTGGGTCAAAGCTCTATTCCCAGTATGTAAAGACAAACCCGGTACAAAGTAGGCACTAAATTAATTTATGTTCCATGAATAAATGAAATCTCATTGTCTTAAAATTTAATTTACTCACATAAAAATCATAAATGGAAAAATACTAAAAAAGTTAGGAAAAATTTTATTTCATGCAACTATTACATATCAGTTCATAAATTCATTCCAGTGGAAAAAATGTTATGTGCTTATGAGGCATGGTGTGGATGCGTTCTCTGTTCAGGGTTTCACAAAGCTGTGTCCTCATCTTGAGATTGGGTCCTCTCCCAAGCTTATGTGGAGCCTGTGAGCAGAGTTCAATTTCTGGCAGTTGCAGGACTGAGGTCCTTGTTTCATTGCTGGCTATCAGGGCCTGGAGTGGGGGGGCTGTTCCTGATTCCTGGTGGCCCCAGCATTCCCCGCCACGTGGCCTCTCCACTTTCAAAGCTCACAGGGAAGAAATTTCCTCACATGTGTCCCTGTCACACTGTGAATATCATGCTCAGGAAGAACCCAATCATTTACGAGCTCACCTGATCAGGACAGTCCAATGCAGGATAGTCCCTTGTCCTAAAGTCAACTGATTTGGGACCTTAGTTATTTCTGTAAATCCATTCGCAGCAGCACCTACATTAGTGGTGATTGAATAACTGGGGGAAGGTGAATAAGCTGGAGGTGGTTATTGGGGGACATCACAGAATCAGCCTAGCATGGCCTGGATCTTCCTTTTGTGTTCAGTTGGGTCACAGTTGGAAATAGAAGTTCAAGTAAATAGATGGTTGTGAGTGGTAATAAAATACACCCTATTTAGCCATGGAAATTCTTCTTAGCTCCTAAAAC
>NW_012149775.1:1380565-1382624 GCF_000956105.1 Propithecus coquereli
ATGAAGTAACAACTTGTGCATCCGCCACTGGCGTAAGAAACAGAACCTATGAAGCCGCCATGGGCTGCTGCCTAATCCTGACTCCAGAAGGGTCATCTGAGTCTTCATTTCTCTAAAGATTTTTACAATACTTGTCTATATCCCCAAAACAAATATTGGTTAGTTTTGCCTTTTTTTTAAATTTCAGAATACTACGGGGGTACAAACGTTTTGGTTACATGCATTACTTTTGTACAGTTTTAGACAATGTTATAAGGGTGTGTATCTCCCAGTTAGCGTGCGTTGTACCCCTTAGGTGCAAATTTACCCATCCCCTCCTCCCTCTCCCACCTTCTTGATTTCCATTGAATTTTACCATCATATATATACATGACTGTTGATCATTAGTTCCAATTTAAAAGAGAATAGATGTGGTCTTTGTTTTTCAATTTCTGTGATACTTCACTTAGGAGGATGGTCTCCAGTTCCATCCAGTTTGTTACAAAAGGTATTACTTCACCATTTTTTTTATAGCTGAGTATTTCTCCATGGTATACATATACCACATTTTATTAACTCACTCATGTATTGATGGGCACTTGGGTTGTTTCCACATCTTTGCAATTCTGAATTGAGCTGCTATAAACATTCTGGCGCAGATGTCTTTTTTATAGAATGTATTTTTTTCTTTTGGGTAGATACCCACTAGTGGGATTGCTGGATCAAATTGTAGGTTAACTTTCAGTTCTTTGAGGTATCTCCATACTACTTTCCATAGAGGTTGTCCTAGTTTGCAGTCCCACCAACATTGTATAAACGTTTTTTCTCTCCACATCCATGGCAGCATCTATTGTTTTGAGATTTTGGATAAAAGCCATTCTCACTGGAGATAGGTGATGTCTTATTGTGGTTTCAATTTGCATTTCCCTGATGATTAGAGACACTGAGCATTTTTTCATATACTTATTGGCCATTATTCTGTCTTCTTTTGAAAACTTATGTTCATGTCTTTTGCCACCTTTTTAATGGGGTTGTTTGATGTGTTCTTGCTGATTTGCTTGAATTCTGTGTAGATTCTGTTTATTAGTCCTTTATCAGATGTATAGCATGCAAATATTTTCTCCCATTCTGTAGGTTGTCTATTCACTGTATATTGTTTCCTTGTCTGCGCAGAAGCTTTGTAATTTAATCAGGTCCCATTTATTTATTTTTGTTGTTGCTGTGATTGCCTTTGAGGTCTTCTTCATAAATCCTTTGCCTAGGCCAATATCTATGAGTTTTTCCAACCTCTTCTAGAAATCTTACAGTTTCATGCCTTAGGTTTAAATCTGTTATCCATCATGAATTAATTTTTGTGAGTGGTAAAAGAGGGGGGATCCTGTTTTAGTCTTCTACATGTAGCTATCCAATTTCCCAGCACCATTTATTGAATAAGGATTCTTTTCCCCAGTGTATGTTTTTGTCTGCTTTGTCAAAGATCAGATGGCTATATGAGATGGTTTTATATCTGGGTTCTCTGTTTTAATGCATTTCTGTCTCTACTCTTGTGCCAGTACCATGCTGATTGGGTTACTATAGCCTTGTAGCATAGCTTGAAATCTGGTAAAGTGATGCCTTCTGGTTTGTTCATTTTGCTTAAGGTTGCATTGGGTATTCAGGGTCTTTTCTGATTCCAGGAGACTCCTGGAATTGATAAATAAATTCAGCACAGTCTCAGGCTACAAAATCAATGCACACAAGCATTCCTATACACTAGCAGCAGTTAAGCTGAGAATCAAATCAAAGACTCAATACCTTTCACAATTGCAATAAAGGAAATAAAATACCTGGGAATATATTTAACCAAGGAGGGGAAAGACTTCTACAGGGAGAACTATGACACAGTGAGGAAGGAAATCACAGAGGATGTAAACAAATGGAAAGACATATCTTCCTCACGGACTACACAATCAACATTGTTAAAATGTCTTTACTACCCAAAGTGACTTACAGATTCAATGCAATCCCCATTAAAATACCAACATCATTGTTTGCAGTTCCAGAAAAAATAGCTTTGGCTGTTTTTAAACTTCCTGTACAC
>NW_012149775.1:1393263-1393754 GCF_000956105.1 Propithecus coquereli
GGGGTCTCGCTCTTGCTCAGGCTGGTTTCGAACTCCTGAGCTCGCCCGCCCGCCTTGGCCTCCCAGAGAGCTAGGATTACAGGCGTGAGCCACCGCGCCGAGGTGATTGTTTCTTTTTCACCGGAAGCTCATTTAGACAACTTGGAAGTGAAACCTGGTGGGAAGGGCACTTGGTTAATCAGATGCAGGATGCGTGTGTCCAGGGTCCTGAGGGCACAGCGCATTACAGAGGAGTGTGAATAAGATAAACTGGCACCTTGAGTAGGGGACAGATGACTCTTAGCCACAGCATGAGAAGTTTTTGATCATGTTAAATAATCCAGACATGTCAAGAAAAGCCAAGTATGGAATTAAGTTATACTGTAGGAAGACGTTGTTTTTCTAAACCTTTAAGATAAAACATTTTAGTGTCAGGCCATAACAACAGACTTAGAACCAGAGTAGGGGAAAACAGGAGCTGACAAAATGTTCAAGGAGAGAAAAAGCTGAAA
>NW_012149775.1:1395657-1396207 GCF_000956105.1 Propithecus coquereli
CATTTATCCCACTTACATTTACCTAATCTATTCTTAGTAATTTACTGAGATTATCTATGAAAATTCAGACAAAGCTAGGTATCATTTCAAATTGTTTTCCAGTTAACCATTTTTATAGTTTGTGAATATTAGATATATACCTAAGTAAGAACCTTAGAGTTAAACACGTGAGTATTTTTGCTGATAACTCAAGAAGGTTCAGGTGTTTTCATTAAACCAACAATATTAAATTGGTCTTCTAAAAGAATCACAGAAACAGATCATTTTTGGGGGACTGGCATTATAGTTTTAAAACCTCTGTGTCCATCACTGACACCTTAAAACACCCAGCAGAGGCAAACTCAATAAACCAAGGCAAAAATGTACAATATGCTTATTACAGCAGGGCTGACCTGGAATAGACAAAGACACACTCAGAGATTTGGCAAAAACAGGTTTTATGCTTCACGCTGGCCGGCAATTGGCCCAGAGGGGAATTTGGTCTCCCCAAATTCTGAGCACCAGACAAAGAGCACTGCAGTCTTTTATACACTCTGCTTAAGGAGGAGGG
>NW_012149775.1:1396779-1402805 GCF_000956105.1 Propithecus coquereli
AGTTTGTTCTAGTTCCCTATTTCTCCTTTGAACTCTTTCTTTTAATTCTTTTACCTTAGCTGTCACTATTCCGGACTGGTTGACATAGTAGCAACATTCTTCTCCTAGGAATATACAGGTCCCTCCCTTTTCTGCAGTGAGGAGGTCTAGGGCCTGCCTGTTCTGAAGGGTAACTGCTGCCAAAGAGTCTGGTTGGTTTTGGAGAGTTATTAAGGAATCTGCTACCTGTTGTATGTCTGCGTTTAGTTCTTGAGATAGCTTTTGGTAGACATGTAGTGAAGTCCCTAATCCACCAAGTCCAGCTCCTACCCCAGCTATGATGCCTCCTCCCACGAGGAGTGGTATGAGAAAAGGAGCTCGCTTTTCCCGGACACTTGGGTGGGGGCTTAAAGCCTTCTCCGTTTGAGGAGTGGTGTATATAGTGATGTCTGGGGTAAGGAAAATCTGGGTGTAGACCCCAGTCCAGTTGACTGGGAGGCAAAGGTAAGCAGTGCTACCACAAAGGAAGAACATGGCCTCTCTTGGACAGTGCATACTGGACTTAAGAGTTTGGTTGTTACTGCATAGACTGACTGGCAGAGTCCCTACAGGTTTATTTCCTTTTAGGTTGAGACAAGTGATGTTAGGTGTCTTAGCCAGATGGACATTATATGCCACTGGTCCAACTAGGTGTGTCCTGCTGGGGTTGACAGTGGAACCGATAGGATCATTCCAACCCGAGGGGACAGGGACTCCAAGGTATATACGTCTTTGGAGGGGCAAACAAATCCAACATTGGGTATGATTGGGCAAAACGTTAAAGGTGGTGTTGAGAAACTTGGCTATCTGGGGAGCAGTATCCAGGGGCCCCGAAATTGGCCTTACTATACTCGGGGGATCTGGAAGTTGTGAAGCAGTATCCTGGGGACTCGAAGCTGGCTTTACATATGCTCTGTACTTTCTATGTTTCAGGTTCCACTAAGGAGCCCAGGAACATATGTCCAGCAGATGCTGGCACCCTTTTCTGGCCTGTTATCTTTGTCTGGTCCACACCCATCTTTTGTTGTAGTACCTGTTCAATATCTTCTACTCTGCCGAGTGCAGATTTGTGGGTCTATGTAGCAATCTCCCTTAAGACCGGTATAAGCCTGAAACTCTCCGGCTCTGTAACACGGGTAAAAATCATCATCTGACTCATCACATTTCCAGACTCCCCGGATACATCCTGGAGGGCAAGGGAGAGGGCTATTGATGGCTGTAAGTGGGAGACAGACAAGGATTAGAATGGGGAACAACATTGTAACCAGGACAGGAACCCCACCACAGCCCAATATAAGCTGACTAATAACAGTCTTTCCCCTGGCCCCCAGTCCTCTGGGGCCACTGAGTGAAGTCCAATGCCCAGTAGTAAGGTCAATAGTCCAAACAGGCCGATGGCGATGTAACAGACTGGCTTGGTCATTTGGCTTGGGTGTCCTCTGGCGTGGTTGCTGGGCCGCTGCTACACCGGAGGTGGATTCTCAGTGGGTCCTCTGGGTCATGTTGCACTGTCCAGGTGTCCTGGTTCCCCTCAGGTGTGGCCTTCTTTATTCTCATGTGATGAATCCAGGGTGCTATTCCTGAAACTTTAACAGCAGTGGGTGTGATTAAGACTACAGTGTGAGGGCCTGTCCGAGTGGGCTCTAGTGGTGTTTTCTTCCAGTCTTTAACCCAGACTGAGTCTTCAGGTTGGTGTGAGTGGACTGGGTGTCCCATTGCTATAGGAATCTTTTCTAGAACATTCTGATGAATCTGACTCAGGGTTTTGATAGGGAAATAAGCTGAGTGTGTAGGATCTTTTCCCCTATCTGGGTGAGGTCTCCCTTAAGTTGCTTGATTATGGTAGGGGCCCTTCCACATAAGATTTTAAAGGGTGAATATCCTGTCGGCCCTGGAGTGCATCTGACTTTAAGCAATGCTAGACTAAATAAATCCATCCAAGGTAACTCCCTGTCTCTTGACATAGCTTTGCAAGGGTGTTTTTAAGGATCCGGTTCATGCGCTCTACTTTCCCTGAGCTCTGTGGTCTGTATGCAGTATAGAGTTTCCACTTGACCCCCAATGCTTTAGTTAAAGTCTGTGTGATTTCTGTCATGAAGCTTGGTCCGTTGTCGCTGCCGATTGAGAGTGGCAAGCCATAACGGGGGATGATCTCCCTTAGAAGAATTTTTACTACCTCTTTAGTCGTTTCAGTTCGGGTGGGAATAACCTCTGTCCATCCTGAGAATGTGCATACCATTACTAACAGGTATTTCATTCCCTTGCATTGTTTTGCCTCGGTGAAATCGACCTCCACATCTTCAAAGGGAGATGTTCCTGTATGTTGAATACCTGGAGCAGGCCTGGGCCGTGCGACTGCATTATTCCTGGCACATGTCTGGCAACGAGCGCAAATGGTCGCAGCTAGAGAAGGGAGTCTGGGGATGTAATAGTGGCGGTTAAGTAAGGTGGTTAGGGCATTCTTTCTCATGTGTGAGTGTAAATGATATTTGGAGGTGACTGAGTAGGCCAGCTTTTCAGGTATGAAAATCCGACTGTCCGGTAGGTGCCACCACCCTGTCTTGGTCTTTTGGGCTTTTTCTCTTTCTGCCCAGGCCTCTTCCTCTGGGCTGTATTTAGGTTGTTCAGGCCACTCTGGTGCTAGGAGGATTTTACTGGCTTTCGATGTGCCTTATTCAAGGTTTTTCTGTCCTGCTACAGCTTTCGCTGTCTGATCAGCCAGATGGTTGCCAAGGGTGACTGGATCTGTTCCCTTTTGGTGGCCTCGGCAGTGTATTACAGCTATTTCTTTTGGTTTCCACACAGCTTCTAACAGTTGGGGAATTTCTTCCTTATTCTTTATTTCCTTACCTCCTGCTGTTAGCAGCCCTCTTTCTTGGTAAAGGGCTCTATGGACATGTAAGGTACTCCAGGCATATTTTGAGTCTGTGTATATGTTGGTTCTTTTTCCCTCTGCATATTTGAGTGCTTGTAACAGGGCCCATAATTCTGCCCTCTGAGCGGACCATCCTGCCAGCAAAGGTTCAGCTAAAACAGCTTTGTCTCTGGTTGTTACAGCATACCCCACCTTTCGTTGTCCATCTTGGACATAGCTGCTGCCATCTGTGAACAGCTCTAATTCTGGGTTCGGCAGGGCAGTGTCTCTCAGACCAGGTTGGCTAGCATAAACTTCCTCTGTTACCTCAAGGCAATCGTGGTCCAGGAGTCCAGGGTCGATGGGCAAGAGGATCACAGGATTTAGAGTCCGTATGGCTTCCAGGGTTATTTGTGGATTTTCACACAGTGGCCCTTGGTATTGGGCCAGCCGGCTGCTGGAGAGCCAGCGGTGCCCTAGATTGTTGATAAGCTGTATTACAGTGTGTGGGATATGAACTCGGGTGTGCCAGCCCAGGGTAAACTTGTCTGCTTCTTTGATTAAGAGAACAGTGGTTGCTACAGCCCTAAGACAGGAGGGCCATCCGGACGCTACTGTATCTAGCTGCTTAGACAGGTAAGCTACCAGCCTCTGCCATGGCCCAACAGGTTGAGTCAAAACCCTCATGGTCACATGGTCTCTCTCATTGACAAACAGGTTAAAGTCTTTAGTATGGTCTGGCAGTCCCAGGGCCGGGGCTCGATGGAGCTGGTCTCGTAAATCTCGGAAAGCTTCCTCCTGCTCCTCTCCCCACTCTAAATCTTGTGTCTCAGGTCCTTGCAGAGCCTCATAGAACGGTTTGGCTATTAGTGCAAACCCTTGTATCCAGATGCGACAGAACCAGATTGCTCCCAAGAATTCCCGCAGTTGTCACCGAGTGGTGGCCCTCCGGATTGAGCAGATTGCATGTTTTCTCTCATGTCCAAGTTCTCTACGTCCTTCAGTGATTGTAAATCCCAAATACTTGACAACTTGGTGGCAAATTTGTGCTTTCTTCCATGAAACCTTATATCCCCTCTCTGCCAGCAGCTGAAGTAAAGCTCGTGTGGCCTGCGAGCATTCATCCTTAGTGCGGCATGCTAGGAGGAGGTCATCTACGTACTGCAGAAGAGTGCAGTTGAGCTCTTTGCGAGGGTACGAGTCCAGATCTGCAGGCAGCGCTTCCCCAAAGATAGTTGGGGAATTGTTGAAACCTTGGGGTGATCTTGTCCAGGCGAGCTGCCGCCTCCTTCCAGTGCCGGGATCTTCCCACTTGAAGGTGAAAAGAGGCTGACTTGCCAGTGCCACACGGACACAAAAGAAGGCGTCTTTCAGGTCTAAACAAGTGAACCATTTGGCATCTTCAGGGATGAGCCCCAGGAGGGTGTAGGGATTTGGCACTACTGGCTGGAGGGTAATTGCAGCCTCATTTACTACCCGAAGGTCCTGGATGGGTCAGTAGGTCCCGTCAGGCTTTTTCACTGGGAGCAGGGGGCGTTCCAGGCTGACTGGCATTCCTTCAGAATGCCTTCCTGAAGGAGTTTGTTTAGGTGGGTTTGAATTCCCTCTCAGGCCTCTCTTGGGAGGGGATATTGCCTCTTCCTTATGGGCTGGGCTCCTGGCTTTAATTCTACTATTATTGGAGCTCGCTGGTGTGCCAGCCCAGGGGGATTGTCTTCTGCCCACACTGTTGGGAATTCTGCCTTAATTTCGGGGGGGTTCTCCTCTCCCAGTCCCATTATGTACCCAAAGTTGTGCGGGTTTCAAGGCCCTGGCAGGCGGCCCTTTGCAACCCGATAGCATGTCCCCGTCCATCTGGCCCAGGGGTCAGAATAAATCCACCATTCCATTTCTCTGGGAACTGAGACTGCCATTATCATGGACTTCAGGGCCGACAATGAGAGGTCAGCTGTCCCCTCGGGGCGGAAAGTGATTTGAGCTCCCAATTTATGTAAGAGGTCCTGCCCCATCAGGGGGATCGGAAAGTCTGGTAGGTAGAGGAATTCATGCATCACTTGGTGGCCTCCAAGTTGGCAGGAGTGGGACTGGCAGAAAGGTCTGACTACCTGGTCTCTGGTAGCCCCGACTATAGTTGCTTGTTGCCCTGTAAGGGGGACAACTTGGGTGGTCACCACTGAATATTCAGCCCTGGTGTCCACCATGAAAGTTATAGGTTGGCCCCCCACATCCATGGTGACCGTGGGCTCCCGGGGGCCAAGGTTTAGGGATCCCGGTTGGTCCTATTCGGAGTTTACGCCTGCAAGGCCAATTAGGTCCTGGGCCTCTGGTTCCATCTGGAATCCCTGAGGAGGGCTTCCTCTTGAGGGGGGGCCAGTCCTTCGGTGCGGGCACTCATTTTTCCAATGCCCTGTCTCTTTGCAGTATGCGCACTGGTCCCATCTTAGTGTCCCCTCCCTGAGGGGCCCCCTTTCAGGTTTTGTGCCAAGCCCTGGGGTCGACACAGGAGCCCTGAGTGCCGCTGCCAGGAATGTGGCCTTATGTTTCATCTTTTTGTCACTTTCCCTTTGGGCCACACGATCTCGGTTCCTGTACACCTTTTGGGCTACCTCCATCAGTTGAGTGATGTTCATCCCCGAAAACCTTCTAGCTTTTCCACCTTTTGCTGTATGTCTGGACTCGCCTGGGCCACAAAGGCTGCATTTATCATCCACTGATTTTCTGGGGCCTCTGGGTCAAAGGGAGTGTAGATCCTGTAGGCCTCACAGAGATGTTCGGAGGAAGTCACTGGGGGTTTCGTTGGCTTTCTGGGTAACCAGGGCCATTTTATTCATGTTGGTGGGTTTCTTTGCCCCTTCTTGGACCCCATGCAGAAAAGCCTCCTGGTACCTGACCAGTGTATCTTGTCCCTCAGGAGTGTTGAAGTCACATGTAGGCGCAACATCTGGGATGGCCCACTGTGCCCACGTCTCTGGATCAAGGACACCTGCTGGCGCGTTGTCTTGAACCCATTTCTGGGCCCCTGCAGTTATCCGGCGTGGCTACTTGGTGTTGAAAAGGGTTAGGAGAAGCTGCCGACAGTCCTCCCAAGTGGGTTGATGGGGCTGGCAGATACTCTCCAGGAAGTCTATCATGGTTTGTGCCTTTTTTTTTTTTT
>NW_012149775.1:1406495-1407003 GCF_000956105.1 Propithecus coquereli
AACTGAGCATGTGTGACGGTGGCCCAGGGAAACATGTTCAAGAAGTCTTGAGCAAGAGGTCCTGTCGTGGTTGGATCACAGGTCACTTTTATATCTGTTAGAGATGCAGGAATTGCATGCAAAATCACAGATCACCACGTGGAAGGTGCACATTGGTTAGGCCCAAAAGGTGGATCATCTTCAAGCAGGGGCTTAGAGGTTATAGGTGGATTCAAAGATTCTTTGATTTGTATTTGGTTAAAGAAACACAGCTTTGTCTAATGGCTTGCAATGTTATAAGTCAAGATAAGAAAGTCTGTTAATCAGATACAGGCCACAATATACTGCAAAAGAAAATAAAAATCTCAGAGGCCGGGCACGGTGGCTCACGCCTGTAATCCTAGCTCTCTAGAAGGCCAAGGCGGGAGGATCATTTGAGCTCAGGAGTTCGAAACCAGCCTAAGCAAGAGCGAGACCCCGTCTCTACTAAAATTAGAAAGAAATTAATCGGACAACTAAAAATATATAG
>NW_012149775.1:1407053-1407583 GCF_000956105.1 Propithecus coquereli
ACTGTCCTATGGTCCAGCTCCCAAAACCAGGAAGCTTCCGAAGACCTGTGGATGGACATTGTCTGTCCTGTGTGAGACCCCTGTACCCTCTGGTGCTGGCTGGCAGGTTGCTGTCCCAAGGCTTCCCTGGGTTCCTGTGTATGTGGCAGCAACTTGAAGCCCTTCCATTTCTGCTGTCTGCTACGCAGGTGTCTAACTGCACCTAAGGCAGTGGGGACATCCCTTAAGAAGATGCCGCACTATGGATGTGATGGTGTTACCGCAGGGCTGACCGAGAATAGACCGAGAGACACACACAGAGATCTTGGCAATATAGGTTTTATGTGCCGGCCGGCAAGGCTCGAAGGGGAATTTGCTCTCCCCAAATTCTGAGCACCAGACAAAGAGCATTGCAGTCTTTTATACACTCTGCTTAAGGAGGAGCGGCACGGCTATAACAGGGTTAACTTTAGTGAGGCAGGGTCCTGAGCTATTTTTACAGCCTGGTACACTAACTGCTACAGGTGATTTATGAGGGGAAAGGTCACAGG
>NW_012149775.1:1407633-1408533 GCF_000956105.1 Propithecus coquereli
TTTAAATAGCTATGGCAGTCAGTCTGGGTGGCATGTACCTGTAGTCCCAGCTACTCGGGAGGCTGAAGCAGGAGGATTGCTTGAGCCCAGGAGTTCAAGACCAGCCTGGGCAACATAACAAGATCTGTCTCTTAAAAAAACATGGTTATGGTTAAGGGACAGGGCCACTTAGCACAAACTTAGACATGTAACCAGAAAGAGAATCATCGAGAGATGAGTTGCCATCCCAAGAAGTTCTACTACAGCTTCACCAAGTGAGTGCTCAGGGGCTGAGGAAGAGTGGGGAACCCTTGTAACTACTGAAGAGGAGACAAAATTACCATCACATATGGGCCATTTAATTGTTTATCCAGAAAACCCCACAGAACCAACTGAAACATAGTAGAATTAATAAGACAGTTCATGATAACCACATACAAGATAAGTAATAATACCACTAATAGGTAAGAATACATTGGATACAAAATTCTCACAGTATGAGTTTTAAAAAATTGTGAAGTTCCTACAAACAATCTTATAAAAAAATGTATTAATGTAAATACACTATAATGATGATGAACTATTTTTTGTCACCAGAAACTCGCTCTTGCTCAGGCTGGTCTTGAACTCCTGAGCTCAGAACAATCCACCCGCCTCAGCCTCCCAGAGAGCTAGGATTACAGGCGTGAGCCACCGCGCCTGGCCACAAAGGCCTTTTTTTAAGGACATAAACCCACAAGGACAAGGATGTGGCTGTGAGAAGCCAAATTAAGAAGTTGGCAGATCCGCTCCTCTTGCTCCAGGCAAACAACTTCCTCAATCTGGGTGGAATATATCCCGAGAAATGTTTAACAGGTGTCAGAGGGTGGTACCATGCGGAAACGAGGGCATTAGAATGTTGATCCCTCTTCACCAAATTGG
>NW_012149775.1:1410843-1411461 GCF_000956105.1 Propithecus coquereli
ACTGTCCTATGGTCCAGCTCCCAAAACCAGGAAGCTTCCGAAGACCTGTGGATGGACATTGTCTGTCCTGTGTGAGACCCCTGTACCCTCTGGTGTTGGCTGGCAGGTTGCTGTCCCAAGGCTTCCCCGGGTACTGATTGGGAGGATCCTGCGTATGTGGCAGCGACTTGAAGCCCTTCCATTTCTGCTGTCTGCTACGCAGGTGTCTAACTGCACCTAAGGCAGTGGGGACATCCCTTAAGAAAATGCCGCACTATGGATGTGATGGTGTTATGGCAGGGCTGACGGAGAATAGCCCAAGAGACACACACAGAGATCTTGGCAATACAGGTTTTATGTGCCGGCCGGCAAGGCTCAGAGGGGAATTTGCTCTCCCCAAATTCTGAGCACCAGACAAAGAGCATTGCAGTCTTTTGTACACTCTGCTTAAGGAGGAGGGGCACGGCTACAACAGGGTTAACTTTAGTGAGGCAGGGTCCTGAGCCACTTTACAGCCTGGTACACTAACTGCTACAGGTGATTTATGAGGGGAAAGGTCACAGGGCAGGAGAGGAGGAGGGGCACGGTCACGACAGGGTTAACTTTAGTGAGGCAGGGTCCTGAGCTATTTTTACAGCC
>NW_012149776.1:0-442 GCF_000956105.1 Propithecus coquereli
AGAATGTCTAAGAATTAAATCCCACCTCCTAAACCTTCTAAGGTCAAGATATTGGATGAATCTATTATGATTTATGAACTTATTATTTTAGTAGTCTCAATTTTCTTTATATGAAATTGAGATTATTTTTATTTCTTTTTTTGTGGTAAGATTTAAATGGCTGAACACATGTAAAAAGTGTATTACACAGAAATATTAGGTAACTTTGAATTGTTCTTCTAACACAAAATACTGAATAATGAATGAATAACGAACAAAGATAATGAAGTTAGATAAGGTAGACCCTTTGATGGGATCTCTGAATGATTTAGGGTGCTGCCCAGCAAAACTTAGACACATGTGTTTTTAACTTCTGAAGAGTTTTCTAGATAGCATGAAGTTAGGCTTTTTCCTCTTTCACCCAGTGATGCAATTCTAGATTTTTAAACATTTTCCAGAATGT
>NW_012149776.1:11267-11687 GCF_000956105.1 Propithecus coquereli
TTCTGTATCTGGAAGAAAACAATAATTATGTAACAAAATATTTAAAAATCCTGTCAGCTGAGAATTTTATATTCATCAAAAATATTCAAAATTGAAGGTGAAAAAGACATATGAAATTAAAAGAATTCATATCCAATAGACCAACATTTAAGAAAAGTTTTTGACAGTCCTTCAGGTAGAACAAAACTGACATGATATAAACATAGATTGACATTGCATTGTAAAAAGTAAGTACACTGGAAAAAGAATTGAGAAGGGCTAATTTTAAGCCAATAAAATATCTGAGGAAAGACACAACACAAAACAGGGAGGTGAATAAAGCAAGTATGTTGTAATAAAATCCTCCCTTGTAAACACATCTGTCTTTTCCTTCCACATTTGGAAATGTTACCTAAGTTTTAAAAATTCTCATCAAAACAT
>NW_012149776.1:13549-13841 GCF_000956105.1 Propithecus coquereli
CTAAATCAGATAGGAAAACTGTAATGGTTATTGAATATTAAAATTTTGTTTATGTTTATAAAGCAAACCAAAACTAACGCTGTAAATACTCAAATGCCTTTTTTGTAGATGTGTCTCCTCTATAAAAGTGTTCTTTACTCCTCTATCCAAGAATCCTTCTGAAATCCTGAAAACTATATGTCATGAAATTTACCTGTTTATTATATAACAATTTTTTTTGTTCTCATACTTTTTTTTTTTATGTCCTATTGTTTCTTTATATACCAGTTCTGTTTTCCCAACTGGATTTGAA
>NW_012149776.1:15516-15870 GCF_000956105.1 Propithecus coquereli
AAAAATGAACTGACACCTATTTTCTTAACTAATTCTTTCCTGATTCACTTACGGGCCAGTGTTGGTAACTCTGTGGAAGAAACAGTGGTATAGATAGTACTTATATACTCATCTGTGTAATTAAATGTACAGATGATTCACTTGTTATGATACATCCTTTCTCTTGATTTACTATTTATAAAAGATTTTCCTGTTTCCCAGCTTTGTGATCTTGTTTATTTAACTTAAAGTTTCTGGCTTCAGTTTCCTTTTATGAGAAATAGGGATAATAATGTAACTCTTATCACAGGGCAATTGTGAAGATAAAATAATTCATGCAAAGCACTTAGAATAATGTTTTGTGCATATATCACT
>NW_012149776.1:29045-30202 GCF_000956105.1 Propithecus coquereli
AAAATTTATTGATGAAACAGGTCACTGACATTTTTAGTAAACATAATTATATGACTAATTGAAAAGTGTTATATTTTGAAAGATGAAATTCTAATACTGACTACATAGTATGGTTGGAGGTTCTAATGTGTTTTAGTTATAATATAAATGTGTCTCATAGAAATAAATATAGAATACTGCTTTATTGTAAGCTTTATTCATTAATTTAAACCTCACCACATTTGCATTTAAATGCATCTAATACAACTATATTGCATATAATGTTTTTATCAAAATTTTTGTCTTCAAATACATTTTTTACAGAATGTTCATACTTGTTATAAATATTATTTTCCTTTGTATGCTAAGAAAATGTCACTGATTCCTTTTGTTCAAATTTCTGATTTGCTATTAAAATACGAGTGCCATAATTAAAATATACTCATTTAAATAATAAAAGTATGGTGCTGTGGTTAAAAAAACAGGTTTTAAGGTCAATTTCTCTAGATTTAAATTTTGTCTCCTCTAATACTACCAGTTGCTATAAGGTAATCTTTATAAACATCATTTTTGTAATATGCAAAATAGTAATAAAAATATCCTGTAGAATATAGCAATAGGAGTAAACGCGATGATGAGTTCAAGACGTAGAAGAGGTTTTATTGCTGTGATGTCCCCTTATAAAGTTGAAGAAAGACTCATTCCTGTATTTCTTTTTTTCATTCTTCCTTTTTTTTTTTAATTTCAGAATGCTATGACAGGACTTCCATTTTTTTCCCCAGAAAGCATGCATACCTTTCCCTTGTTTTAATTTTTTTATTTTTATAGATTAAGGAGGTACCAGTGCAGTTTGGTTGTATGGAGATAGCGTGTAGTGGTGAAGTCTGGGCTTTTAATGTAACCATCATCCGAATTGTGTACATTGTACCCATTAAGTAATTTCTCATCCCTCACCCCCTTCCCATCCTCCCATCCTTCTGAGTCACCCATGTCTATTACTCCACCCTCTATAGAGCTTCCATTTCTGGGAAGATGGACTAGACATACTTTTCCCTACTTTTCCCACTAAGTACAATTTACAATTATGGTTATTTAAAATTAAAAAAAAAATAAGAAAATACTGAATGGTGGTGAGAAACAGCCAGCCAGGAAAACCTGAAGCCATAGGATGATACAGT
>NW_012149777.1:0-710 GCF_000956105.1 Propithecus coquereli
AATCACAAGCCAAAATGTGCATTTGAAAGACTGAGGAGGTACCTTCACAATAAAAATAAAACAAGAAGTGCCAAAGTGAAATGTTAGAGATATCAACTGTCAAACTTAGTACTTAAGGAAATCAGACATTTCATACTTAATAACATAGTATGACCTGCAAAGAAACCATCAACACTAGAAATTTTAAATATATATACTGGGAAGTTGACTTCACAGGCTGAGATATCTGATTTACTTGTATGAAAGATGCACTGGAATTATTTATGTGAACTGTGTTACATTTATGCCTAATTAGCATGCACATAACAATATCCATGTATACCCATAAATATGTGTCAGAGTACTTTTGCTGTAAGTTTTTGTGTGATTAGAACAGCATTTCTGTGAATCTCATTCTTTTTAGTTTACTATCTTGGAACCATAACTATTTGATCACAATCTTAAAACAAATAGTAAAAGTATGGTTAACATATATAGATTTATTTTGAGTGGTGGTTTTTGGCATTGCTTCTATACCCTACTGCAAGGAGACAACTGGTACATACTTTCTGGAGGACATTTGGCATCTCTGTGCATGACAATTGATATTTTAGAGATGTACACAAAATACAGTGTCTCTAGCAGTGAGGAGCCTTCTATGCTCCACTGAAGAATGCATTTCAAGTGCTTCATAGACCACCCAGTACATAGACTCCAAGTACAAGAATGGA
>NW_012149777.1:9410-10546 GCF_000956105.1 Propithecus coquereli
ACAGATAAATCAACTATCTAACCATAGTTTTGTCTGTGTGTGTGATTAGGACTACACACACTATAATTTAAATTATCACTTAAAATACAAATGTGTTAAGCTATTGATCCCTACCAATATTTATCCTTTTATTATAAATATTTATTAAGCAACTATTATATGCCGGGGACTTTTCTAGACACTGTAGACACAGTTAGGAATAAAGGCCGTGGACCAGTGGAATTTACATTCTAGAGGGGAGAAAACCAATAAACACATTTTCAAATAATGACAGATATATGCTTCAAAGAAGAATAAGGCAAGGGAGTGGGAAAGAGTCATGGGGTGCTGTTTTCCACTGAAAGATCAGGGAATTCCTCTCTGAAATAACATTTGAACAGAAAACTGAATTAAGAAGAGTGAATCTAAGGGAGCAAAACCAGTTAGGAGGCTGTGGCCACGGCCCTGGCAGAAGTATCAAGGACCACTGTGGGCGCATTGGCAGGTGCGGTGCAGTGAGGATAGAAAGGTAGAGAGGAGGTCAAGAGAGATTTACAATGTAGGAGAAAATTACTTAAAAATTTCATTCCAGTGGTAGCATTTACCTCAATTTTCTCACTGAATATCTAATGCAAATTTCAAAAGGGGCAGAGGGAAAACTTTCACATGCAAATCATAGAATTTAAAACTGAAGAACTATCTTCAACATAGCAGAAAAATCAAATCCCTAGGGCTCTAAGGATTACCAAAAGAGTTAACTATTAATTTTCCTCTCATCTTCAACAAAAGGCTAAAACCAGTGAAGTCATGATTAAAACACATAATGGGAAAGAACTCTGTAAAAGATGAAGACAGTTAATGGCTATGTAAACTACCACTATTAGTGGTTATATTAATTGTTCTAGGGAAAGCATATAGCATGCATTTACCTTATAATTTGTAATGCAAACTACATAAAACAAAAGATAGGCTAATTTGCTTTACGGTATTAACCACAGCAAACAATTGCAGGGTTCTCAGAGCTTATTTGCAATAATTATACGTTTTATTCAGAATGTTGCTTTAAATTCATTAGGCTTAATATATAATTTCCCTGAAGTGTTAAACTCTTGGATGTCAAAAATAAACACACCATTTTCTGTACCTTCGGCTTAATG
>NW_012149777.1:10596-12036 GCF_000956105.1 Propithecus coquereli
ATAAAAAATTTAAACGTGAGGTTAATTTACCTGTTGAACAAAATGTAAAGGGTTTCTTTTGTTCCCAGTTTCTCATGATTCATGCTTATTTTGGTGTTTGTCGAAGGAGTGAAACTATTGTGATGTTCAAATGGTAGCAGCACCTTTATCAGATGGTCCATTAGTCAGTTTTCTCATTGTGAAAAGCTGAACCTGGTCCACATAGCTGTCATTTAGCATTCTCGCCCATGAAAAGAAAAATTAAAGGATGATGGAAACTTGCTATTTTTCTGTTTCAAAAATAAAGCAAGGCAAATAAAACTATCATCAGGTCATTTTTCTCAGAAAAGCATTGGCTGTCATCCCAAAAACAAATTGAATTGTAAGTGAAAACATCCTCATTGATTTTTGCAAGACAAAGCAGAGTAAGTGGGGACAAAGCAGGCCAGGAGTTGAAAGTTAGGGAGGAAACTAAACTGCAAATGAGCACCCATGAACTCATGTTACTGTTGGCCTTCGCTGTATTTGATACACCAAGAACTGATATGGGATCTGATTTTACTGCTAAATATCTAGCTAAAGGTTGATTAACACAAATGTGTTGAATTTGGGGTACCTACATCCTATGATGCTAACTTTGGGCTTAAAATTATAGGTAAATGACCAAAGATGCTCTCTGTCAGCCACAGTTGAAATATTAGAAGGTATTCATGTAGGGTGGCTTTGTTTCCAGTAACTCAATTTGCATTACTTTGAATATAAGTGGAAATCATGATGTGATTCACATTCGAATGGAGGACAGTGGAAACAGGACAAATAATAGTACTGAGTATAGATACAATCATGTAATATCTTACTAAAACTTTTTAATTTGGCAAGATAACACTGCAAATAATAGGGTGTATTTATAAAACATTTATCCTCCAGCATAATACGTTAAAGACCGAGAGAGACATTGTATGATTAAGTAATGAAATCATTCATGGGAATAAAAAAGGTTTAAGAGTTATTTGTAGCTTCTTCCTCATAGTCTCTCTTCACTAGCTTTTATTAGATGGAAAAAATTTGGGGTGAAATTCCTCATGGACGGTGCTTACATTTATATTGTCTTGAGTAACTTTTTACACAGTTAGATAGATTCAACTTATAGGAACATCTTATTGGGGTAAACAACCTTTAAAACAGTGGTCCCCAACTTTTTGGCACCAGGGACGGGTTTTATGGAAGACAATTTGTCCACAGGCCGGGGGTAGAGGGGACTGCTTTGGGGATGATTCAAGCACATTACATTTATTGTGCAGTCAAACCTCACCGCTAATGATAATCTGTGTTTGCAGCAGCTCCCCAGCACTAGCATCACCGCCTCAGCTCCACCTTAGATCATCAGGCATTAGATTCTCATAAGAAGCCTGCAACCCAGATCCCTCGCATGCGCAGTTTACAGCAGGGTTCGCACTCATA
>NW_012149777.1:22721-24155 GCF_000956105.1 Propithecus coquereli
TTTTAAAAATTTTAATATGTGTTTCTCTTATGAATTTTATCCTTAGGAAATCATTGAAAGGCATAAATATATCCACACAACCACTTTTTTACCTCATTGTTTATAATAGGCAAAAATTAGAAATAACCCAAATATTCACCAATAGGAAATTGACTAAACACATCGCTGCACATTCATACAATGGAATGCTATGTAGCCATTAAATAAAAGTATTTACATGCATATTTATTAACATGAAAAGATGACATGATACATTGAGATTAAAAAAGACATGTTTCAAAGCAACAAATATGATGAAATCTCACTTTGTAAGTACAGAAAAATGCACAAACATCTCTCTCTCTACACACACACACACACACACACACACACACACACACAGACACACACGGAGAGATATACATCGTAAAGTAAAACTAGAAGCAATTTTATTGGATGGTGGGTTATGTGTGATTTTTCCTTTCTAAGATTTTTTATTGCCCAAATTTCTTCAAATATGAGCAGAATTCATTTGAATATTTGCAAGATATATAGTTATGTTCATTTTTTAAAAGTTATTACAATTGGAAAGTTTCATTCACAAAGAAATGAGAGTCCTTAAGGCTTAAAAGATAATCTGAAATAAGTAAGCTAAGGAATCTGTTGGTTATTTTCTAATATTCCCCTAGGTCAGCACCACAACCCCAGAAGCTATGAAGTTTTCTCAAATTCTGTCACTGAATTTTCAACATACATATCTGTTTCATGCAATTTTTTCCATCCAGACAGAATTCTTCTGAAAATCTTATTGCTAAGAGAATAATTACTCTTGTGCCTGCTAATAAATAAACAGCACAATCCTGACTCTGTAGTAATTTGGTATTCAGCGGGCTTTTCTCAGCTCTTTGAAAGACTGGCATCTTGTAGAATAGCTCTTTACCAATTCATTTCCTTTCTCCCATCAACTACTGCTGGAACCGATTGTATCCTCTGGTGTAAACCCATTTGACATTTGATTCACCTGTTGGCAGCCACCCAACCCTATCTGGACAAGCAGATCTCACTTAAGGGAAGACTTCAGTATTTTTTTCTGTAGTGTTTATGAGCTGCTTTCAAATGGTTGCAATGATCTTGGCAAAACCATTCAAAGTAATCTCTCACTCCTCTTCCCTACCACTGTCCTTTGAAACACAGCTTCCACTCTGTGTTTAGGTTCATTTATCTTTCAGCCCTGGTGCCCACGAGGCTTATGGAAGTTATCAATCAAAACAAATTTATGATATTCTTTTGTGAAAGTACTACAAGGTATTGGACAAAAATCAATGGAGAAATAAATAATAGAGAAACAATTGTTTAAGCGCAATTAAATTAAAAAGTTTATAGTTTCACCTCAAAGTGTAAGGGTGGTTAGAGAAATGGCTTAGGAGGAATGTAGACAGCCTACAGCCTTGTTTT
>NW_012149777.1:26525-26806 GCF_000956105.1 Propithecus coquereli
AATGATTAATTCACTTCAAAAACTTGGTAGGGGAATCGCTACCCCTAAAGGTTTACCTTTAATGCCTAGATTCATATTGTCAAAATACCCAATCCATGACCTTATAGGTGAATTGTTCAAGTTGACTTTGCTAATCCTGTATTTTATTTTTTTCTCTCATTGAGTCCCTGAGGTTCCACATTCACCATCAACAGGTAAACAATAATAAACATTTAAGTCTCCCAGCTAACTTTTTAGAAATTATTTTCAAAGACATCTATTTCGTTTTATTTGGTTTTTTC
>NW_012149778.1:0-436 GCF_000956105.1 Propithecus coquereli
TATTACCTGGCACATCAGCATAATACTAATCTATTACCTGGCACATCAATATAATATTAACCTATCACCAGACACATCAACTAAGCTATTACCTTAGCCACCTGAGACCTCACCCCTCGGACCACCCCAGCTTAATAAAAGTGGGAAAAATCAGGTAGACGGGGCTCAGAATTTGGTGGCGAGACCCCTCTGAGACCGCCGGCGAACAGAATAAACGTTGACTCTCCGACGACTCTCCGTGTGACGCTCGGTTTGTCCTCGGGACCACCCGCTGTAATACTTGCTGTAAAACAATTAACACTATGGACATTAAATGACTGTGAAACTGAACTGTAACTATTCTGTTGAAAAACTTTCACCTCTTCCTACAAAACAAAGTCTGGATTCTAGCACGGTTTGTTCCACACACCACGTACTCAGGCCAAACACCACTACT
>NW_012149778.1:11021-13003 GCF_000956105.1 Propithecus coquereli
ACTTCTAGCACCTCTCAATTTGGATTAGCCACATTTGAAGTATTCAGTAGCCACATGTGACTAGTGGCTACCCTGTTGGATAGCACAGCTATATAAGGTCTAGTAAGAAAAGAACTAAGATGAACTAGAAAGAAAATGAAAATAAAAAGAACTTAATATATTCCTTAGCTATACTAATAAGATGGTTATAGGTGATGTAATAAGACCTGTTTCAGTGAAGTGGTGAGGGTAGAAGCCAGAATATACCTGGTTAATGAGTGGGAAGTTAGAGATGATAACAGCTACCAAGGAACATTTTCAAGAAGGTTTATTGTGTTAAGTATGAGGTACCTTTGGAGTATGAATTTTAACATCAGACAGTGCAATCCAGTTTTTTATTTCAGTTTTAACAATTACATTTGAATTTCTGCTTCTGAAGAATTGCCTTTCCACTAAAAACAACTAGAAAATTGGGTAGAATATGTGAAATAATTGTTTTCAGACATTGGCAACAGGCAATGTAGGATTGTGATCCCTGAGAGAAGGGAAACAAATGGATTAAGTTCTACAGTTTTCCTCCCTTGCTACCTGAAGGCAGTGTCTCAGACACAGAGCAGTGTGAGGGGAACCCAGAGACCAGTGGTTTCACTGAATGGAGGAGACAGAGGTGGGAATTCGGGGAGGCTAGTGGGCAGAGTATCAGAGAGGAGAACATGGCACAGAGTCTTAGACATGTGCAGAAGTGTTCCCTTGTACCTTTGGCTGAGTACTTAACAGTGCAATGGAAAGGTGAATATTCATGAGGCTGAGGAATAAACACCAAAAAGCAGTAGGCCAAACAATTTCTGGTAGACATACAGGGCTGGGAATAATTTGTGTTTCCACTAGATAGAGCAGATAGACCTTGTAGTTAGCACTTATTAGTCTCTATCAATTAAAATAACAAGTGGAGGCTGGATAGGTTGGTGTCTCTCTCTCTCTCTGTCTTTCTCTCTCCTTTCTCTTCCTGTCTTCATGTGGGCTCCCTGCTCAGGCTAGTTGAGTCTTCCTCATAGCGTGGCAGTCACAGGATAGTTGGATTCTTACATGGCGGCTCAAGGTTCCCAGTACTTTTGTTCCAGCAAGCAAGGTGAGAGCCTCTTTGCCTTTTATGACTAAGCTCCTGGAGTTATGTAGTGTCACTTCTGCTGCATTCTACTGGTTATGTGGGAGTCATTAAGCTTGGCCTAGATTCAAGGAGAGGGAACATAGACTCTACCTCTTGATGGGAGCAGTGTCAAAAAACTTAGGCTACAATGCTTGTAATACTACATAAAATAGCATGGTCTAGAATCAAATCTAAAAACTACCATAATTTCAAAGTAGTAAGAATACAGATGATATTTTGAGATATCTGTAACAACTATAATACGATACAAAAAAATCTGTGATTTCTATTGGTGACAAAGTTATGGACACTGTAGGCAAATTTGTTAGTACTGCAACAGTATGAATATGCACTAATAATACTATAATTTGTTGCCTTCCATTTGTAAGTAAATTAAATGTTAAATTTCAGTTAGAAATTAGGAAAAATAAAGAGATAACTAACTAGAGACATATTATAAGAGAAGCATTTGGGCCTAGAAGAAGTTAGAGACCATGAATATGCAGAGATATAAATTCATGATGTGAAAATTTCAATTTCTCTTCTAGTGTATATGTGTCCTTATGTGGGACCAGTGAAGGCAGACAACTGGATTAATTCAAGGTAGAGGAATTGTCAGTCAGATGCATAATAAAGACAAAGGACAAGAGAGTTTAGGGTCTTGTCATGGAAATCACAGATGGTAAGAATCAGGGAGAAGACATTATATAGGTTTATTTAACAGTAGTATTCCCAGAGCCTAATACTGGGAATTTTAGTTGAATCAGTGGAATGGCTGGGATTGATAAATCTCTGCAAATAAATAAACAAAACATGGAAATCTGGGAAATCTGATTGTGAGAATGAAGAGAACTGG
>NW_012149778.1:14851-15308 GCF_000956105.1 Propithecus coquereli
TGATGGCTTTGATGGTGATGTTTTGGATTTGGTGGAGCTTATTTAGATAGACACTATGAATAATTTTAAATACTTTTGAAAAAAATTGCAAAAAATGTATACATATTTTTGGGATTCCAGGAAAGAATTTCATTTGGGCCTTTGGACAGACATTTGAAGAGCAATACTGCCTATGAGCCAGCAGAGGGAGAACAGAGCATTGTTTTGCTAATTTTCACCAAGTTTCTCCTCATTCTATTTTACATTTTGCTTATTTTTCCACATATTTAATACATTCCTTGCAAGTGGTGAGAAAATTCTATCTTTTTGTGCACTTTTGGAGAGGACAGAGAATGCCTCTGTCATTGAATTGGAGTTTCATTTAACTCACTGGTATTCAATAGGCTATCAAATGAGCTGGATTGGAAAGTTCTTAAGCATAGTGGAAGTTTATTTATGTGGCTTTCACATGTTTTTC
>NW_012149778.1:18359-19543 GCF_000956105.1 Propithecus coquereli
CACATATCCAAATATAAGATCTAAACTATAAAAGTTCTAGAAGAAAGCATATGAGATATTCTTTGTGATCTTGGGTTAGATAAAGGCTTTTTTTAGATAGGGCCAAAAAAGCATGAACCATAAAAGAAAAAATACAATAAATTGGATTTTATCTAAATGAAAAACTTTTGCTCTTCAAAAGACACTAAAGAAAATGAGAAGAAAGCCAGGCATTGTGGTGTGTGCTTGTAATCCCAGCGACTCAGGAGGCTGAGGCAGGAGGATCGCTTGAGCCCAGGACTTTGAGACCAGCCTGGGGAACATAGTGAGACCCTGTATCTAAAAAAAATTAAAAATAACAAAAATAGAAAAAAAAAAAAAGAACAGAAAAGCAACACATTACAATAAAATATTTGAAGATATATCTGATAAAGAATTTGTTTCTAGAATATGTCAAGAATGCTTATAATTCAATAATTATAAAACAGACAACACAATTTCAAACAAAAGAGACTAAAGATTTGAAGAGACACTTTGTCAAGGAAACTATACCAGTGGCAATGGCATATGAAAAGATGTTCGATATCATTAGTCATTAATAAAATATAAATTAAAACCACAGTGAGATATCACTACACATCTACCATATGGCTAAAATGAAAAAGAATGATAACACCAAGTGCTTGAGAGGATGTGAAGCCAATGGAACTCTCATACGTTTCTGGTGGAAATGCAAAATAGTAAAGCCACTTTGGAAATACCATTTGACAGTTTTTATAAGTTAAACGTATCACTCAGAAATTCCACGTCCAGGTATTTATCTGGAATAAATTTAAGGAAATATGTAATAATTTAGATTTGATTGTTCATAGAAGCTTCATTCATAATGGCTAAAAAAAGAAAGAACCACATTGTCCACTGAATGATAAACGGATGAGTAGATAATGGTGTGTCGCTGCGATGGAACACCACTCAGCAGTTAAAAGAACCCAACTACTGATACACACCACAACGCGTACGACTCTCAGAAGCATTATGCTACGCAAAAGAAGCCAGATACCAAAGACTCCATGCTGTATGAGTCCATCCATCGAAGTTTCAGAAAAGGCACAAGTATAGGGATAGAAAGCAGATCAGTGGTTGGCAGAAGCCAGAGGGGGATTGACTGCAATGGAGAATGCGGAAATTCTTGAGACGATACAAAT
>NW_012149778.1:21293-22402 GCF_000956105.1 Propithecus coquereli
TACAATAAGATTCCCTTACCTCTGTGGCTCCACAGAGCTTTAGAAAATCAATAAAGAATATAGATGTGATTAGAAATTTGTATAAGTGACTGAAGCTTCTAGATCTGAAGTGGTGTAGGAGCAAACTGACCTGGACAAATTCAGTAGTGGAGACAGAAAGGGGAGAAAGCATGGTGTAAAAATCATGAGTAATTCTGGGAGCCTGGTGGGCTGAGTCAAGGCAGAGATACTCATCCCCTGTAACCACATAGAAATTATGGATAAAAAATAACAAAAAATTATTTTTTATAGATGCCACCGGGTACAAAAAAAAATAAAAGTTAAAGCCAGAGAAATAAACTTATCAGCTGATGCTATGGTGGCCTGGGAAGCTATTGGCTGGATATGGCAGCTAGGAGCTAGAGGCTATCATTTTAAAGCTGTCATGGGGACAGAAGATAAGGCTTTGACTTGTGTGAGACCAAAAGTTGGAATTTAGATCCCTATGTGGAGGCAGGACCTTGGAATTGCTGTCTCTCAGTGAAAGGGGAATTAGAAAACTAAACACTAAAACTAAAACCTAAAAAATTCTCCTGAGAAATTGAAGCTTTACACTTTTCCCGTATTTAAATGTGAAGTCTCATTTGACATTATTCCTAGAATTTTAACATGAACACTAATCTTTCGTACCAATGAAATCCTGGCGTGCCCAGCAGAAGCAAAACTCTCTGCATCTACACTTCCAACAGTCCAGGGCAGTAAGAAACTCCGAATGAGAGCCTGTAATTAAAACTTACAAATCACAGAAAATAATTTGTTGTGACAGAATAATTAGACATGGCAAAGAGGAATATTAGAACTTCAAGAACCTGAGAAACTAGGACAATATGAAGGGTATTATAGAGTAACAATGCTTACCATAATTAAAGTGATAAAAGAAAGAATGAAAACCACCGGGAAAGAATAGCATAAGAATACATGAATTTGAAAAATAATTGAAAAGAACTCCTAGAAATAGAACAATTGAGATTAAAAACTCAATGGAAAGGTTAAACGGTATGTAGATCAGAGCTAAAATGGGAATTACTGAACTGAAAGTAGAGTTGGAAAAACTAACCAAAATGCAGCAC
>NW_012149779.1:0-380 GCF_000956105.1 Propithecus coquereli
ACACTTGTGCAGTCATAGTTTGAAATGGTGGTAGTATTATATGCCTAAATCTGAGAAAGCTTAAGAGCCTTAAGAATATCATCTTTAACTTCAACTCATCTTCCTAGAGAGCTGGGATGCAGCGTTGGCTTGTCATCCTTCTGGGCACTTCTTTACACACCGGTTTGAGTGTGGTGTGGTGGAAAAGAGAGCATGGTTTCTGCAGTCAGGCACATGCAGATTTCAATTTGGGTTCTCACACTTATAGGACTTGGTTAGTTACTTGTATGTCTGAAGGCTGGTTTTCTTCTTCACTAGAACAATAGAGTCCATTGACAGTCTTGCTGTGAGGTCGTGTGTGCCCCATGCCTGCCGTGTGATGGGTGCAAGATTCGTGTTGG
>NW_012149779.1:14435-15564 GCF_000956105.1 Propithecus coquereli
AAATCAAACCTTCTGAAAATTAAGATATTTGTACTTAATTTGTGCATCTGTTCATTTTCTGTCTCTCATACCAATGTAGTTTTTTAAGTTGATGAAATGAAAGAGATTGAAAATGTTAACATTTGTTGATCACTAACAAGGTAGTAGGGGCATAGGAGCATAATTAACCCAATAATACTTAAAATGTTTTAGTGGTGGGGCAAAATTAGGGCTGTTTCTGAGTCTTATTATAAGGGAAACATTTTTCTCTTTTTAATGTGGAGCTGTCTGCATTTGTTATCTTTTCATTTAGATGTACATTTTACAATTTCAAGAAAACTCGGCACTACTAGTATCTGCCTTATTTTCTTGAGTTATGTCTGACATTAATTTTTATTTTAGGAGTGAGATTCAAACATTTTGCTTTTTTTCAGTTTTGAATATAGTATGTTATCCTGTGAAAACCCCCTCACTAATTTGCTTTTTGTTTTGCTTTTTAAGTGTAAACCTGAAATTATTTTTACCTATAAACAGTGACCCTTAATATGTTCCCATAAGAGTGACAGAGCTTTGCCCAATCGTCTTCATTGTATGACAATAAATCTATTCCATAAAGATTAACAAATACAATTGCCAATACAAACTATTTTCTTTATAGTATGTTTGGTGGATTATTAATGAACATGTATTGATTGCCTGCTCCGAATCAGGTGCAATGCTAAGTACGTATATGGAAAGAGCATTATTTCATTTCTAAACAAGTCAAGTCAAGCAAATTGAAACCTTTCTAAAATTATGAGGACATTTTCTGATAACTTATCTGTTGTATTTCTCAGTCTCAAAGTCAAGAAACCAATATATGGACCTAGAGCTATTAGGAGTTCCCTATGGCTCTACTGGGAAAATTATATAGTGCCTTTCAACTAGAGAAAGAAGTAATGATTAATGGGCCTGATTGTAGAAAAGAAAATAGGAAAAGTACATACATTTGCTGTAACAGTAAGTCTAAATCAGTGGAGATAGTCATTCTTTGCCAAAACTAGGATTTAATTGAGTATTTTTTTAATCTAAATTTAAATTTTTTGTTTGTATTTTGTGAAAAGGTGTTCATTAAGAAAACCTTATTTATAATATTATATAAACTCAAAAT
>NW_012149779.1:26858-28104 GCF_000956105.1 Propithecus coquereli
ATAAAAAAAAGAAAAAATAAAAAATGTTTTTATTGGCATTTATGGGGTGCAGATGTTTCTAGCACCCAGGTTGGGATATTGAAGAGGCTGGAAAAGACTTCACGGAACTCACAGCTGGGCTGTTCCTAAAGTTCCGGTGTTCCTAGTCAGTTTGCCGCCTTCACCTTTTTCAGAGTCTTCTGGTAGGTTACTCACTGTTTTGGTTTTCTGTTTTTGTTTTTGTTTTTTTCATCATTAGTGAGAGGAGTAAATGGAATTTACCCCACCTTATCCAACTCACATAAAAGTGTAACATAACAAGAAAGGTAAGGAACTGTTCTGTATCTTGACTGGACTAATGTTAATATCCTGGCTGTGACATCATACTGTAATTTTCGAAGCTGTTACCATGGGGAGGAGGATAAAGGTGGGTAAAGGGTGCACAGGGGTCTCTCTGAATTGTTTTTTACGACTGCATGTGAATCGACAATCATCTCAAAATTAAAAATTTAATTAAAAAAGAGGTAAATGTCTTATATGACAGATGATCAACTCCACTCACAATAAGAGAGATGCAGATTAAAATTACTCGTAAGTATTAATTCTGACCTGTTAGCAGAAATCCAAATGTTTCACAAACACTGTTGGGTAGGCTATGGAGAGCCAGGTACTCTCATAGGATGCTGGTAGGACGCAAAATGTCACCACCTCTGCGAAGGGCAAGTTAGCAATATCCAAAAAAGTAACTAAAAACATTTACCTCTTGTCCCAGAAATCGTCTTTTGGGCACGGCTTTATGGATATCAAACAACATAGGGGTCAAGTTTCTGGAGGCATTATTTAGGGTAGCAAAACATTGGAAGCACCTGAATGTCTGCCCAGAGGGAAGTGTGTGGAGCTCCGGTCACCCACACAATGGAACACTCTGCGGCCCTATAAAGGGGGGTTTTTATTGAACTTTTTTAAAAAACCACATTGTTGTAAGTCTGCAGTCTGAAAGGTTTTATTGTTTCTAAGTAAAAAGAGCGAGGCATTTCTTCTATAATGTGCTTTTGTAAGGAAATAAAAGCCATCCAAATGCATAATAGGATTCATCAGGGGAAATAATTTTTTAATAATGATTTTTAGTAGCTACCTGTCTAAAACCTTCTTTTAAAAGTCATTTCCTGGAAGTAAATGTAATTTTTTCCCTCTAGGCCCAGAAGCTAAAGTATCATAATTACTAATCCCATTAGGGGAACAAATTGAACAAGAATCAGGAAACATA
>NW_012149779.1:29608-29883 GCF_000956105.1 Propithecus coquereli
AACAAATCATAGGATTGAATTTTTCAGTTGAATACTATGTTTGAGGAGAAAGCCTACTTTAGATGCATTACTGATTTTTTTTTGTATTTTCTTTTATCTTACCAAGAGACAATGAATATTTTTACAGCTGTATCATTTGAGACATTCTTGGTCACAAGTAACAAAATAACTGACTCAAACTCACTTAAAAAAAGGATGAATTAAATTGATTAATGCCAGTGAAAATTCTAGAAATATTAAATGCTTCAGCTGCTCAGCAGTGTCACCAAGACTCA
>NW_012149779.1:31568-31868 GCF_000956105.1 Propithecus coquereli
TAATTTAATTTGCAAAGAAAATCATTTCCTAGTCAATCTCTTTCCCCCCGTCCATTCATCCTCCTTAACAACAATTTATTTTCCCTAAACAGAATTACCTATATTCCTCATCTCCCCCTCCCCTCTAAAAGGAGGGTATAAAAATTTCTAGACCCCATTGGATATTGGGTAATCACTCTGTGATTCTCCCGATGCGCACAGTACATAAACCTATTTATCTTATAAATTGGCCTTAATTGTGAGTTGATCTTTCAGCAAACTTTTGGGGGAAAGGGGAAGTGTCCTCTCACCCCCACACAA
>NW_012149780.1:0-639 GCF_000956105.1 Propithecus coquereli
TGTGCTTATGTTTAATATTTTAATAGCATTTATAGAAAAAAATTAAGAACAATTTAGATGTGTTGATATTTCTGTGTTTAAATTAATAGCAATCTTTCTGTCACAAAATATGTACTGTTCTTGGCATTGTGCATAAAATATTGCCTACCTACATGAAGTAACATCCTTATGAAAGTATAATGATCATTTTAATATGCCAATTTCAAGTGCAGGGGTTAAGACGATTTTTTCATTTTTCAGAATACATGTAAAATTCAGGTGGCTTATAGCCATATTTCTCCCCAATACATACAACAGATTTCAAATATTAAAAATGAAATAACTTGACACCCTATGAAAATTTTGATGAGTTAATAACAACAAGAGATTAGGAGGAATATATACAATGCCAAATGCTATTGCTATGTTGAAGTTTTGTTTCAATGCAAGTTTTGTGTTTTTTCCCCTGAAGTCTATGTGAGAACTAGAGTTTAAATCTGAGCAATGAAATGTACAACTTACCTTTAATTTTGAGTCTCACTTGTATATTTTTAAGTGTGCAGAAAAAAAATACCTACTTCAGGGAATGTTGTAAAGATGACATGAAATGGTTTTCCTAAATAGCATAAAATAATGTAGTAATAGAATTTTTCTAAGATC
>NW_012149780.1:2800-3818 GCF_000956105.1 Propithecus coquereli
CTCAGTTTCCTCATAGGTAAATTAGGGATAAAGGACCACTTGTTAGATCTACCTCATAATAAATGTAAAAGATAACTTGTGGAGGTCATACAAAGATACCTTCTGGCACCTGATAAATGCTACATAAAATATTATTATTATTCTTATGCTTTGAAATGTGGAGGTTACAAAAAATATAAATACTAGAATAGTATTTATAAGGTAAAATAAACAAAAAGAAATAAGTACCATAGGATTTCATAGGCAGGTTACCTTTTTCTATAAATCCAAAACATATTATGCTAAACAAGATGTTCTTTAGACAATAAAGAATCTGATTCAACTGTAGAAATTAAAGATAATGAATAAGGAACATAATAAATTCAGGATTGTGTTTATGTGTGGAGAGATGGGGGACAGAATAGGAAGGAACCCACAGAATGTATAAAAGATTACCAACATTTTAGTCCTCAGAGGAGAGGACTAGAATATTGGTAATGATTGTGATTCATGCTGTTCTATTTACCTGAGTTCCACAAAAACTACAAAAGAAATGCGATTAAATTGCTGAGGGAAAAGGATATGAAAAGCAATTGGAAGGTGAATTAATAAACATGTTTTTAAAAATCTGTTTCATAAAGGGATGAATTCAATAATACGTCTAAGTTATAGGTACTGACAAAGTATTTTCGAAAGTCCATAACAAGAGTATTTCAGCCGACTGTCCATAGATGGGAACATTTTGGGTCACTTACCTGGATGTTCAGGATCCAACCTGCTAGAAGTTAATGATATTTTTGGAACCTAGATGACTAGGCCTAAAAAGCTTAGGCCTAGTTCAACTGAAGAGACTTTGTCAAAAATGAATATATTTTAGCAATTGTAATTTATTGCTTTAAAACAGTTCTTACCTAACAAATCATATGAGTAACTCTGAATCAAAAGATATCGTCTAAGAACAACATAATTTTACTGAACTTCTTTATTACAATCTGTGCTATTCTTTCCAAACTATTTGAATTGGGACACTGTAGCTTAC
>NW_012149780.1:6595-6968 GCF_000956105.1 Propithecus coquereli
TTTGATGCAAATGAAAACCTGATTAAAGTAAGTTAATGAGAGAATAGGAGGAGAGATTTGAACAGAGTGAGCATATATAATTAATCTGAGGATTTCGTTCTAAAGGAGAGCAGAGAAATGAAGTTTTTGCTGAAGGGGAAGCATAACGATGGGAGTAATTTTTCAAGACAGAAGAAAAAATAAATTGAAACAATGGAAAACTGATGAAGATGATCTAGTGAACAGAGAAAAATTGATATGTGAGAGTTAGAGGGGAGAATTATGGAATGATGTTTTTAAATAGGTAGAAAGAATGGCATCCGTTTCATAAGTGGGGAGAAGTTTGATCCATCCAAGAGCAAGCACCTTACATTCTTAGTTTCTAAAGGAAACA
>NW_012149780.1:9708-10863 GCF_000956105.1 Propithecus coquereli
AAGCTCCCCTGGATTTATCAGTTCCAATAGAAAGCCTCAAGCTTCCTAGGGCTTTTTACATACCAAGAGAATTAGATCTACAGACATTTGTCAAACTGATTACTCTAAATAAAAAGGATAATAGAACTTATCTCTTCCCAAGAAGGGTAAATGGTTAAGGCCTGGGAATAGGTTCCTTGGTTAAACACCCAAGGTGTCAGGAAGACTCCAGGGGCCTATTCTCTAGATATTTGCATTTCGAGGAGGAATGAGACTAAAGACATTGGAAATTCTAGGTTCTAAGAGCCCACATCCTTGGGGCTATCTGGCTCCTTGAGAAATTTGCATACTAAAAAGCTGATTAAAGATAAGATTCCTTCAGAAAGGGAGGGGCAGGGCCACCTCCTTTCCACTTACAAGCAGAAGAAATGTCATTTTTTCCTCATTCCTCACCTACAGAATATCTGGCTACTTGGGTAAAACAATTAACTTGGCTTTTATTGTCTTGGTATAGGGGTAAAGACTAGGGGAGGCGTGACTGACACACTTAGTTACTGTGAGATATTTAATAAGAATTCTGTCTCTGATTCAGAACACCTCATGTGCACATTTGGGATAAAATTAATAAAAACCAATACTTATATATACAGACTTAAAAAAATCTTAAGGAAACACCGAGTCTTTATTTCCTTTCACATCCCAATCTTAAAGGTCCAAAAGGGAGGTTGTCGTTGGAAAGGACTCTGAATCTAGAGTCATGTAATAATCTAGGTCTAGTTCCGCTCTCTCCTAGAGGATTGTCTTTGGCTCAATGTTCAGCAAATCTTTATTCACTAAAGTGTTCACTGCTCACCAAATATTATGGTAAATTTTAAGCTTATAACATAAAAAGTCATGGCTGTTGAGCCTAAGGGTTCTATGATAAATGAGGTGAGAAAGATAAAGAATTAAACAGAAACTATCAAAATGATAAAAGTTATGATATATGAATTTATGGAGAAACAAAATATTTTATTATAGGTGTTGGCATGGATTAGTGGACAACAATGTCCTCAATATTTTCAACATTTAAAATATCTAACGCAAAATTGGGTGTCTTTTCTTAATCCTCACCTGGCTGCCCAGGAATCTTCCTTTCACTTTCTGTAGGTCAATATTTTTTCCTACTTTGATGTT
>NW_012149780.1:22098-22627 GCF_000956105.1 Propithecus coquereli
ACAATTAACTTGGCTTTTATTGTCTTGCTATAGGGGTAAAGACTAGGGGAGGCGTGACTGACACACTTACTTACTGTGAGATATTTAATCAGAATTCTGTCTCTGATTCAGAACACCTCATGTGCACATTTGGGATAAAATTAATAAAAACCAATACTTATATATACAGACTGAAAAAAATCTTAAGGAAACACTGAGTCTTTATTTCCTTTCACATCCCAATCTTAAAGGTCCAAAAGGGAGGTTGTCGTTGGAAAGGACTCTGAATCTAGAGTCATGTAATAATCTAGATCTAGTTCCGCTCTCTCCTAGAGGATTGTCTTTGGCTCAATGTTCAGCAAATCTTTATTCACTAAAGTATTCACTGCTCACCAAATATTATGGTAAATTTTAAGCTTATAACATAAAAAGTCATGGCTGTTGAGCCTAAGGGCTCTATGATAAATGAGGTGAGAAAGATAAAGAATTAAACAGAAACTATCAAAATGATAAAAGTTATGATATATGAATTTATGGAGAAACAAAATAT
>NW_012149781.1:0-1309 GCF_000956105.1 Propithecus coquereli
GAGTTCTAAGTAGATTCTGGTTATCAGCCCTTTATCGGATTTGTAGCATGCAAAAATTTTCTCCCATTCTTTAGGTTGTCTGTTTGCTCTTGTGACCGTTTCTTTGGCTGTGCAGAAGCTTTTTAATTTGTAGATCACCATTTTTTTACGGGCACACTTATAACTTTGGCTCAAACTGTACAAAAGCAAATTATGTAACCAAAACATGTGTAACCCCATAATATTCTGAAATAAAAAAAAGAATAAAGAGTAATAAGATAACAGCAAGAAGATAAGAGCAATAACAGCAAGAAGATAAGAGCAATACAGCAAAGCTTCATAGGCAAGTGTTTTCAGTCTATGGGAAAAATTGCCACCTTTTAAAGATATGTCTATACAAATGACACCTTCAAAGGAGCAACTAAAGGTTTTAGGGGGTGAGGGTGTATAGGCACATCTGTAAATTTCAGGCATCTGTGGTTGCCGTGAAACACAGAGGTAAAAGCGAAGGTCAATTTCACTCTGTGTATAAGCCCTCATTATTATGTCTGTGTTTCATTTCTTTAAGATATTTAATAGACTTCCATTTTTTTAAGTCTCATTGCATATGTTCCTTTTACCCTAAACGCCTCATCTTCATATTGGAAGAAGGAGCCATAAATAACTAGAGAAAAAGTATTTGTGTTATTTTCTCTCTTTTGAAGACAGAGCATGGGGAATTAAAAAGACACAAGGATAAACATGAAATTACTGTTTATTTTAGGTGTGTAACAGTATGTACTGTATATTTTAATTTGAAGTTGTCAGTGAGGTAGCTCTAGCTCCACATTCAGTCATCACTCATTCGTTCATTAACAATTGTTAAACACGTAATAAGTGCTAGGAAATCTGCTAAACCCTGGAGATGTAGTGGTAAGCCATACGCACACTTTCTTCTGAGATTATAACTGAGTGGGGGAGATAGAAAATTAAACAAATATTGCAAATAAAATAAGAAATGCCATGGTAGAAAAGTATGGTTTTCTGTAATCGGGGTCAGGGTGGAGTCAAGAAAAGCTCTCAGATGAACAGCATTCAAGTTGATCCTTAAAGGGTGGGAGGAAGTGATCAGGAGAAGAGGAAGGGAGAGAGAGCACGGGCAGAGCTTCAAAAGTGTGAAAGTGTGGAGTCATTGCAGTAAGTGGAGGGCGGTGGTGATTGTGGTGTGTGTTTATGTACACTGCTGCAACAATTTTTGGAACTGCAAAAACAACAGTTGGTAAGAATATTAGATTCAGCAAGGACAACTTTGTCCAGAAAAAATAATGTATATGCTTGGTTTTGCTATTTT
>NW_012149781.1:12264-13495 GCF_000956105.1 Propithecus coquereli
TTTTATAGCTTTGAATTTTATATTAAGATCTATGACTCATTTTGAGTTTATTCTTGTAAAAAGTATAAGGTCTGTATCTAAATTCATTTTTTTTTTTTGCATGTGGATGCCCAATTGTTCTAGCACTGTGTGTTGAAAGGACTATCTTTTATCATTGTATTTCCTTTACCCATTAGTCAAAGATCAATTGACTATATTTATTTGGGTCTATTCCTGGGCTCTCTCTTCCGTTCCATACATCAATTCACCTATTATTTCCCCAATATCACTCTATGTTGATTACTGTAGCTCTATAGTAAGTCTTAAGGTCCAGTTCTATCAGTCCTCCAACTTTTTTCTTCTTCTTCAATATTTTGTTGGCTATTCTGGGTCTTTTTCCTCCCCATATTAACTTTAGGGTTGTTTGTCAATATCCACAAAATAACTTATTAGGATTTTGATTGGTACTGCATTGAATCTATACATCAAGCTAGGAAGAACTGATATTTTGACAATATTAAGTCTTCTTAGCTGTGAACATGGGATATCTCTCCATTTATTTAGTCCTTCAGTTTCTCTCATCAGATTTTGGATTTTTTCTCATTGCTTCTTATACTTTTTTTGGATAGATTTATACTAAAGAATTTAATTTTCGGGGGACTAATATAAATGGCATTGTGTCTTTAATTTCAAGTCCCACTTGTTCATTGCTGGTATATGGAAGAGTGGTTGACTTTTGCATATTAACCTTGTATCCTGTAACCTTACTATCATCACTTATTAGTTCTAGAAGGTTTTTTTTTTTTTTTTTGGTGAGTTCTTTGAGATTTTTTACACAGATGATCATGCAGATTTATTTCTTCTTTCCCAATATGCATCTCTCTTTTTTTGCCTCTTTGCATGAGTAGGACTTCCAATATGATATTGACAAACAGTATGATATAGGACATTCTTGCCTTGTTTCGTTTCTTAGTGCGAAAGCTTTGAGTTTCTCATCATTAAGTGTGATGTTAGATGTTAGCTGTAGGTTTTATGTGGATACTCTCAATCAAGTTGAGGAAGTTCCCTTCTATTCCTAGTTTATTGAGAATTTTTTGTTGTAAATGGTTGTTGAATTTTGTCAAATGCTTTTTTCTTTATTTATTAATATGATTATGTGTTTTTTCTTCTTTAGCCTGTTGATGTGATGGATTACAGTAATTCATTTTTGAATGTTGATCCAGCCTTGTATACCTGGGATCAATTCCACCAT
>NW_012149781.1:15155-17923 GCF_000956105.1 Propithecus coquereli
GATTCATCTATTTCTCCTTGCAGTTCTATCCATTTTTGCCTCGTGTATTTTGATGATCTGTTGTTACAAACACACACTTAACATGTCATAGATTGTTATGTCTTCCTGGAGAATTCACCTTGGAAATTATGTACTGTTTCTCTTTATCCCTGATAACTTTCCTTGCTTTTCCTAACTTTTGCTACTGTAGACACAAAGACTTCCTTTCCTCTTGTGATTTGTCTGTCATTTGTGTCTGGATTGTGGGGATCACCTGGGTTAATCTGAATTCTGGGATTCAACTTGGATTCAGATTTGCTTCAGTTGTTTTCATTCTAATATGCAAGCAGAGGGAGCCAAGGCCATGAGGCACACCATTCCCATGGTCAAGGGTAGAAACTCAAGAGGGCTGCCTGGCAAAATCGTTGCCTCTTAAAGCACCATTTTAGCACTGTAGCTTTCACCTACATTCTTTTACCCAAAGCAAGTCACATGGCCAGGCTTAGCATCAGTGGGGCATGGAAATGTCTCCTCCATTGAGAGGAGGCTGTGGAAAGTCAATATTTGCAGAACAATAATCTACCCACCATATCACCATTTTGCTACCTTAAGATAAATTTCAGCCTCCCCTCTGGAATCTGGCATGGAATAAATATGGCAATTTTAGTTGTTGAGAGTCAATTCTAATTAATTAGCAATGGTTTTCTAGGGTCCTCTGATGAGAGCACTCTGAGACCACGCCTGGACTCAGCAATAAAGAAGACTTACATGCATTAAATAAAGGCGTAATAAGCCCAGGTAGAAGGACAGAAAATAGTACGCACATGTACCTTTAGAAAGAGAATGGCATACCTAAAGTATTGGGTCTTGATGCTGATTATACAGATTAGCTGGGTGTGAATCCCACCACTGGCATTAGCTCTGAGATCTTGTTGAGTTAACTTTACCTCTTTAAACCTCATTTCCCACATCTATACAGTGAATATATTGGTAGTATTTATCTCATAGGGTTTTTGTGAGCATTAAATAATGTAATTCATGTAAAAAGTTTATAAATGTATCTGGCACAAAATATGCCCTTAAGTGTTAGCTGCTGCAATTATTTGCCTCCATTGTATACTAGATGAAGCGCAAGCTCTGACACATGTGGGCTCCGTTGTTGGCTCTGCTTCTTATAGGCTCTGTGACTTTGAGCAAATGCTCTCAGAAAAACTCTTAGACCTTCAATTTCCTCATCTATAAAAGGTGCAATAATAATATTTACTGTATAGGATGGTGGCAAGAAATATATTTATACTCTCATCTTTATACCACCCATTGTTTGGTCTTGCCAAACCAGCAAATTTTCCCATCTCTCCAAAATCTTTCTCTTGTGTTTGTGTTTTTCTGATAAACGTACTTATGTGCTTCCACATCTTCTATGAGGCATAATTTAAAATGTGGCACTCTGCATGGGTATAGGCCGGGCCTCCGTCCAGATACAATGTAAAAGAAGGAAAGCTTGGCACGGACCTAATTTCCCCTTGTTGGGTCCAAACCGTTGTTCCTTCATCCTCATTTTAAAGTTTATATTTCTTTGAAACAGTATAGTAAAGTATTTAAGAACAGTCATAGATAACTTTCCAAGTTTGTAATTCTATCTCTCTCATTTACTAGCTATGAGACCTAGGAAAATTTATGTGTTTTCTTTGTACCTCAGTTTCCTCATCTCTAAGCTGAGAATAATAATAGTATTTAGCTAATTGGCCATTGTGAGGATTAAAATGAGATAATACACATAAAAGTTATTGAAAGTGTTGGCAGATACTAAGTACTCTATTTTAGCTATTACTGTTGGGATACTCTTTACTTTTCTCCACATCTGTAATTAATAAGGGTTTCATTCTTATATTCAGGGTTGGCATCTTCACCCAAGTCCTGCCACTATCATGACTTATTTCAATTTTATTTGAGTGTCCATTCAAATCTCTAACTTCAGAGTTTCTTGGCCACTTAAAACTTATTTTTTTCAACTGTATATCCACAAGGATCAGACCTTGTTATATCCTGGAAAATGTTTTACCTCTTGAATTTTAAACAGAACTATCCCACATTCTGAACATAATTTTTAATCTTTCTACTTTTCTCATTGTCTTAAAACCCTTGCCTACTCATTGCACCTTGTAATGGTTAATTTTCTATGTCAACTTGGCTGGGCCACGATGCCCAGATATTTGGCTGACCTCTCTCAAACAAGAGGGAATTCTACCAGCAAGCAGTTTTGGGGCTCAGACAGCAACTCTTCACTTGGTGTCTAATGTCCAGCCTGCCAGGCTACCTACTGACAGATTATGGACTTGTCAAGTCTTCACAATCACATGAGACAACTTCTTAAAAAAATGTCTCTCTGTCTCTCTTTCACACACACACACACACACACACACACACACACACACACACACACACACACACATATACACACACACCACTATTGTTCTGTTCTGTTTCTCTGGAGAACCCTGACTAATGAATGCACATTTCTATTCCAGATTCCTTTTATTTCTCCATTTTATCCCAGTAGATCAGCCAACACCCTCCTTTTCTACTCATCTGGGAGTGTGTGCATGATCTAGCATTTCAACCTCTTGCCCTTGTGAGACACATCTGCTTGGAAAGACACAAACCCTTGTTCAGTCGGCTTTCTTGGCACCTGCTCCAGGGTTTCCAAGTACTGTGAGAAAGAAAAAAGTCACAGAGTGAGGTAGATTAGTGTCCAGCATTATTAAGGGCCCTAATGACTATTTCCCATA
>NW_012149781.1:21164-22613 GCF_000956105.1 Propithecus coquereli
AGGTGCTAATTCACCATTGTTTTTTGTGGCTGAGTCATATTCCACGGTATATATATACCACATTTTATTAATCCACTCATGTATTGATGGGCACTTGGATTGTTTCCACATCTTTGCAATTGTGAATTGTGCTACTATAAACATTCAAATGCAAATGTCTTCATTATACAATGTCTTTTTTCCTTTGGGTAGATGCCCACTAATGGGATTGCTGAATCAAATGGTAGTTCTACTTTTAGTCTTTGAGGTATCTCCATACTGCTTTCCATAGAGGTTGTACTAGCTTCCAGTCCCACCAGCAGTGTATGAGTGTTCCTATTTCTCCACATCTGTGCCAACATTTGTTGTTTTGGGACTTTTTGATAAAAGCCATTTTCATTGTGGCTTTGATTTACATTTCCCTGATGATTAGAGATGTTGAGCATTTTTTCATATGTTTCTTGGTCATTAGTCTGTCTTGTTTTGAAAAGTTTCTGTTCATGTCCTTTGCCCACATTTAATGGGGTTGTTTCATTTTTTCTTGCTTATTTTCCTGAGTTCTATATAGATTCTAGTTATCAGCCCTTTATTGGATGTGTAGCATGCAAATATTTTCTCCCATTCTGTAGGTTGTCTATGTGTTCCCATGATAGTGTCCTGGTTGTGCAAAAGTCAAATTTTTCAACTTTTCAATATTCAGTATGATGTTACCTGTGGTTAGTCATATATGGCCTTTATTCTTTTGAGGTACATTCCTTCTATGCTTAATATTTTGTGAATTTTTATCATGAAAGATGTTAAATGTCGAATTTTTTTTCTGCACCTGTTAAAAGGATCATAAGAGTTTTATATTTTGTTTCGTTAATGTGGTATATCACATTTATTGATATCCCATTCATAAATCCCACTTGACCATGGTGTATGATTCCTTCAATGTATGGTTAAGTTTGCCAGTATTTTTTGTTGAGGATTTTTACATCTATGTTCATCAGGGATATTGGCCTATAATTTTCTTTTATTAGTGTCTTTATCTGGCTTTAGTATGAGGATAATATTGGCCTCCTAAAATTAGTTTAGAAGTGATCTCTCCTCTTCAATATTTTGGAAGTATTTGAAAAAAAATTGGCATTAATTCTTCTTTAAATGCTTGGTAGAATTTACTCATAAGTCCATCTAGTCCTGGATTTTGTTGTTGTTGTTGTTGGGAGCTTTTTGATTATAGTTCAATATCCTTATTCATTATTGGTTTGTTGTGATTTTTAATTTCTTCATGATTCAATTTTGGCAGACTTTATATTTCTAGTAATTTATCTGTTTCTTCTAGGTTATCCAATTTTTGGTATAATTGTTCATAGTAGTCTCTTATGATCTTTTGTATTTCTGTGCTGTCAATTGTAATGCCTTCTATTTCATTTATAATTTTATTTATTTGAGTTCTTTCTTTTTTTGTGCCTAGTATAGCTAAAAGTT
>NW_012149781.1:22663-23589 GCF_000956105.1 Propithecus coquereli
CTTTTTTTCTTAAATTAACACATTCATTACCATCCATTCTGTACCTCAGATCTCTAGAACTTAATTCATTTTATTAATATAATATATGAATCCTTTGACCAACACCACCTCATTTCTCCCACTCCTCAACTTCTGGCAACCACTGTTTTACTGTCTGCTTCTGTGAATTTGAGTTTCTCCAGATATAAGTGAAATCATATAGGATTTGTCTTTCTGTTTCTGGCTTGTTTCACTTAGCATAATATCCTCTAGGTTGCAAATGGCAGGTTTCCTTCTTTTCTATGGCTGGATAATATACAATTTTGTGTGTGTGTGTGTATACACACACAAACCATACTTTCTTTATTTATCCTTTGGTAGAATCTTAGATTATTTCTCTATATTAGCTATTGTGAATAATGCTGCAACAAACATGAATGTGCATATATATCTTTAATATACTGATTTCACTTCCTTTGTATATAAACCCAGAAGTGGAATTGCTAGGTGATACAGTAGTTTCATTTTTAATTTTTTGAGGAAACTTCATACAGTTTTCCATAATGGCTGTACTAGTTTACATTCCCACCAATAGCGTACAAGTTTCCTTTTCCCACATTCTTACCAACATTTGTTATCACTTATCTTTTTGATGATAGCTATTCTAATAGATATTAGGTAGTATCTCATCGAGGATTTGATTTTCATTTCCCTAATGACTTGTGATGTTGAGCACCTTTTCATATACCTTTTCAGCACTTTTATGTCTTTGAAAAAATGTCTGTTCAAGTTCTTTGCCCATTTAAAAAAACAGGGTTGAACGGTTTTTTTCTTTGCTATTAAGTTGTGTAAATTCCTTATATATTTTGAATATTAACCCCTTGTTAGATGTATGGTTTGCGAATATTTTTTCCCAATCCATAGTCTTCTTGACTCTGTTACGTGTT
>NW_012149782.1:0-771 GCF_000956105.1 Propithecus coquereli
TTTTCCATGTTAGACATCAACATCAATGTTACTAGATTCTGGAATGCTAAAATTTCAAAATTGCACTTGTGCTTTAAGCGTATTTAAAGTATAGAAGTTAATGCTTAAACTTCTCAATTTTGAAAGTAAACTGTAAGCAAAAGTATTGTTGGTGTTTTCTAAAATACAAAAATGTTCCAGTGTAAATAAGAGGAATTAAAATCTTATACTGGAAGCTGATTTTTTTCTTGTAACCTAAGAATATTTTTAAAAATGTAAGAAAAAAATGTCATGAATTACATTGCCATGAAATGTTCATGCCTGTGAGATTGTTAATGTTAACATTTGCTGAACTTAATTAGTGCATGTAAATGAAACCCCAAAGAGCTGTGATAAGCTAGAACCCCTACGGTATCTTTCCTAGAAAGAAGTGAGCGACTGTTTCCTGATCAGATGGCAACTTGTGATGTAGGCAGATTTGAATTTGATTCACTAATAGCTTTTCGATCCTGTTGCTCTTTTCCTTTGTTTTCAAAAAATGTTTACATTTTGAAATAGTCACATATTTAGAAGATGTCTAACTTGAAATTTCTTAGTGAATTTTTAAATGCAGAAAATTAAAATTTTTGTAATGTTTGATCCACTTAGGATTCTGTAGTAAAATATTTTAAATATTGCACTTTAATACAGACATAATGTCCAGCTCCTAACCTACTTAAGGTAACTAGGGAATATCTATTAAAATAGGCATAATATCTAGATTCCTTGGAAATTACAGAAAGAATTTTTCCA
>NW_012149782.1:2096-2520 GCF_000956105.1 Propithecus coquereli
AAACCTAACTCCAAACCTGTCTTGTTAGCATTATGAAATGCCCTCTAAGCAAGGGTAATCAACTGAACCAGTAATAATTATGGCCTCCTATGAACGCATTTTAGGAGTAAATAAACCAGTGACAAATGAGATGCTACTTCCAGCGACAACCTTGGGACAAGTAGGAACTGACCTTGCTTCTGAAGGCAGGGCTGGGGCTTGGAGACTGTCCTGGTTTCACAAAATGGGACGATGGGCCAATCGCTCTGGTTCAGATGTATTGACACCCAACCAGGCCTTTCTGACTTTTTAGGACGAGAACTAGACCAGGGGTGGGGAAACTTTTCATATTGGAAGTGTGCATTAATTTAGCTGTGATCAAATAGGACAATTCAAGAAATTTCAATTAGATATACTTAAAAATGTAGATTACTTTGTAAAAATC
>NW_012149782.1:4956-5263 GCF_000956105.1 Propithecus coquereli
TTAAAAAATACTGTCGAGCTGTGCAACTATTCACAAATTCCACTTCAAACAGAAACACAGCGCACTGTTGTCAAAAGCTCATAACAACAGACTGGTATGCTCGACCCCCATAAACTCTCGCCAACCAGCCGCTTGCATTAGTGGTGCCAGTCAGGTGGGGGAAGTTAGAACTAAATCATGAGCGTAGAAGCTATCAATTTAGCCCTTATGCTTACTAATGTTCTAATTGTGCCAGTCACTCTGGGAGGATTATTTCATTGAAACTTATTTTATTCTTTGGTATTTTGAATACATTCATTTTAAAAAT
>NW_012149782.1:7662-8021 GCF_000956105.1 Propithecus coquereli
AAAAACTTTAGCACTTTTCTGTAGGATATAGAATACAGCTTAAACAGGTATTGATCTTGCATGATCTTGACGAGAGAAATTGTTTTTAAAAGTATTGAAATCCTCAATGTATTCAGTATATATAATTCCAATAAAATATCAACAAGACATTTTGGGTGGAATTTGATAGAACGACACCTATGTTCATCTGGAAAAATACATGTACAGATTATGGGAAAAATTCTTTTTAAAAAGGCTAATGGAAACTCTTAGGGTAGCATGAGGAAAAAAATTAAAAAATAAAAATAAAAAAGGTTTAAAAGGCTCATGGGAAGTATCTAAAACATATTAAAATATATTACTATGACGTTTTATGTACT
>NW_012149782.1:17496-18443 GCF_000956105.1 Propithecus coquereli
TGCCCGGCTAATTTTTTCTATATATTTTTAGTTGTCCAGCTAATTTCTTTCTATTTTTAGTAGAGACGGGGTCTCGCCCTTGCTCAGGCTGGTCTCGAACTGCTGACCTTGAGCGATCCTCTTGCCTCGGCCTCCCAGAGTGCTAGGATTACAGGTGTGAGCCACCGCGCCTGGCCGACACTGAGGTTTTTCAGTGCACTCTAGATCCGCAGTCGCCAACCCTCGGGCCGCATGCTGGTCCTGGTCCGTGGCCTGTTAGGGACCGGGCAGCAGGGCTCCGCCACCTCCTCCTGCCCCCGTCCATGGAAAAATTGTCTTCCGTGGAACTTAGGAACTGGGGGCCACACAGCAGGAGGTGAGCGGCAGGCAAGGGAGAGAAGCTTCATCTGTATTTACAGCTGGTCCCCGTCACTCACATCGCAGCCTGAGCTCTGCACTTCACCACCCCCACGACCCCCGGGGAAAAATTGTCTTCCCTGAAACCGGTCCCTGGTGCCAAAAACACTGGGGACTGCTGCTCTAGATAACATTCTTTTACATGTAACTTTACATGCTTGTTTAATATGTAGGAGAAATTCCAAGATACAAAATCGCAGGATCAAAAGGAATACCTATTTTCAAGGCCTTTGACAATGCCAAGCTGACCTCTGGCAGACTGACCAGTTAATCTGGCCAGCAGCACCGAAGAGAGCGCCCTTATCACCCCCTTCCTGGCCCGGGCACTATCATTCTTACCATATGTTGGTAAACTGATAGATGAAAAAATGTTCATTAAAAAAATTGACTCGAGAAAGCTGTTTGTATAGGGAAGAAGATACTAACCCTGTTGATTGGTGTGTGTTATAAACTTCGCTTCACAATTTATTACTTATTTTGCTTTTTTTTCTGTGATATTTAAAGACATGGAGAAAATCGCTTACAATGTAATATTAAGGGAAAACAGGATA
>NW_012149783.1:0-361 GCF_000956105.1 Propithecus coquereli
GGCTAGCGAGAGCCTGGAGCCCCTGGCCCCCAGCAGTGTGAGAGCTGGATAGACGGCCAGGTGGTGTGTTTAGTGCAGGCAGATGCTCTTGAGAGGCTCAAGACACAGCAAAATAAACTCTTTGTTGAACTATAGATGCACAAAGAATAGAGTTTCCCACAACCTGTAAAGGTGTGAGGAATAAACAGTGTTTCTTTTTTTGGAAACAGTATGATGGATATGACAAAGGGAGTTGTTACACTTAAGTAAATCTTTGTGGAGAGGCAGGGCGCGGTGGCTCACGCCTGTAATCCCAGCTCTCTGGGAGGCTGAGGCGGGCGGATTGTTTGAGCTCAGGAGTTCGAAACCAGCCTGAGCAAGA
>NW_012149783.1:1898-2694 GCF_000956105.1 Propithecus coquereli
GAAAATAAGGATAAACCAACCAGATGCCAGTATAGAGGATGGTTGACCAAGGACCAGACTTTCTCACACCCCTGCCTGTGAGAGACTTCCTAAAGTCATCAGAAATTTGAGGCAACTCTAATGAGGTTAAGTTTTAATCTTAAACTCTAGTGAAAGTTAATGCTTAGCTGAACGCAAGTAAAAAAATCAAAATTAAACTAAGTTGTAGAAAAATAGATGTACATTCCTTCACACTGGATGTTGTAGACCAAGGCTGGTCAATTTGCATTTGCATTCATTCTTCAAAGCAGCCTTCTAAGACAGGTTCTACTGTGCCCATCGCCATTTTACGGAGGGAAAACCCAAGCTGAGAAGGATGAATGGATGATTTTCCGAAGGCTACCCAGTGTGTGTGGCAGAGCCCAGGCGCGGGCGCGGACTGCCTGACTCCAGAGGAACCGGCACCCTCTCTTCTTCCAGGTCTTCAAGCCAGCGCTTCCCTGTGAATCTGTTCCCTAAACGTTCACTTGTGTGCTATTTTTCTCTCCTTCCCCACAGCTGTGTTTATTTTCAGGCTTTCATAAACCACAGTGGGACAATTGCGATACCTCAGGCTTTGCCCTTTGCATTATCTTCTTCCCATTCCATGCTCTTGCCTTGCTGTCTGCTGCAGAGACATGTTGCAGTGAATGCAACATTATAATTTTATATTAATCATTAACTTTGGTAACTTAATTTTTGGTTGCTTATACTTTAAGTTCAATTACTATTATTATTTTAATATTATTATCATTACCAAGTTCCAGTAGTTACAGAA
>NW_012149783.1:2765-3067 GCF_000956105.1 Propithecus coquereli
ATTATGCATATGTATGTGTGTGTATATATAAAATATATGCATTCTTGAATTGTAATTCAAACTCAGGCAATTGATCAATAAAATGCCAGATAAAATTTAAATTCTTTGATTTTATTTGTTAAAATGCTAAATAATATGGCTCAATTTTAAGACACCTTCAATAATTTACCAAGAGCATGGCATGGCAAATTCAAACAGTATACCCCTGAAATTCAAATATTCCCTGTCGGAGTTAGAAAACATTTATTAAAGAACCTCCTGGTACACATAGTCTAGGACTTCCCTAATGAGCAGGGAGGAGG
>NW_012149783.1:3117-3457 GCF_000956105.1 Propithecus coquereli
TGCTTTGGACACAGGCAGTATTTCCAAAGGCTTCTGCGTGGTCCTAATGCACAGCCAAGGTGCAGACCCCGAGACAGCTTGACCTTTGCCAGCACTTTCAGAAGAGCAGGCTGGGTCAGACAAGGGGACAGACACCCCCAGGAGGAAATCCCTCTGGCAAGGACATTGAGATGGCTGAGAAGGACTCTCTACTGGTTTACTTTTATTTCTTGGTGCCTTGACCTGTTTACAAAAGTGAAAATAACCCATCTATAGAGTCCTGTCAATAGATACACACTGTCTAAGTAGAATTATATTATTTTCTAATTGTCTTTTACCTGATTGTGATCATTTCATCTCA
>NW_012149783.1:5367-6077 GCF_000956105.1 Propithecus coquereli
CTGGAGGAAGATTCCCCTCTTCCTCGGGGACCTCGGTCTTTTCTGTTAAGGTCTTCAACTGATGGGATGAGGCCCACCCACATTATGGAAGGGAACCTGCTTCAAATGTTAATAACATCTAAAAAATACCTTCAAAGCAATACCTAGATGGGCATTTGAGCAAACAACTGGTACTATAGCCCAGGCAAGCTGACACATAGAATTAAGCATCACAATCAGTAAAAGATGTTGCCCTAAATTGGTGATATCCAGATTCTGGGCTTTCACACACCAGCAAAACTTTAAATAACATTAAAGCCAGAACTTTCTAGTGTAGCTAGATACATACTAAACGTAACTCACATAAAAATTTATACCATTCAATAAAAGAATATAGTGTTAATACCAAAAAAAGCAAAAAGGACGTAATACCAGAATAAAGGATATTTGAAACATGGAAATTTCAAAAACATACAGTGGAGCTTACTTTAAACCAGTGCCAGTTCACAGACCACATTTTACCACCCTTCTGTCCTGAGAATCGGTGGGCCATTGCATAAGGTCTGATGCTAAGTGGGCAAAATGTATGTCCCTCCCCTCATCCTCCTCTCTTGCCCTCATTGTACTCCTTTCTCTCTGTGAATGCTCCTTTTCCTCTTCCCCCACTCTTTCTACTATCCATGCTTTCTTATGGCTTCTATAATTCTTTCACCAAGCTTTGTCTGCAAATG
>NW_012149784.1:0-345 GCF_000956105.1 Propithecus coquereli
TAAGAACCATATGCTCTTAATTTAGGTTGAATTTAGATTTTTTTTCAGAAAACTATGTTTATTACTGATTGAAGTATAATTAGGTAGACCTAAAAGCAGGTTGTTAGATATTAATATATGAAAACATGCTCGACCTCATTCATAGCAAGAAAAAAAGGAAGCTGTTCTCTAGCGATTTTTTTTTTTAAAGAACAAAAGTCAACATGATAATATAAAATTTGTTTGAAAAGCATTATCTCCATCTGCACACTAAGAACCATATGCTCTTAATTTAGGTTGAATTTAGATTTTTTTTCAGAAAACTATGTTTATTACTGATTGAAGTATAATTAGGTAGACCTAAAA
>NW_012149784.1:1150-2108 GCF_000956105.1 Propithecus coquereli
TTTCCTTTCAAAAAATAAATACTGAGAAACTAAAAAAACCTTTATCAAATTGTATCTATGGTATAAAGTATCATGATTCAACAAGCATCATAACCAGCAACCCACTATTGGGAGGAAATATGTTTCATTATTGCATTTGTATCTACTGGAGAAGTGAACTAGAGAAAGAAATGGACTTAAATTTTTTCAAAAGAACAAACAATAAGGCAATAAATGATCAATTATTATTTCAAGTTTAATGATTTCTTGTCTATAAAGGATACCATAGACAAAGTTAATAGATGACAGAATGTTTCAAGATCTTTACAAGGGACACAAGTCTAGGATTAATGAAGATCATTTATAGATGATCTCAGTAGAAATATTTGAAAAGAATATGAACAGGCAAATTATAGAAAACCAGAATCCTAAAATTCTAAGACAATGATCAAATTCATCTGTATTAATAGAGAGAAAAAATAAAAATGAGATATCACATCATAGCTGTTTTCTTGGTCCACCCCCCAAAATCAGTAAAATACCAATGTTCACAAGGAAGTAAGGATTTGAGACTCCCCACACACAATCATTAGGACTGTACACTGGTGCATCCATTGTAGAAAGTGCTACGGCAATACTTGGTCAAGCTAAATGTGGGCATATCCTGAGATTCAACAATTTTATCCCTAAAGAATATACACGAGAAAAATTTTCACACTGAGACATTTGTATTGGAAACCAGTTGTAGGCAATCTGCTATCTATTCATATCACTAGGAGACATCAGATCAGGATTTATGACAGGAATGTGATCATTGGAATAGACACTTGGATAAATACTTCCCTAGAGAACTCTACACAGGCATGAGTCATGGCCATGTCAGTTAGTAAGAAGGGGACGAGGGAAAAATGAGAATATAAGTTTCAACAAGATCAGATAGAATCCTAAGGAGAAGTCAATATTTTCACATATAAAATTA
>NW_012149784.1:4196-4755 GCF_000956105.1 Propithecus coquereli
TGTATATCAAGTGCATGCCCATACAGCAATATAAACAAAAATGCTGAGAACCCATGTTTTAATTCTTTCAGTCTCATTAGTCAATTAAATCATAGGGAGCAGTGAGTGAGAGGATTAACAGGATGGAGTTCACCACTTTTCTCAATGTTTCCAGAAGGTCCAAACCCATGGGCTGAGGCAGAAACATGGGGAAAGGGAGCTAAACATTACTCAAACAATACCAAGAGAAACCACATGGTACCAGTTCTTGCAGCAGGGTACATCAAAGGAGAAAAACATAAAAATTAGGAAATTCAGAGCTTATATAGCATTGCTGGTGCCCATCCTGCCCATCCTCCCCTCCTGCTCTGAAAAGTAAGCAAATCTTCTCCAGTTAGGGAAAATCAAATCTTTGTTTATATCCTGGGTTATCTCTGGGGAAGGAGACATCTCTAAGTTTTACTGTCCTGATATGTCTCTTTACAAAGCATTCTTAAATGTAATGACTGTAAATACCCGTGCTTGGAGGAACTAGACTGTGGAGAAATGTGAAATATTCATTGAGAATCTGTGTACCGGT
>NW_012149784.1:6505-7223 GCF_000956105.1 Propithecus coquereli
TTGTTTTTTTAAAAAGATAAACAAAATTGACAAAACTTTAATTAGAGTAACCAAGAAAAAAAGAGAGAAGACTCAAATAAATGATATTTAAACGAAAGAAGAAACATTCCAGCTGATACCACAGACATACAAAGAACCATAAGAGGCTATGAATAATTATAGGCCAACAAATTGGATAACTTACAAGAAATGGATAAGTTCCTAGACCCATTCAACCTACCAAGACTAAATTATGAAGAAACAGAAAGTCTGAATAGACCAATATGAGTAAGGTGATTGAATCAGGAATCAAAAACCTTCCAACAAAGAAAAGCTCAGGACCATATGGCTTCATGGATACATTGTATCAAGCATTAAAGAAGAATTGGCATATTGGCATAAAGATGTCAATACTTTTCAAACGCTTCCAAAAAATCAAAGAGGAGGGAATATTTCCAAACTATTTTGATGAAGCCAGTATACCCCGATACAAAAGCCAGACAAGGACACTAAAAGAGAAGAATATTATAGGCCATATCCCTGATGAACATACAAGACACATAGTAATCAACCTGGCCAAAGTCAAATTGAAAGAGGAAATTTTGTAAGCAGCAAGCAGAAAGCAACAACTAACCTAGTAGGGAAAACCTGTCAGGCTAACTGCAGACTTTTCAGTGGAAACCTTAAAACCCTGAAGGGGTTTGAGCCCCATCTTCAATCCTCCAAAAAAAAAAAAAAA
>NW_012149784.1:8285-8621 GCF_000956105.1 Propithecus coquereli
TTCTTCAATTTTCCTAATACAGTACCTAACTGAAAATTCAGGGAGCAAGGACATAACTACTTTATACCAATATGACTGGCAAAAATTGAAAAAGAATGACAATGCTTATTACTTGCTGTGGTGTAAGGAAAGGATACTCTTGCATATTGCTAATAAACACTTTAGGTTTTACTTTACATTAAAAGGTTTCTGGCAATACCCTTCTAAAAGAAAAAAAAAAAACAGTTCAATTCTGAATTTGAGCCCTGAAAACTGATGGAATAAAAGTTCCAGTTTACAAGGTCATATGTCTCAGGATGTTTATGGTAGCATTGTTAGGAAGTCAGGCTCTAGAAA
>NW_012149785.1:0-346 GCF_000956105.1 Propithecus coquereli
TCCTTTATCTCTGGCCTAGGAGTTCTGTGTCTTCTGCCAACATCTATAAAATTGTGGCAGGCTAACTTGTTAACTTGAAAGTAGGGTAAATCCTTCACAGTTATGGATATAGTCTTTTCTGGAAGAGGCTCACGGGGAAGCAACGAACCTTCACATCTGACTTTAATTTTACAAGATCCAGAACAATATATAGAGATTTCATTTGTAATATAAAGACTGGTTGATCCATAATTAGTCCACTTTCTGAGTAAACATTTTACTCAAGAACATCTCCTTTCCTAACAACTATGTCATCCAATTTCTGACATCCACAACCAATCAGTGGACTAAGCCTGCAATCCTCTTA
>NW_012149785.1:3446-3765 GCF_000956105.1 Propithecus coquereli
TTTTTATTTTTTAAATTAAATAGTAGTTCGTAATTCTATCTACTGACAAAGCTCAGATTATGTTCTCTAAAAACTATTTCCCACTAAAGGGAATGAATATTTTTGAGCAATAACTAATATTAGGTCCAGAAATGTGAAAATAGAAGGCCAAATAGTTTGGGGGAGGTTGGAAGAAAAGAGTCATGGACCTATTTGTTCTGAGTTCCTATAGGATATGAAATTATTAGGAGTCTTCAGAATTTCTGATCTGGGGCCTGATTTTGCAATTTAATAACTATTTACTAAATTTCTGTAAATTTAAAGGACCAAATCTAATGAT
>NW_012149785.1:11973-12822 GCF_000956105.1 Propithecus coquereli
TCTGTAAGAAATAATCTAATAAGTTGAATGCTATTTTATAACAAGATCAAAAATTATTTCTTAAAATTTTAAGATACCCTTATGTTTAGTCATCTACTAATCTAGATTCTAGAATAACAATTTTGCACTCATAATAGCTTTAATTCTTCCAATTAGTCCATGCAATCTGATCAAACATGCATAAACTTTGCTTAGAAAATATGCTTATGTAAAAAATAAGCACACATACAAAATTTCAGAAGATTCATACTTCTCCTGAAATGTATCATTGGATCCCTTAAGACAAGAGAAATTTGTGCTATAGTGGTGTTCAGGGTCTCCTTCTTCTAGTAGCTTTTAGCTGCTGATGAATCTTCCATTTTGAATTTTAAGGATCCCTTGTAAGATTACAAAGGCACTTTAGTGGTGAAAACTGTCAAATTAGCTAAATTGCTGTACTTAAGCTGTCTTTTACTAATGAGAATTCTCCTTAAATAGAGACAGGTGCATACTGAAACATATTTTCTTTCTCAGCTCCACATCATGGGATCCAAACTAAATTGAACTGGTGAAATGAATATAGAAAATACAACTGCCAAATCCAAGATGGTTTATTTTGCCTAACTAAAGAGATTTGGAATCTTTATACTTTAAGTCCAAAGTATGTATTTCTTTACTTCCAAGTTAAGCTTTCTGTGGGTCCTCTTCTATCTCCTGTGGCTTTTTTGTTTGTTTTTGAGATAGGGTCTTGCTTTGTTGCCTGGGCTAGAGTACAGTGGTGTCACCATAGTGTACTGCAACCCAAAACTCCTGGGCTCAAGCAATTCCCTTGCCTCAGCCTCCTGAGTAGCTGGGACTACAGGTGCATAC
>NW_012149785.1:14337-14896 GCF_000956105.1 Propithecus coquereli
AATCAATTTTATGATTATATTATTCAATAATTTTCTTACAGATTTTATTTCATGGGTGTGTTCAGATAATCTTTAAAGGAGTAATTCAGTTCTACAGTTTTAGCAAAATCAAATAATTTTTCTTCTATGAATGTTGATACCTATTAACCCTTAGCACCTGCAATTAAGTATTGCTTGGTGAGTAAGAGTTCAGGCTATGGGTTCAGAGTACCCATGTTGTACCCCACTCTCACTATAGCTATGTAACCTTGGGCAAATCACATAACTTCTTTGTGACTCACAGTGCTTTCATCTTTAAAATATGGTTAACAATAATGATACCTAGATTGAAAGTTTGTTGTAATGATTAAATGACACATAAAGAGATAAACACATTTCCTGGACTATTTCAAGTATTCAGTTCATAGCTGGTATTGTTTTTGAGATGTTTGAAATACATGAAATAATCAATAGCTATGAATACATTTTAGCAGACATCAATTGTCATATATTTATAACTAATAATACAATTTAAGTCCATTTACCCAAGTTCCAGCTCCTTTACAAGTTGCCCAATGAA
>NW_012149785.1:18451-18772 GCF_000956105.1 Propithecus coquereli
CTATAAAAAACTGTTTTATAATCATGAGTGGAAAAGAGCAGGTTGAATCAAGGTGAATGAGGCTTAAGTGAGCACACCTGCCTGCCACTGCTGCTCCTTCGACTGAGTGAGTGCTGCACATCATGGGCTCTGTCCGTGAGAGAAAAATCCTGGTGCTTGGTGTCCTTGCATGACATGGAGTTTTGCATGTAGATCAATTTAAAGTGTACTTCTTGTTTACATAATTTGCATAATTTTAAAAGATAATGTTGCCAAACTTTGGAAATGTTAATGTTCAAAACTGAAAATCTGCACTACATGTAACTTACTTTCTTTCTCTGG
>NW_012149786.1:0-243 GCF_000956105.1 Propithecus coquereli
ATGTTTTGTATTTCTGTGGTGTCTGTTGTAACCTCTCCTTTTTCATTTTTGAATGAGTTTATTAGAGATCTTTCCTTCTGGATTCTAGTCAATCTAGCAAGAAGGGTGTCCATTTTGTTTATCTTTTCAAAAAACCAGCTTTTGGTTTTGTTGATCTTGCGTATAGTTCTCTTGTTCTCAATTTTGTTTAATTCTGCTTTGAACTTAGTTATTTCTTTTCTTCTACTTGGATTGGGATTGGTT
>NW_012149786.1:12058-12420 GCF_000956105.1 Propithecus coquereli
CAACCTTAGAAAATGCACTTGCATTTGTGAGATTGAGTGGTTTTAAAAAACAAATGCATAAATGCCAAATGGCATGATAGTTTCTGTAATGTGCAGGTCAACATCTCTTTCTTGGGTGATGTCAGCTCCTAAAGAAGCCATTTTGACACAGACAAATGTAAAATAAAAAGCACTGCAATAGGATCCCAAATGACTATTAAAAATTAAAGCATTTGGGGGCCAGGTGGAGAGTTCATAATAGATACTTAAAAGTTGCTGAAAGAAAGATTTGAAAAGGAAGTCAAAGAAATAACAGTGTTAACAAGGTTTTATAACAAAACTTAACAGTGATGAAAAAGGTGAAGGAAAGATATTTTAAAACA
>NW_012149786.1:13303-13639 GCF_000956105.1 Propithecus coquereli
AATTTATTTAATATTAATTTTTGACCTGGAACTTGATCAATTTTTGTGAATGTTTCTTTCATTCTTTAAAAGAATGTGTATTGGCTCTTTGTTGGGTGTTAAGTTGTTTATGCATTTACTGGTTTGAATTTACAATTAAATTATATGATCTAGATATCGGCTTATTTTTTCAGTTTCTGAGATATGTTTGTAAATATTTAAAATTGTAATTATTGACTTACTTATTTCTCCTTGCAATTGTCAGCAATTTGTAAACAAAAGAAAAAGAATATCTGTACAGAGAATTATTTACCATTTATTATTCATACATGTAAAAATATATAGTGAGATCTGACA
>NW_012149786.1:15585-17463 GCF_000956105.1 Propithecus coquereli
AAAACATTAGAAAATTATAACCCCACATTGCCACATAAACACTACCACCAAAACCAAAAATACCTTAATGTAACAATTGCTGATTTAATGGAAGACCAGACACACAAGTACTGTGAGAATAGTTGTACAGCATGCAGCAGGTGACAAGCATATCACAGGAGAAAGAGAAAGGAGAAACTGGTAGATCTCGGGAAGTAAATGGAAGTAAAATAGTAAAAACAATTTCAGAAATATGGCTTAAATTAAAGAAAGAAAAAGGAAGATGGACACTAAAGACAAAATGATACACATAAAAGACAGGAAAAGGTGATTTCAGTGTACATGTAATTGAAATTCCTGAGGAAGAAAACAAAACAATGAGACAAAACAAAAAGTTAAATATGTAATTAAAGAAAACATTCAAAAATAGAACTATTAAGTTATTAAGTATGGAATGTTCAATTTCCTTAAGTACTAAGTTTGACAGCTGATATCTCTGACATTTTACTTTGACGCTTCATGTTTTATTTTTATTGTGAAAGTACATCCTCAGTCTTTCAAACGCACATTTTGGCTTGTGATTATCTTTCAAATTTTTTTAGAGTAATTTTTGTGAAACCATGGGAAAGTCAAAAATTCATATTATTTCAAATATGAGTTCTGTTGTGGAAGCAATGCAGCATAGACAGCTTGAAACATCAACAAAGCGCTTGGGAAAGGATGTGGCTAATGAATGTACAGTACACCAATGGTTTGAGAAGTTCTGTTCCAGTGATCTCGATCTTGAAAATGAGCCACGTGGGTGACCTGAGACCAAGGTGGATAATGATGAGCTGAAAGCTGTAGTGGAAGCGAATCCATCTCAACCTATGCGTGCATTAGCAGCATAGGTTACTATTCCAACAATACTGGACCACTTGATACAAGTAGGCAAGATGAAGATGGATAGACGGGTACCACATGAATTAAACAAGTGTGAGAAGAAAAATCATCTTGAAGCTTGCCTTTCTTTTCTGTCACAACATAAAGGCCAACCGCTTCTACACTGTATTGTTACATGTGATGAAAAATGGATTCTTTTTGACAATTGCAAGTGTTCGCACAATGTTTGGATAAAGGTTAAGTGCTGAAACACAGTCCAAAAATGAATAGTCATCAAAAAAAGGTAATGGTGTCTGTTTGGTGGTCCAGCACTGCTATTATCCACTACAACTTCATGAAACCTGATCAATTGATTACAGCAGATGTCTACTGCAACCAACTGGATGAAATGATCAGGATGCTTGCAATTAAGCAGCCGAGACAGGTCAATAGAGACAGGCCAATCCTCTTGCAAGACAACACTCAACCATATGTCGCATAAACAATGCCGCTCAAGCTACAGCTACTGGACTTGAAAACTCTCTGTCGTCCACCATACTCACCAGACCTTGCACCAACTGACTGCCACTTCTTCCAGGCTTTGGACCACTTCTTGCAAGGAAAAATATTCAATACTCAACAAGCTGTGGAAAATGCCTTTTGCAATTTCATTGCCACTCACTCTCCAGGCTTCTTCGCTGCTGGCATAAACAAGCTACCATTAAGATGATAAAACTATGTTGATAGCTTAGGAGCATACTTTCATTCATTGTATTGCTTTTTGTTTGAGATATAATATTAATAAACCACACTTTTGATTTGAAATCAGACATTTCATATTTAATGACCTTATGTATCACTTCCATATATTAAAGATCACATTGTATGCCAAGAAAAAATGACTGAGAAGAATGAGACATTTCTCTGTAAATTCATGGGACTTTCAAATTAGAGTCCAGGCAAAAAATGTCATGTCACATATGTGAGAAAAAATAATAAAGCTGGCATCATATTTCCACCCAACAAAATTCCACATGA
>NW_012149786.1:18233-19552 GCF_000956105.1 Propithecus coquereli
TTCTTGTATTTGAAAAAAGAAACACTGTGAACATACAAAAGAATCTTACTAAGTGGCTAATCATGAGAGTTACAGAAAAGGACAGGATTGGAAGACAAAAGTCTAAATGTAATGCTTTTACAGTGTTCTGATTTTTGAACTATATGAACGAACTAGTTATTCAAGAAATTAAACTACATTGTAAAGATTGAGAGTGAGTATCCTAAGAATTTTCTATTATAAATGTTATGGAATTTAAGAATTTGGGGGGAAAGTGTATTCTGTATAAATAAGTCTGTAAAAGACTAGCTTAAACAAATTTAGGCATTCTTTCCTGCCAGCTTTTTCATATAATTTTGTATACTAGTTGTCATTGTTAATAACCAAGGGGTAATTAATATTTGACAGCATTTGCCAAATGTATCCAAATTTACTTCTTTATTTTCTTCCTTTTTTTCTGTTTCTTTCTTTCTAAAAGTACCTATTAATATCTTAAGGAGCAAAGTTTAAGAAATTTTATTCTGTATATTAAAATGTCATGTTGATAAAATGCTCAACCATGCAGCAACCTTGGAATGATAAATTTTTTGTGGTTATTTACGTAAATTGAAGATCAAATATTGTGGTATTCCTTCAACGTGTCCTTAGTAGAACTTTACAATCTGTCCAACAAAAACAACAGATCATTTTTAAAGTCCCTGGACTAGGAAATAAGCTTGCTTTCTATCTTGTGTTTGGAATTTTCCTGTGAGCAATCTGTTTTTACTTCCTAGAAATAAGGCATTATGCTAACCCTTCCAGAGAGGGCCTGTTCCCTTAGTATGTAAGGAGGTATCACAGAGATACAGGTGTGGTCTATTTTTGGCTAAGGTGACCAGGAAAAGGTTACTGAAAGTAATGTGAATCAGCCCTTGAATTATTAAAATGAATGAAGGTTGTGGGAATGTCATTCCAAACAAAATTATAGGAACTCGGAGAAGCACAATTCCAACCTAGCTAAGGTGACAGCCAGACAGCTGCGTTTTCTGGACTCTCGACTGAGAATTCCATTGGTCATTTTTTTCCTTTCTTTGAATCAGTCTTACCCTGTCTCATTCACTGTGGAGTCACAGTAAGTTCTGATATTAAATATGGCAAATCCGTATTTTGTGTTCTTCCTAAGAAGTCTCCTAGCTAACCTTGGTCCCCTAACATAAATTTTATCGAATTTCATGAAAAACTCTGTTAGTATTATGGTTAAAATTGCTTTTAATTGATGATTTATTTGGGGAAAATTGAACATCATCTTCACTTTATTTGTCTTCATTCATATTTATTAAAAAAGTTTTAAAATTTTCTTT
>NW_012149786.1:19602-19916 GCF_000956105.1 Propithecus coquereli
CTAGAATATGTTAAAATGCTCTTTACGTGGAAGCTAAAATTTTCTAAGTCTTATAGGTCATCTCTTTCTGTTGCATTCAGGGGTAACTATTAATGTATATTCTGTGACTAACACAGTGTTAGATGAGATGAACCAAAAAAAAATAGAATTACATATTGTTAAGAACTTACAGCATTGTTTGATAACAAGATAGACATATAGGGAACAAATTGAAAATATGAAAGGTAGATAAAAATCATATGGACAAATGAATGGTATTCATTCAAAATTGTTAGGTGAACTTAAGTGCCAAAACAATAAGAATTTGGGGACAT
>NW_012149786.1:29536-43599 GCF_000956105.1 Propithecus coquereli
GTGTCAAATATTTGTCTCCTAATGCTGGGCTCAACATTCAGTAAAGTTCTTGGATTCCCTAGCAGGATTAATTAGAGAGGGCCTATCATGGATTCTTAATTCTCTAAGAAAACATTAAAAAGTAGCTTCTAATTGGCTTCGTGCAATGGTAAAAGATTAACCGCAGGAGGTGTATTTAGACAGAACAGTGTGAGATTAGACCTAGAAACTTCCTGCAACAATCTGTATAAGATCCCTGTAAATGGAGTATGGAATTTAAACTTAACAGAGGTTATTTTAGAAATTACAGCTCACTTCTACTCATGAAGGTTTTATAAATTAGATGTTTTAAATGCACACAAAGTAATAGTACCATTACTGTTTTTTCCTGTTCAGCACTCTATTTAGTAAATATAATTGGATGACCATTAAATTTTAAGTCTTGCATTACATTAGTTCTAAGTAGACTAACATTCATTCATTACTTTGTTTAACAAAAATTTAAGTGTTCGCTCTGTGCCAAGGACTAGAAATACAAAGATATATAAGACATCCTCCTTCTTCTTATGAATATCAGTCAAGTAGAGGAACATGAAAACAATATAAGCAGATTGTGTGGCAGATTTTTTAATAGTCTGTGGGATCACTAAATTATCAGAGCAAAGCATGAATTAAGAAGGGGAATAACCAAAGACAGAGAACATTGATCAGTCTAGAACTTACTGGTCCAAGATTGAGATCACAAGTACCAGAAGAAGACAATAGCAGAGAGTCAGAAAACATTACTTGAAAGTAATAATGATCATAATGATAAAATAATAGCTAGTGCTCATCAAATGCTCCCTCTTTGACAGATAGCATTCTAAGAACATCACATGTAATTATTAATACTGCATTTAATGCTCAGAGCAACCCCAAGGAGTTCATTCTATTATCCCCTTATTACAGATGCAGAAACTAAGGCAATGAGCAGTCAACTATCTTCCCCAATGTCACACCAATAGTAAATGTTAATAGAGGACTCGTACAGCTGAAATTCCAACTCAAACCTGGACTGAAGAGTCTGTTTTCCTAACTAGGAAACTACAGAAAATAAAGAATAGTATGAGTCCCAGATTTCTCTCTTAGATGACTGCATAGATGACATGCTAGCATTAAAAATAAACATTAGAGGAAAAGAGACACTTTGAGGGAAATGATAATTGAAATTTGCTTCTGTTCATGTTGAATCTGAGGTTCTTGTAGAAGATCTAAATGGAGTAGACTGCTGTTATAAATAGGAATCTGGACCTGGGGAGGGGGAAGCAAGGGATGGGTATATTCACATCTAATGGGTGCGGTGTGCACCAACTGGGGGATGGACATGCTTGAAGCTCTGACTCGGACGGAGCAAAAGCCATATATGTAACCTAAACATTTGCATCCCTGTAATAGGATGAAGTTTAAAAAAAGAAAATTAGAGCTACATATTTGGAGGGCATTGTATTGAAGTAATCAACTCACCCAGGAATACGTGGATTCAGAAGAGATCTTGGAATCGAACTATGGAGTAGTCAGTATTTAGTGCATAGGCAGAGCGAGGTGAGCTATCAAAGAATTTTGAATCAAAATGGCCAGAGGAGAGAAGGAAAAGATTTCAAATATTCAGAGGGGTGAGATTCAAAGGAATGTAAATGAAGCCTCAGTCAAAGAAAATAAGGAATTAAAAGTGGTGACTCAATATGATATTTAAGAAGTCTTAACAAGTACAGTTTCAGGGAAAAGATGGGGATAAAATTCAGATTTCAGTTGGTTGAGTAGTAATCAAAAGTATCTGAAAATAGTAAGTGAATAGTTACAATGTCATAGAAGACAAGCTAATTACTTTACATGATGACAAAGAAGTAAAAGGGAGATACGTGGAAAATCTCTGTACTTGCAATTTTCCTTTATTTTCCCCTCAATTTTGCTATGAACCTAAAACTTCTCTAAAACATAATATCTATTTTTTAAAAAATGGATACAGTAAGTTAAATTACCTTTTCGATAGCTACCTCAAGTACACAATCCTGCGTTTCTATGAGCGTGGGTGGATGTGTGTGAGTGTGAGCCTGTGTGGGTGTGTGTTGGCCGTCTGTGGGTGTGTGTTGGCCTGTGTGGGTGTGTGTGGGTGTGTGTGGGTGTGTCTGGGTGTGTGTGTGGGGGTGTGTATGGATTTGTGAGTGGGCGTGGCTTTTCTACTTCTATCAGAACTTTGTACCTATCCTACATAAAAATGTTATTTAATCAAGCATCTACATCAAATTATAGAAAGTAGTTAAACAATCAGAAGAGGTGATGATATGAAAAACAAACAAAACCAAAAACAATGTTGAACTCATAAAAGAAACTACAAGGATGAAGTTAAGTGAGACAGTTAGGTAACCATTAAAAAAACCGAATCCATTCAAACAAGATCATTTGTCTCTATTTAGCCTCTCAGCCATAAAGACTCACCAAATGTTAGAAATGGATGGAAATTTAAGCAATAAGGAAATCAAGCCTTTGAAGCTAAAATAATCTGCCAAAAGTTACATTGCTAGTAGTGTCAGAATATAAATCAAAACATGTCTTCTGATTCGAAGTTCTGTGTACTTTTAGTGACACTGTACTGTGTCCTTATAAACTTTGTAGTCTCAATAATGTACACTTGCATCTGAAAAGTCTATAAATATGAATGAGTCAATTGCATTAAATATTTATATAGAGATTTATAAATTCACATTTGATTGTGTATGACTGAATGTATTACTGAATAGGTTGCATCTTTTTCATTATCATTCTTGCCTCTAGTAAGTAAAACAATTTGTTAATGGAAATACTAGCTTTCAGATGAGAGTTCTATTTTCATGGAGTGGACAAAAAGATGAATCGGCATTGCTAATTGCTATTAGTTTCTTGATATTTTGCCACAGTGATTATCCTCTAAAAGAGCTGACAAAAGCCTAAGAAAGAACAATACTCAGAAAAACTGGGATTCTTTCTCCTTAAATGTAAATATGTCAATGTGTAGGCCTCACATTCCTTCATAATGTATGTACAGTCCAAGCATTTTAAGTGCTCTAAAAAAAAGATGACTTAAATTTAGGGAAACTGGTATTTTATTTCTAGCCTTTGCTCCCAAAGAAAGGAAACCAGGAGAATGAATCCAACATTTAAAACCTTTAGGTTTTTGAAAAAGTGATATCACCTTATATTTATAAATGCAGCCTGTGACTGTATATGACTATGTTAATTGGGCAAAAGAAATAAGCAGATATTTTTGTTCTGTGTACTTATTCTAATTAACAGTTTACTTCTAAAAATAGTTATAAATAGTACCCATTATAATTGCTATGAACAAAGTCTATATTTTAAGCCTCCTCATTACAATAAATCATGAACAAAAACTGGAAGGTTTTTCATTCCTTAAATGTAAAATAATTTTTTTAAGTTAAAAAACTTAAATTTTAAATTTATTAAATTTAATTTCATATGTCATAGAGCTATGAATAAGCATGCTAACAGTTTTAACATTAAAACCTAAGTGTTTTATTTAGATAAACAAAATGGAACCTTTTTCCCAAAATATGTTCACTATTGTTCATTAACATTTCTGAGATTGACAATCAGCTTTGAACATGTAGACACAAATCACTTTGGAGAATTAGATCTAGCAGTTAGTAAAATTAGTTGTCAAGAATGATTTGAGAAGGAACTGAAAAATAAGAAAAGCTACATTAAGATTAATTATAAAAATGACCAAGTAGATAAAACTTACAAAGGTCAATGCTCAGGTTTATCAAAATAAGAATCTATATTAGAATTTGGAAGTTAAAATTTCTCAGAGAACCCGTAATTTCAAAATGTCAAATTGGAGAATTTTACTACAGTTTAAGCTCCTCCAGCACAGAAACTATGAATTATAATGACTTTTTAATATTACTTTTTACCTATTTCCATATAGCACTCAATAAATATTTGTGGAATATGTAAATAATAATTCGTAAAGTCTTTCCTTGGCACAAACTGTTTTCTTAAAATTGTTCTGTTTCTCCTTTTAGAAATTCTAGTAAGATGTTTCCTGAGGTATAGGTCTTCCCTACATGCTCACTTAACCAATGCTGGGGATTGCAAGTTACTGGAGAAATACAGATCTACTTCATGTTGTCATCTTACCCAACAGAGTTTAGAGGAGATACTAGGATGTTCCTTTTCATTCATGTTTTCACTACTTTATCTTTTAAGAGGAAACGAGTGAGGAAAGATTAACCAAGAGGAAATAAAAAATTACAATGTGTAGAAGCTACGCATGTGTGATATCTGCAAACATACTCAACAAGTCAAATCAGGATTAGAGAGTGTGGTGCCAACCTAGCAGGAATGTTCTTTAGAATAAAGTCTTTTTCCCGATATTTTCCTGGGGTCCTCAGAGTTCTTTTTTCTTCCCCCTCATAGTCTTTTTCTCTTCTCAAACCCCCACAAATACTTACTCCCACTTCCCATTTTAAGTGGCCTAAGATATCAGAATTCCTATATACTTCCCAGCCACCCACCCGAAATAACCAATATTTTCCACTGGGAATGTCTTAGTTAATAAGTATCATTGGGTGTGCCTTTGACATTTTAATAGAAAATATTTTTATTTATCAAATGTACTATAAATATATTTCCATGTGAAACAAATCATATACAATAAATTATCTGCTAAAAATTCTCCTCAGAGGTTAACTTGAAACCAAAGTCAAATTTGGCCAAAGCGCAGAGATCTAGTTTTCTTTAACCTAAAAATATGTAGTAGTTGAATTCCATAGAAAGATTTGGCAATGCAGTAATATATTTCTAACCAGAGCCTAATTTCTTGTTATTACCGGTGGTTTATGGTCAAAGTATTACAGTCAGCACATTGTAAAAGACATTTGGGAGAGTAGCTAACTTAGTGCCAAATTTGAATTGAAATTCCATTCCTGGTAGCCTATCTGCACACATCTCTAAAGGCATCTTAGTTCTGGTCTTGTGATAAACAAAAACAAACAGAGAATCACAAGGAAAACAATCTATATTCGTGGTTTGTTTTCAAACTGGCTTTCTCCCTCACTTGAGAGAATGAACCAACATACAATCAGAATGAGTAGGGGCCCAGAGAAGGGAGTGAAATTTAAGATATCTTACAGTTCAGTACACTCAGAAACGTTAACATTCGCAAACCATTTTTAAAGCCTGTAATTTGTGCTAGAATGATTCAGAGTGATGGGCCTTTCATCTGAGCCTCCATATTATGCCAGGATTCAGCTTTTCCTTTCAGTTGTTAGAGGTCTCTGGAGGCTAGCCCACTCCACTGTGGCTCCAGGTATCTGCTCGTTCATTTCTTTTGTAAGCGTTTATAGCACAAGAGCCTATTAGGAGCCATGCATTGTGCTAGCCCCTAGGGATGCAAAGATTAATAAATCATGGTTGCTGACCCCTAGGCGCTTATTACTAGTTTAGGAGAGAAACAATATTAATAATAAGACCCTTATAGTGTAATAATCCTGTGATACAAAGAAAACCAGAGAACTATGAAGGGTGGGAAATAAAAGGGTACAAAACCTAGCCCATGGAGTCAGAGAAGGCTTCCTGGACAAAAGGGGCCTGAGTATTGAAGAGAAAGACAGGTTTTTGCACAGTAAATAATCAATAACTATCATCTATTATTGTTATTACTATTACAGGTTGGTCATTCCTAATCTGAAAACCTGAAATCCAAAACATTCCAAAATTCAAAAGTTTTTGAGCACTGGCATGACGCCACAAGTGGAAAATTCCACACACGAGTACTTAAAGCAAACTTAGTTTCATGCACAAAATTATGAAAAATATTGTATAAAATTACCTTCAGGCTATGTGTATAAGGTATACATGAAACATAAATAAATTTCACATTTAGACTTGGATCTCATCCCTGAGATATCTCACTATGTATATGCAAATATTTCAAAATCTGAAAAAATCTGAAATCTGAAACACTTTTTGGTCCCAAGCATATCAGATAAAAATTACTCAACTCATACCATAATTATTATTCACATGTCAGAAACGGGAGTTATTCATTTTTAGTCCCAACTGACAGGACATTGCACATGAGAGATGGGTACGTGTTATTTTGGGGGGAAATTAACAAATAGAAAATGCAGAGCAGCAGATGATAAACTTTATCATTAAAACCAGTGATATTGTGAAGCTACTGATATCACAGTAAAGCACTTTTTATGTGACTTATACCAACTGTCATAAAAGACTAGTTGAATTAAAATCTTAATGTTGTTATAAAGAGATAATGCCTTTGGCTATATCACTCTAGAATAATTTTGTTCCTGGCATGTGACCCTCATACTTCCTAAATGAGTAAGCCTCGTATGTAAGTGTGTCAATCCTAAATGAAAAGGAAACCATAATCGTAATTTAGATTATTAGACCAAGGGTCAGCACACTATGGCCCATGGGGCAAATCCAATCTGCTGTGTGTTTTTATCAATAACTCTTTACTGGAACACAGACACACCCATTCATTAAACTTGTCCAAGGCTGCTCAACACTACAAAGGTAGAGTTGAATAGTAGAGACAGAGACTTTATAGCTCCTAAAGCCTTAAGATATTTACTATTTGACTCTTTATAAAGTTTTCCCAACCCTGTATTAGATTATTAAAACAATTCATAGCAGGTTGCACATTGCAATCACTTCTTTCCTACATCCAGGGAGGAAATCATCACTAATGCTTTCATCTCTAAAGTATTCAAATACAAGGAATCTATTTTAAGTTATTATTCATTTGAGTTATTTCATATTTTCACTGAATTGTGTTGTTTAGTTGTTATAATAATCTTTTTCCTGTTTTGATAAATTTGCTTAAAAATTTACTCATAAACCTGCCAGGAAGTATAATGTAATTTTAAATCCTGTTTTTTTTTAAAATTTTATAACCTCCTTTGCCCTACTAAATTCAATTTTACTTTAAATATGATCTTTATTGTCACATGTGGAAAAAGTGCTTAGCCAAATGCTTGCAACCAGTTCTAGCTAATATGAATCCAGACCAGTTAAGTGTATGTGGAAAAGCTGGTTAACTGGTTTATAATTTATAATCCTGGTCTAGAGTTTTTTTTCACAGTAGTAACCAACCTAAGCTGATGAATAGCTGCTTAACACATTAACTGCCATGTGAGTTGTATTTAACTCACACTAGTTTTGAGCCTGAAGCCTCATGAAGCATATGAAGAATCAATTCTCAGAAACAAATTCAATAAGTATGTCACGAGTCACATAGAACTCCCGTGGAGTGCAGGGTAAAAATTGATTCTAGCGCCAAGTTAGTTGCATATAACTCACACACAGAAAACAAAAAATAACAAATTTTTCATTAAATTAGAAAGGATCATTTTGTCTTTGAAGTTTTTATTGTATTTTTGTAATAAAACACTGTGGCCCCAGACAAAACATATTTTTTCTAGTGTGGCTGTCAGTGTGTTAAACACCTTCACCATACATCCTCAGGGTGGGAGGAAATGAGGGATTGAGGGCATGGACTCTGTTTTATAAGATTTGAAGATTTTTTTGAAGGTGGAACACAACACAATGACACTCCATAGATGAAAGGCAGAACTCTTACAGCTCTAAACTGCCAGGTGGGGCCAACAGGGATTACACCTTGAGAAAGGGTAACAGCAAGTTGGAGTCGCAAAGAGTAGCTAAGGTATGGCAAATGGGGTGAAGCTAGGTTTCCTGACCTGCTTTGGGTTGGCTAATTTGAATAATTTCTGATGCTTCAGAGCAAAGGGGTCGCCCCTGGTTGTCTGATGTTTGGCCCCAGGATGATTGGGGCTCGTGCCAGAGGCCCAGAGTATAAGGGCCTGAAAAGGAAAGTGGATGTAATAGGACTTAATCAGCTATTCAAGAGGGGGAACTGACCAGCCTTCAGCCAGGACATCCAAATTGAGTCAAGACTCATTAAAAAACAAAAACACCCCACAAAAACTAGATTCTGGAGTCACACTTCTTGGATTCAAATCTGGTTTCAAATATTGGCCAATGATTTGAGCTTGAACAAGTTATTCAATCATTTTAAGCCTCCAGATCTTAAAAACAGAAATAAAAGGAGTAACTTCCTTTCAGGGATTGTTGCTTGATGAAATGAGAGGTCTATGTCAAGTATCGGGTGCAGTATCTGGCCCATAGTGAGTACTCAGCATGTGATATGGATTATTATTGGGGCCAGTTCTATTCTTGACACACAATATTACAGTCTGTTATTCCAGAAAACTACTACCACACAAAATGAGCTGCAGTGCAGTTTTTATTACTATTATTATTACATATGTTCCTTTAAATATATAAAACTAAATATATATACAATCTCTGATGCCCAAACTCCCTTTTCTTTTAAAAGCTTTTTCTGTTAAAATATTCTACTGGTCATATTCTGCTTATCACTGAATTGGTTGTACAGTGAATCTAAACCAGTAGGTTATAATTTTGAAAATAACAGCTCAAGTAAAATTGCTTTTTATTGACTTTTTTAAAAAAGAAAACAGCATCATATAATTTTACTTTTCTGCAATAGCCAGGGTTTAACAATGGCCTATGGCATCTTTTAAAATTTAAAATAAATATCTATTGATTTTTTTCACTTACTCTTCTACTATAAAAAGAAAACAAAGACTCCCATTGCAAGTAAAATTTCATCTGAAGATTCTGAAAACAAGACTTTTAGCTAAACACATGCACATCTCAATTCTTTCTATATTTTCTAAATGTGTGATGTGATATTGCCATACCTTTATCATTTAGCCATATTGAAAATAATTTATCTTTATTACAGAATATTAAATATTTTTAGAAAAATAAAGCCTAGAGTTGTAAGTGTATAGGAAATTTGAAAAAAGTTATGAAATTTTATGGTATCTTTGTATTTAATTGGGATATTAGCATCTTTGATTCTAGCATTTCCACAGCTCCAAATTTACTTCATTATTCCCAGCCACATTCATTTTCTCCTTTTTGTTAACTTCTACAGAGAAGAAACAAGAGTAGCCCAGTATGAGATTATGCATTGCGGCCCCACATGTACAGTTTGGTCTGGAAATCTTTGCCTGCACCATTTGGCTGAGTCTTACTTAGCATACCCATTTTATGCAATATATCTAAACAAGTTTCAAGTTTAAATAGCTGTTTTCACCTGTTTACCAATCATTTTAGCATTCAAACAAGTATGTTGGTACCATGAATATACATTTGTGATGACATAGATTTTTCCTTGAACATTGTATCAAACATTCCCTTGTGACCAAAAATAATTAAAGTCATTAAGAATTAGTGTGGGCAGTACAAAGGCAATTTATGTGTTTGTACCCCATAATACTCTGAAATGAAAAAATAAATAAATAAAATAAAATAAAATAAATGTCTGAGAATTAAGTGAGATTTCTGTTGGTATATTGTTCTTAATCTCAGATGATTCAATTTATAATATTTCTAATAGAATATAAAAATATACATTATAAACTACGTATGTAAAGTACACAAACAAATAATACAACACAAAAGTAAAAAAGCATGAAAATCACCTGACACCGAAGACAGCAATAAATATCACTGTTCATAAATCTATGGCACTCAAAGTCAGAATATAGTTAGAGATTTGAGGCAGATCTAAAATTCAGAGAGGAGTGAACTGACATTGATTCCATAGGAGCAGGAAAACATAAAACCTGTTCTTAGAAATGGTTTGCCCAAAAAGTTGGGGCCTAAATAACCATCCCATCCCTTATCTCTTTTAAAACAGACCATGGGTGTTTACAGAAATGGATCTGATATAAGTGTCTAGGAAAATGCGTGAAATTTAAAAAAACTTCTTACAATTTCATCAGAGAATAAACGCTTGTTGGAAGAAGATTTGCAGAAGATTTCATTTTAAGCATCATACTAGTAGAAAGAAAAACTAAAGTCAACTCCACCCTGAATATTTGGACAAACATTCTTTAGGCAATGTACCTGGATTGCTGAACTTGTTTCGTGGCCCATCAATTGGCCTTGTTTCTGGGTTGGCTACTAATCTAGCTAGCTACTCATTCTCAGAAAATAATAAACTTTTGATTTTAACATTCACTTTTATTTTGGTTGGGAAAATATGAAAAAAGGAGTGTGATACAATTAGATTACTTTGCAACAGTTACTTTCATTATTCAAAACACATTTTTAACATGTTAGAGAAATGATATTGAGTTGACGGGAATAATCCCAGCATATACACAGAATATCCATTTCCTCTAAGTATAAGCAATCATGAGAGGGGCCATCTTGGGTTTACCATGAGACTCAAACAGTTTTCATTTTCAAAGTATCATTTATATTTTCCCAGGTAAATTTTTATACTGATGTAATTTTTTTTTCACTGTCTATGTTTATTTTGCAACAGTGTCCTTATAACCTTTTCATTGTTCCAGACAGGCAATGCCTGTAATATATCAAAATGAAAGACCTAATCAGAAAACTGGGATTTAAATTGTTAGTTTTTAGAGATGCGTCTTTTAGTCTTCACTATCTGGATTCTTTGGTCTCTCCTCTGACATATTTCAGTCTGTGTTGACATATCCTTACAACAATATTTGAAAGAAACTTAGTGCAATAAAAAAAACTTGGTTTGCCCATCTACCCAAAGAGTTGGTTTGGTTGAGTAAACTTTTTTTAATAGACTGAATTGCCACATGAACAAATCTAACTGTAAATTTATCTTTGGGAATCCACAATCATCTGTTTTTAACATTTATTAGTTTTGAAAGATTCTGGTCAAAAAATTATATCACTATCAAATATAAACACAATGCTAAAGTTTCAACAGAAGTTGCTATCTTTTTACAATTCACAATGCTATCACAGAAAACAACTTCCAGTGGTTTGATTACTTCTTTGGAGAAAGGCAGAGGCAGTGTTAAGAAAGAATAGCGTGTGTTTTTTTTTTTTTTTTCCTGTTTAAAACAACTCAAAGAAGTTATATAATCTATATTCACTAGTATGACTAATAAATATGAAGCTAGAAAGAAATTAGTTTCTCACTCTATACACATTTGGTATGTATAGTGTATCAGTTAAGGTATGTTTAGATGTAAGTAATACAAATAACATAAAACTTAATGAATAGAGGGCTAAACCCTTTCTAGCAAAGGTATGGACTGTGGACCAGCAGCAACAGTCTCACCTGGGAGCGTGTAAACTTGTTGAATTATAATCATAAATTTAACAGGGTCCCCAAGTGATTCAGGTGTACATCATAGTCTGAGAATGCTATCGAAAGAATATTAATTATCTTACAAAACCAGAAGGTAGTTTCAGGCTTCTCAGGCAGTACCTCTGCAATTCTTTTAGCTTTACATTCATGTTCCCCGCACACTATGTCTTCACATGGCCTTTTTCAAAGACTGGAAGAGCCAAATCTCTTCTTGTGTCTCGTTGCTGGTAGGAAGGTCTTTCACCAAAGCCCCTAACAAAATTCTCTTGGTATTAGTGGCCCATCCCTGGTGATTCTATGAGCTGAGGGGATGGAACTGTAATGATTGACTAACATGAATCAACATTCACTCTTGGGCTAACGTAGTGTCAGCTTTCCTGGGCACACAGCCTGGGCTCTGCTACTGAGAAAGGCCTGGGGAGAGTAGGGTGAGGGATGGGTACCAATAATGACTGCCAAAACTGCTTGGCTACTTCTGGATCTTTATCTAACAAGGCATGTCATACCACAGGAATTCATTTTTGTGAATATGACTGTAATTTGGATGTCAAATAAAAGTCTTAAACTATAATATTAATAACACATTGTCTCTTTTTATGATCTTCTTATAAGTGGAATGTAATACACAATATGAATGTGCAGAACACAATTAAGAAAGTTATCTAGGTTGGGGCAAAAGTAATTGCGATTTTGGACCATGACTTTTGAATCATTATAACTAAGCTCAAACACATCTTTATTAATCAAAATAGAAACCATTACAATCAACACATTTTTGCCAACAAGAAATAAATTTATTTATTCCTATAGCATAAAAATCCACGCTTCAGGATTCCATCAACTCTTGGAAAGCATTTTCTGCTTCGTTGGTGCATGGTTGTGGAAGCATTTTCCCTGCAAAAAGTTGTCAAGATGCTTGAAGAAATGGTAGTTGGTTGACGAAAGATCAGGTGAACATGGAGGATGAAGCCAAACTTCATAGTCCAATTTGTTCAACTCTTGAAGCATTAATTGTGCGAGGTGCAGTCAGGTGTTGTCGTGGAGAAGACATTGGGCTCTTTCTGTTGACCAATGCTGGCTGCAGGCGTTGTAATTTTCTGTGCATCTCATCGATTTGCTGAGCATACTTCTCAGATGTAATGGTTTCACTGGGATTCAGAAAGCTATAGTGAATCAGATCAACAGCAGACCACCCAACAATGATCATGACCTTTTTTTGATGCAAGTTTGGCTTTGGGAAGTGCTTTGGAGCTTCTTCTTGACTGAGCTGATCGTCACTGGTTGTCATATAAAATCCACTTTTAGCCGTACGTCACAATTCAATTGAGAAATGGTTCCTTGTTTTTGCGTACAAGAGAGGACCACACTTCAAAAGGATGTTTTGTTTTTTTTTTAATTTTTGGTCAGCTCATGAGACACCCACTTATTGAGCTTTGTCACCTTTCCAATTTGCTTCAAATGCCAAACAACCATAGAGTGGTCAACCCTGAGTTTTTCAGCAGCTTCTCATGTAGTTGTAAGAGGATCAGCTTCAATGCTAGCTCTCAATTGGTCCTTGTCAACTTCCGATTGTTGGCCACTGTGCTCCTCATCTTCAAGGCTCTTACTTCCCTTGCAAAACTTCTTGAACCACCACTGCACTGTACGTTCGTTAGCAGTTCTGAGTCAAATGCATTGTTGATGTTGTGAGTTGTCTCCACTGCTTTACAACCCATTTTGAACTTGAATAAGAAAATTGCTCAAATTTGCTTTTTGCCTAACACCATGGCACTCTAGCCCAGGTGACAGAGTGAGACTCTGTCTCAAGATAAAAACAGAAAAAAGAAAAGAAAAGAATTGCAATAGGCCATCAAGGGGACAGACTGTACCAGCAAGAGTAGATGTGAAAAATGCTAACCAAGAAACAAAAACATTGTGCTGGAGGCAAGGAAAGAGGTTACAGAAAAAATAAAAATAATCACAAAATAATACCAATGAAATAGATTCAGGAATGCTACCCACAGGTTGTATTATGTTTCTATTATTGCATAACAAATTACCACAACATAGGTATTGTCTCAGAGGCTTCATGGATCAGGAGTCCAGGCAAAGACTAGGGCTGAGTCCTCTGCTAAAGGTCCCACTAAGCTGCCTTACACTATCATTTCCATGGTCTAAAATAAATATAAAATTCCTAACAGCAAGTAATAAATCATTAGCAAAAAAACATAAAGTGAGAAATTTGCATTAAAATGATGTATAACATAACCACATTTATTTAAGAACATATTCCAATATCAAACAGCAAATGTCAACAATTGCTAAAACCTCAATTACTTTTGCACCAATCTAATAACAGGATGTTCATGTTAAGTTCCATTCTCACAGTGTTTTAAATCTCCTAAAACAAACTGTTTGACATAGCTCATTTTTTAAACCACTTTGAGCTGTACAGAAACTAGTTCACAGAATTAATTAATGTAGTCAACAAATACTTACTGACCACCTACTATGTACCAGGCATTGTTCTAACTGTGGGTATACAAAGATTAGTGGAATAGTTAAGATCAGGGAAGTTGAATGAAAATACTGAATAAACAAACAATTAGAAAACAAACAATTACCAACAGAAAATAAAAGGTAATATAAAATAAAATAACAGAATGCTGAGATAAGAAACAGAATTATTAGATAAGAAGGTCAGGGAAATCCTTTATGAAATATCATTTAAGCTAAATTTAGACAAGAGCTCTACAAACTACACCCTTGAACTAAGAATGGCTTTTTATATTTAAATGTGTAGAAGATTTTTTTATACATAAAATTTAAATTTCAGTCCACAAAT
>NW_012149786.1:45757-46263 GCF_000956105.1 Propithecus coquereli
AAAAAAAAAGCACTGGGTAAAGAGTCAGAAATCTAGAATTTACTCTACTATTTATTAATCATGACTTTGAGAAAGTTATTTTAAATACTTTCAGCCTCAGTTTTTTCAACAGGAGAATGGGGTAATTATATTTAATCTGTCTAATGTACAGTTATCTCATGTAGCTAAATGAGATAATGACAGAATATACTTCAAAAATTATTTACATACACTATTATTAAAAAATTCATTAAATGAGCTCCTAGAGTCAATATAGATTCTAACCTACTGCATGCAAAAAAAGGTCAAACTGTACTGTGCACAAAGGGAACAGAAACGTCACTGAAATATTTCCATGGGTGTCTGAGGAAGGTAAAGGGAGTCAAAAGGTATATAAATCATCTCCTACCTACAACTGTCACTGTTTCTTCTCAGAAACTAGTTCACAGAATTAATTAATGTAGTCAACAAATACTTACTGACCACCTACTATGTACCAGGCATTGTTCTAACTGTGGGTATACAAA
>NW_012149786.1:47083-48125 GCF_000956105.1 Propithecus coquereli
AAATTATGACAAGTTATATATGAGAGTAAGAGTTTCTTTCATCATCAATAATGAAAGAAAGAAGGAAAGAAAGAAAAAAGAGAGATAGAAAGAGGAAGGAAGGGAAGGAGAGAATGAAAGAAAGAAAAGAGAGAGGAAGGAAAGGAAAGAAGAAAACTTCAGAACCCCAGCAAACTTTCTTTGCAGTGTGCTTAACTTTTCCTTATTTTTTGATTTAGTTATGCTTTAAACAGCTGTAGATGTCCTCTTTTGTTCAACAACACAAATTGAATAGTTTTACCTAACCTCATAGAAAAAAAAAAGAATCTTCATAAATCATTTTCTCAGTACTATATAAATTGCATCTTTGGCTCATTTTCCCACTACATCCTTGTGAGCACTTCACTCTGAATATTCACTCACTTGGCACCCAGAATGCTGAAATTCTTGCGCCTTACTGTTGTAAGGAAACTAGTTAAAAAATAGTTGAAGTGATCATGGTTAGCTCTTGCAAAGGAGTTACCCATAACAGCTTTTCTGTCACCCAAACCTTGCCACTACACAGAATATCAGGGCGGCTGCTGGTGGCCCTTTTACAAGGGATACAGAAGAAAACTGAATTGATAGTGCAGTCAACACATCATACAGATGCTTGTTTCTATTGTTAGAACACTGAGCACACAGTCAAACTTAATGGGCAATTCATTTGAAGTTTGGAACTTTCAGCAGAAAGCAAAGAGGTTAATTGATTTATACTAACACAGATAAAGGGGCTTTTGTGTAGCTGGGAACTGGTTAAAGCAAATTTGTCTAAGTACGATTCTAACCAGGAAAGAACACATTAAACATTAAATGTCAGAGTAAGATTTCTTTTCGTTTTTTTTTTTTCTCTTTTCTTTTTCTTTGAGACAGAGTCTCTTTCTATTGCCCAAGCTAGAGTGCAGTGGCATCATCATAGCTCACTGCACTCTCAGACTCCTGGGCTCAAGTGATCCCCCTGCCTCAGCCTCCCGAGTAGCTGTGACTACAGGCACACGTCACCACCAAGGCGGGCTAATTTTTC
>NW_012149786.1:48635-55609 GCF_000956105.1 Propithecus coquereli
CTAACCTACTGCATGCAAAAAAAGGTCAAACTGTACTGTGCACAAAGGGAACAGAAACGTCACTGAAATATTTCCATGGGTGTCTGAGGAAGGTAAAGGGAGTCAAAAGGTATATAAATCATCTCCTACCTACAACTGTCACTGTTTCTTCTCATGTTGACTTCTGAGTTGGAAAGGTTGCCCCATCTCTGGGTTAAGCTTAGCCCTCAGACAAAAGACAGATGAAGCAGGTTATCAGCAGTTAGTTTGGGGAGGCTGGCTTATAACTTTTCAGTTTACAGCATGATTTTTTTTTCAAAATTCCACCATAAATCTGGACAGATGTATTTTGTATAACTTCTATTTTTCTCATATAACTTCTATTTTCAAGAATATATATGGAATGGAGAAGTGAGCTTTAAAAGTACCATTTCATATTGTATCCTAGCTATTTGTACTCCTCTGGGAGCAAAGGACAGAATAGATACTGAAACCAAACCTGTATAAAAATCAGGAGTTTTGGCCAGAAGCTAAAACACCCTCTTACAAATAGTAATCACAAATCTTTTCTGATGTGGCCTGGGTTATAAAGAAAATGGAAACACTTAATCTTAAAAGACCATAAGAAATAAAGTGTTATCTTTCCAGCTGAGGCGAGAGTTGTTTGTGACCTTGGAGTTGGCGGCAATGGAAAAATCATGTCGAGTTTTCATATGTTATTCACATGGTAGTTTTTCCAAAGGAATAAATGCACATAATTCTGATGACCTCATATGAGATATAAAGGTGTTACATTATAGTGGAAGACCGGCAAGCCTTTACTTGAAACCCTTTTCATGCAAAGTGCTAAAGATATTGCCCACACCATATAAATTATACAGGCCTTCCCAAACATATAGCTGCCTGCTTTTAACTGAAGCTAAAACCAGCATGGCTGCAGGATTTTGGCTGTTTTGACCTCGGACAGCAGCAAAAATGAGGCATGAATATTGACTTTGGGGGAAGGAAAACAGGACGTATTTTCCAGTGAGATTATCTTCATGGGTTAGTGAATAGTAAAGAAGCAGTATATATATATTTAAATTGCATCTGTAAATAAAAAGTTCCTCTGCAATGAAATAAGCAGATGATTAAGTATTTGTGAACTATGAAGCAGACACACATAATAGAGTCATTAAATACAAAGAAAATTAGTCACACTGGAATAACAATAAGCAAAGATAGCCTTGCCTAGCCTAAATACAAAAAGTAGTGAAAGTCTGGAGGCATTTATCCTTCCTTGATTAATTTTTACCTATCGGCACAATTTTTAAAATGACCCTTCCAAAGCCATTTATTGAGGCAAAAGGTAGAATCCTGAAACTCATATTTCAGCTTCAAGAAAATTAACTTTCCCAAAAGGTTAAAGCATTTAAACAAATTAAGAATAGTTTTGAAAGACAAATATTGTATGCATATATACAGATACAAAAACATATGGATCTTTGCCAAAAAAAATTGAAAGCCATCATGAACACTTCCACATGAATGGTTGATTCATTAACAAAGTCATTCTAACGAAGTGGAGTAGGTATTCATGGACACGTCTCAAACATTTAACTTTTACCAGCTTGGTCCTTGTGTTTGTAATGCTCAATGTAATGGTCAAGTGACCATTGCTATAATAAAAGCAATAATATAATAACAACTATCCAATCAGACACATATCCTTTTGAAGAATATAATTGTTAGTAACAAAAGTCAGTTGGATCATCTTAATGTCTGTGGAAAATGGTGACTACCATAATTTTCAAGAGATATTTTTCAATGGAATAGCTTTAAAGTATTTACTTGTGCTCCTGGGCTTCATACTTTTTTCTCTGTTAACTTGAGTTGGTACACAGGAAGAATTATGAAACATACACCTTTTTACAATATTTGAAACATAAATTCTTTAAATTATTGTGCTTGCTATTGTTTTTTATTCAGCTTTAACCAGTGCAAAGAAACACGGAACAATGTAATCAGAAGACCCCATTTTTATTCCCAGTTCCCCCTCTTTAGCCTTGCTATTTCTATTCACTTGATGTCTCTAAGTTTCAAGTCTTTTCCCTCTCACCTATGATCTCTAACTCACATTCTCCTCATTCCTTTGGGTGACTTGCAAAACATGATGTCGAACGAAAAAAGAAAATCATAAAATAATACGTGTAATATAACTCCATCTATATAAAATTTAAAAGCTAACAAAATTTAACAATATATGAATTAAATACATATGTATATATCAATAATACAAAGCAGGACAAGTAAATAATATACACAAAATTCATAGTGGTAGTTATATATTGAATAAATATGTTTGATATATATTGTATGTATATATCGAATATACATATTTTTCAATGTATATATTGACAAAAGGGGAAGAGATACACAGGAAGAGGAACATAAAGGGCTTCAAAATTATTTGGTAATGTTCTATTTCTTAAATGAACTGGTAAGTCCACAAAAGTTATATTTAAACTCTTGTGGGTATGGCCTATTTTACAATTTAAAAACTCTATGCTCTTTCTTGTTTGTATCCTTTTACATATTCCTCAACCAGTAATATTCTTTTTTCTTGTTGTTTTATTATTATTTTGGTAAGAACACTTAACATGAAATTTGCCTTCTTAATACAATTTTAAGAGTACAATACAGTAGTGTTTAACTATAGGAATAATTGAACAGATATAGTTTCTGTCATGCAGCAGTAATATTCTTTCGTTTTACCGATGCCCCCCCCACCTGTCCTTGCTAACTTTCACGCATTTCCAGTCTCATCATAGCTGTCTCTTCCTTAGAAAGGTCTTCCTTGATCTACACTAGGTTAGCTTCATTATCCGTATCACCTTGTGCTCAGCCTGTCTTAACACTCAGCTCACTTGCTAAAGGTCAATTTTCTCCCCTAGACTCTAAGCTCCCTTGGCAACCATAGCACTTTGCATAGAACCTGCTACTAAATGGATGATCAGTAAGTATTTTTTGAATCGAATTATTCTCTTTCTGGCTAAACTTCTTATAGGAGCAGTTTATGATCATCATAAAAGCTTCCTCGGCTCAAATTTACTCTTCATTATTCTAAAATATGACTTTTGCCTCCACAAATCTGTTGTATTTGCTTTCAGAGAAGTCACCAGTGACCTCGTAATTGCCTTAGTTATTGTAAGTCCTTAACCAATTTGACCTCTCTGAGATATTTGATACTCCTAAAGAGAACATTCAGTAATTTGTTTAACATTTATTGAGTGTTTTGTGTGTGCCGGAAAATGTGAAAATGCTTCCTTTGGATTCCATCACATTTCTTTCACCTGGTTGCCTACTGCTCCAACTTTCTTTCCTGAATTCCCTGAGCCCCACACGCTTTCTTATGTGTACCAAGGATTGTTGCCAGTCCTCGATTCTTGCTTTTTCTATGGGTTATGCTTGCACACTGATGAGTTTCCCTTAGTTAAACTGCTTATCATCCTGCTCCTGATCTCTTAAACGATCGCGATAGCATCCTTACAGCTTACTCCTGGCCTCCAGTCACTCCTGTGCCATCACAACTCCCATGTTTACCTTCAGAAAGCAAAAATCCATTGTTACCCCTTGGCCTTTCACAATATCTGCCAAACATCCTCGGAAGCTTCATCTTCAGGTAGTTCCCATTGCACCCCATTCTCCAACCACCCCAAATTATGTGAAAATTATATGACTTTTTTTAAAAAAACATACCCTATGCTTACGTACAGGGCTCTGCTCATGTTGCACCTTATACTACTCAGCTTCTTCAGAAAATTCCAACATCAAAGATCTTAAATTGGAAAAAGGGGAGTATTAGAAAATTTTTTGAGAAACTGATAAAACAAAATTGAACCAAACTCTCATCAGATAAATTCACACCTGAAAACACAATTTTCCATAGAATTTCATGAAATTTGCTTTGCCTTATTCATTTTTCAGAGTTGAATGTGAAAATACTATGTAAATGTGAGGTGCTCTTCTTCCATGTGAGACAGAAAAATCTTTCTATGCACTTTATTGCCCATATCAAGTCCAAGTGAAATAAATGGCTCACAAGGAATTTTAAATACATTGTCAATTTTATCAAGTTGGCCATGCTTCAAATCAAATCTAGTCTATATCAAGTCTGCAATATATTGAACAATCGAGCATTCCATTAAACGATACAAACATTCCTTAAAGTCAAAGTAGAGAATACAATATAGAGTAGTAGGACTAGTAAGGGTCAGACATAATTACCCGAGAAAAACAGTAACATATGAGATTATGGAAGCCTAGTGGGTTTAAGATGACACAGTTCTTATAATTCATCATCTCTCAACAACTTTCTAGCTTCTTGCTCAATAATTTACAATTTTGCAAACATTTCTTAAACAATACTCCATGTTTGCATTGGACTAGACACTAAGCAACACTAAAGAATAAAAATGGTCTCTAATCTTGAGACTTCATTATCTGGAAAATTACAGCATTCTTTCTATCTAGTTCCAAATGAGATACTTAAGCAAATGATTTATTCCTCACAGCTGTCCATACATGCTGAACGTGAGTTTAAAAAGACAGGCTGCTGCTATTATACTCTAAGCTTGAACATTGATATCATCAACTCTGATTACCTTGATGAGTTTGAAATGCAGAAACAACATCACAGAAATACTAGTAAGGAACTAATGACACCTGACAGGAAACAACAAATATATATTATTTCTTTCAACAAAAGCAAGGCATGAAATAATCAATCTTACATAAGACAGCTTCTAATTATGATTTTGCTGCACTGAGTATCATGAGGTCTGTAAAAGACAAATAATTGGGCAAAAGGAAATATTGGCTGGTTTAGAGTCAAGGTAAGTGTTTCAGTCTGAGCTACCCAGGCAGTCCTACTTTCTGAGCTATTCTACGGCAGCAGTTAAAAGAAAGTGTCCTCACCCTCAAGGTGTTGAGCACATTGTGGAAGAAATGTGCTCAGCACTAAGCAATTAAACCACCGGACCTTTTACTACATCTAAGAGGAAAAATGTGGTCACTGAAACTGGTGTTTGAAATTTATGGTTTTTTTAAAGCTAAATTTCACATTTGTAATGATACTTTGCTTAATAAAACGAAGCAATCACACAGGTGCATAAAATTTTTAAAAATGAAATTAGAAAAGGAATAAAAGGGCTATGAAACAGAAAAGCGTATGTGGCATTCTTGAGCAGTTTTTAGATGTCTATTTACTTTTTATTTAATGTAACTCCATACTTATGAAGGTCTGTTTTTTGCATTTTATTATTACCTACAAGTAACAACCAGCTTCACGCAAAGCTTCTATAGCATATTGAATATGCTCAGATTGGAAAAAAAATTTATCTGATTTCTCATCATTTGCAGCCATACCTGCCATTACAAAAGAAATACTGTGAATGACTGTGAGTCAGAGTGTGTGCAGCCATAAAATTCAAAGGATGAATTTCTCGGGTGATTATTATTTTTTTCCAAAATCATAAAAATGTCCTTTATATAATTATATAATACTGTATCTAAACTTTTCCACAGAAAAACTTAAATATAATTTAGGTAACTGGGTTTCAGTTGTATTACATACATCAGCAATAACCAGGTTAAAAAATACATAGCGTAATGATTTTGGTGTTTTTATTTTTATTGTTTAATGACATTTTAAATGACTATGAAGACTTTAAATTTAAAAAGCAGATGCAATTATGTTCATTCATTTGACATTTACAATTTTTTGAAAGTATGGGATTTTAATCTCAGTTTTACAAATGAAGAAAGTAGGCAGCACATGAAAGAATTGAATAGCTCATAATCAGATAACTAAGTGTTAGAGGTAGGGTGTTACTATGTAAGTCCAGGCTCTTAACTTATGTAACACAGTGACTGTCTGAGAATCTCATCAAGAATGGAAAAAGTATCAATTGTGTAAAACGAAAAAAAAGTCAAAATGAACAACCCATGAGAACAAATTACCTAAAGTAATTTATAAGAACCCAAAAGAACATTATGCATATGTTACACTTTAAGTCCCCTGTAGGCATAATATTGTTCTCAATAGTTCTCAATAAATATAATTCAATAAAGAAAGAACAGACATTCCTCTAGCTAACATTTTCCAATAGAATGTCAATTAAGAATGGGGAATTGAAAAGACTAATTTTAGCAAGATTTTGTCATCTCCTTGAGTAAACTAGAGATATGAAATAACAACCCTGAATTTGATCATCTAACAAGTAGTTCTCTTACCTAAGAGACACATGGTCTAAATCAGTAACTGTTAATACACATGCCACAGGAGACCCAAGAGACCCTTCAACCTGCCATGTTATCCTACAGCTGCTGCACAGAAAGTCCTACCCATTCCATTACTGCTGGAACCTAAATTCCCCCTACACTTAGGCAGTTAGCAGACCTCAAAGTTAAGTATTTGAGAAAAAAATCAGGAGTTCACCCATCCATGATGTTTGAGCAAATATTATTCCTCCTTCCTTTCCTTTATCCATCTTCGCATCATAAAAATATGCAAACCAGCTTGTGGACATTTAGCCTAAATTATGATAGACATTTGTAAGGGCCATAATAAAATGAGTTCTCTGATAAACTCTGAGAGCACAGATGTTGAAAGAAGATGCGTAAAGTAGACACTAGGTTTACAGGTTAAAAAGAAACTATCATTATTAGGTGGAGAATTGGAAATACGATGTGGTTTCTTGTTTGGAAGGTAGGTCACTCTATCTTTGCATAGAGAGTGCTACAAAGAGCCAGGATTAATATAAGTAAGTATGGGTTTATTAATCCAGTTCTTCTTAAAATGCACTCTAGACTTATAATAAGTGAATCTAGAAGTTAAACCCTGAGTTTAGCAGAAAGTGAAAAAAAATTTAAAGACAATTTAAAAAAACAGAATTTTGCATTTAGCAGAGTGTCACATAATGGATAGCAAATAATACTGGTCGACTGAACTAGAA
>NW_012149786.1:55659-56476 GCF_000956105.1 Propithecus coquereli
GTTATTTTTGCAAAATATTTTGCCATTAAGTGGACAATGAGATTTCAAGCAAAATTACAGTAGAGCAGTTGTTATTAGAAACAACACCCATTTTAAACAAAATAGTATGTTAGAAAAATACAACTCAACATATAAAAATCTGTATTATTGATTTCTTGCCATAATTTTTACAGAAAATGACCATTTTATATTTCTGATTACAACTATTATTCTCTGTGAGCTCTCACTGAAATGTTTTTACATGTGAGATGTGTTAAAACTCTATTAAAGAAGTTAGTCAATTATAGATAATCCATTGGCTAAATGAGGTTTCTATCAACGGACTAAAGTGGTAGCTGGTTGAAATAGTGTTGTAGATTGAATCTATTCATAAAAATGTGCTCCTTTATTGACTGGTGCTGAGAGAACTTGATAATTTAGCTTTAATTCAGAAAGTATAGTGTCCCAAAACTCTACTTGAAATACCTTTTATTAGTCTTTTTCACAAGGGAGCCAAACTGTTACTTCCTCATAACTGCCGTGCAATTTTCAGGGATTACTTTAAGTGTGAATTGTCGAGTATTTCTTCCAGCTGCCTCCTGTCAGGCTATAATCCCATACTGAGCCTTGTCAGAGGTCACTGAGCTCTTGACTAATGCACTTCATTAGAGGAGGAAGGCAGAATGTCTCCAACACACAAATGGCAGGAGACATACAGCAGAACTGGGCACTTTAAAAAAATCACACTAAACTTTAAATCCATGAAATTTAAAAGTTGCTTTCACTATATTTCTAATTACTCAGCATAAAAGTTACTGTACGAAATGTTCGTAATTAC
>NW_012149786.1:58541-59086 GCF_000956105.1 Propithecus coquereli
ATTAGTCAAAAAGATATTAATGTTCATTATAAAACATGCTAAAAAACATATTCTTGTTATTTCCATTGCCAAATTTAAACAATCATGACAGAAAGCAGGAAGAAATGTGAGCCTATGAAAGCATCTTATACAGAATAAGAAAAGCTTTATTTCTACATAAGGATTACTTTTAGAAAGAAATTAAAATGTTTAATCACATCTATCAAAACTAAAATATTAAATTACATCATCATATGGTATCAACTCTTTGTGGAAAAATATTTTAAAAAATTACATCATCAAAAATTATAAAATGAAATTACCAGCACCTGACTACTATACTCTCTCCATTGACAAGCATGTTATCATTTTGAGAAAATTTTCTTTCCCTTAGATGATTTACTTTAATTTCAGTTAAAAGTGTCTTTTAAAAACAAAAAAGATAAAATACATTAAAACATATTGCAAAATCTTAAGAAGCTATATATGTAAAGGCTCATGTTTTGCTTGCTTGTCTGAAATGAGTAAGGTCTACATTTTTTTCTTGAAAAAATTAACTGGATAAT
>NW_012149786.1:59779-60900 GCF_000956105.1 Propithecus coquereli
AAATGAGTAAGGTCTACATTTTTTTCTTGAAAAAATTAACTGGATAATTGACTCCGCATCTGTCATTAGAAGTTATAGGAAACTAAAGTGATGTGTCTTTTCCCTTTGTTTTTCAGATGGAATAATAAATATGACTTGTTCAGAATGATGATGCCACTGGTATGTTTTTATCACTTTTATTTTTTATCATTATTTTTTAAATTTTTCTCACAGAAATGCTATTATTTTATCCTCCTCCCATTTCTGTTTATATATTTCTAACTCAGAGTCCAAGAGCCAATTTGAAACTCATAATCTTAAAAGTACACATCATGAATACAAATTGCTATGTAACAGTAGTAAAAATTGTGGCATGGTCTCACCAATATTCATTACAGTCTGGTCAAAAAAACCCAAAAGTGTACAATTATTTCTCAATCATGGTTTAAAAAGTAATTTATCAAATCAGAGCTTCAAGTTAAGATCTACTGGTTTTTCATAATTACTCTCTGGTTAGAGAACGTCAAAAACTGATATCATTGAGTTTTCTTAAAGGCATTTTCTTTTCAAAATGCCTTAGATACCCATTAGGAATTTACACACAGAGAATTATTTTGTGATATTTTGATATGGCCTCTCAATTTTTTCTCACCATAGTTTGTAGTCACCCTCTGGACCTCCATGTCAGTGGAATTGAATAATGTTTTTCCTAAAATCCCAAGGCTTCAAATTAGGGATCAGGAGTAAGCCCTTCTCAACAGAAGGCTCATGAGTCTGGAATTTAATTAAAGTTCTTCTAGTGGTCTGAAGTGTTCTCAGTTGCACCTGGGAATTCACTTAAAAAATTTCTTTCAAGGAAAACCTTTAATATTCAACATAACATTTAAAAACTAAATATGCTCATCCTTAGATAAACTATAGAAAAGATAGAAAAATGTAATGAATTACTAAAATACTAAAAAATGACTGTGTTGCAATGTATCTGTATACAGACACTAGACTGTACACTTTCCAATGCGTATCAGGTGCAGCTCAAGAAATTTCAGCTCAAGAATTTGTAGCAAGGTAATTCCCTATTTCCCTAGAGATTAATTTTCATTGATATAACAGAGAGAGATTGTTTCTTAGTTATCCCATATATA
>NW_012149786.1:61792-94029 GCF_000956105.1 Propithecus coquereli
GTGACAATTTGAGCATCAAAATAATCAATGAAAGACTATAACTCATTGAAAAAAATTAGAAATTCTAAGAACAAATTGTAATAAAGAAGTGAATCAATTGAAATTTTGTAGAAGAATGGGATACCGACATAGTTGGGCAAAATACTTATTAATTATACATATTAACTTTGCAGCGAAGATGTCTACCTTAATCAAGTAAACAAAATGATTATTATTAGTATGGGACTGATCGAAATCACATGCCACCTAATACCATGCAATGAGAACACAGTGATATGTCAAGTGACACATAATTTGAATATAATCATATAAAAAAAATTAGACAAACTCAGTTTGAGAAACATTCAACACAATAAATGGCTTGTAATCTTCAAAAGTGTTATGATTATGAAAGTCAAGGAACAACTGAGGAATTGTTCCATATTGAAAAAGATATGACAGCCAAATATAGCACATGATTCTGAACTGGATTCTTTTCCTATTATGGACACTGTTGACACAACTGGTGAAATTTGAATGAGGTGTTAAAATCAAATGGTAACAATGCATCTATGTTAGTTTCGTAATTTGTGATGCTTATGTTGTGGTTATGTAGGAGAGTGTAAAATATGTATATTGAAGTGTTTGAAGGTTCAGGAAAAAAAGTATTATGTGTTCTGTGTGCTTTCAACTTTTCTGTATATTTATGATTGTTCAAAATGTATACTACATATAATATACATATTCATGTATATATGAAATACCCATTAAAATATTATGACAATTTACCTTCTTTTGGCTCAATATAGTGAAGGGTTGCTACTAATCAAGGTTATCTAATAATAGCATAGATTTTTTTTATAATTAGTGGTCTTTCCATTTTTGAAATTTTTTCAGTTGAGAATCAATGATTGTCTTTCATAAATTTTAAAAAAAAGGAACTTTTGTATTGGCAAGAGACTTTTGGAAAGAGCAGGGAATCTTGGGTCTTAGGGCGGTCCTGTGGTATAACAATACAAGTATTGCAACTAAGTAGATTGTTATTTCAAGCTTATCAATTGGCCTCTGTGCAGAAATTATTTAATCTTTTAAATGGATGTATTAATACCAATCTAACTGTGCTCTAGTTGGGATTAAATAAATAAATAAAACTATATGCCAAAGAGCTCTAGTACAATGCCTAATACATAGCTGATATCCACTCATTCGTTCCATTCATTCATAGAGGGATTACTATGTACCAGACAATGCTCTAAAAATTTTACATGTATAACTTTTTTAACCTTCACAATGGACCATTGTAGGTCTTATTCCTGTGCACATTTTATAGGCCCTGAACCTATACTCACTTGCTGATCTCATCTAATCTTAAAGCTTTAAATATGATACTATCTTTTCAAGGAATGGATTTAATTATTCATAGCTCCAATATAGACCTTCCCCTCTGAACTTTTTTCATGTATCTCACTGTCTTGGAGTTATAACAGGTTTTGCAAACTTATTAAACTGAGGTAGCTCCTATGCTCATTGAACTCAATTTGCTCCACAACCTTTCCCCTGTCACTTAATGGTGACTCCATCCTTCTACTTAATCAGGCCCCAAATCTTTGAGTTATCCTTGATGGTATTCTCTCATTCCCTACAAGCAATCCATACACAAAGCTTATTAGCTCTATTTTCAAAAATATGTTCTCAAATCTGACCTCTTGGCTGGGTGCAGTGGCTCATGCCTGTTATCCCAGCACTTTGGGAGACTGAGGCGAGAGGATCACTTGAAGCCAGGAGTTAGAGATCAGCGTGGGCACCATGGCTCATCTCTACCAAAAAAAAAAAAAAAATTGAAAAATTAGCTGGTCCTGGTGGCATATGCCTGTAGCCCCAGCTACTCAGGAAGCTGAGGTAGAAGGATTACACGAGCTCAGGAGTTCCGGGCTACACTGAGCTATGATGACATCACTGCACTCCAGCCCAGGTGATAGAGCAAGACCATGTCTTAAAAAAAACAAACAAACAAAAAATTTGAACTCTTATCATTATCACCATTGCTACCACCCAGTCAAAGCCCCATTTTAAACTCTTGGCTAAATTTTTTGCAAGAGGCTCCTAACTGGTCTCCTCCTTCTGCCCTCTCCCCACTTCAATCTACTCTTAGCACAGAAAACAGAGCGATCCTCAAAAAATGTAAATCGGATTAGGCCACAACTCTGCTCAAAACATTTTCATTGCTTTCCGAATCACTCAGAATAAAAGCAAAGTACTGAAAACAGCCTAAGGAGCTTATACATTTTCCATCTTCCTCTCCTCTTAGATTGTTCAGAGGTTTTACACCTGCTGTTTCCTTCGTAGCAAGCTTTCCCTGATACCTGCAGAAACTTCTCCCTCTCTTTCTTAAGGTCCATTCTCAAATTCCATCTTCTCATGCAGGTCTTTCTTCACACCCTATTAAAAACGCAAACCTATTTACCCCTACATTCTTTATCCACCTTCCTTGTTTCTCTTCCGTTTATTTCATTAGAGACTTTGACTACATAACATTCTACATATATTTGTTGTTTTTGTCTATTGCTTGCCTTCTCCCATTAGAATGTAAGCTCAATGGCCAAAGGAATTTTTGTTTGTGTTGTTTACTGTTATTTCCTGAGCACCAAAGACAGTCTGGAATATATGAGGCACTTAATAAATACCGTTTGAATGTTTGAACAAACTTGAGCAAACCTGCATCACACAGTAAAGGACAATCCCAGAATATGGCAGTCACATTGTCGGGTCCAAGATTCTGTGCTCTCATTCCTTGTACTGTATTTTTCGGATAATATTTAGCTCATCTCCATCTCAACCCTGAATACTGATTCTTTTAACACTCTCAGTAAATTGAACCATTTCCCAGAATTTCCTTGATATTGCAATTCTGGCATCACATGTAAATTAAAGATAATGAATGCAGAATATTGTCGTTATGGAGGATGAGTTTAAGATGGGACATATTCCTGGAGGAGTTTAGGATATGTCAAATAGCATGACACTGTGTAAAGTCATGGCAAAACTTTGTATTATTCTAGAGTCAGTCCGTATATATATGTGCTCCTTAAGTACAGCCAGTAAATCTAGCATTTTTTATAGATTACCTGTAACACACATGTACACAAACACAACCCTCACCTCACCCCCCCACACTAAATTGGCACTGATATTCCATAATATCCTACTCCCTAAACAGAGACACACCTGCATAGGTTAGAATGAAAGCCAAGTTGACAGCATGTTTTATGCACTGGCTTATTTCTTGGCCAAAGATTTGTTTGCTGTCATGGAGACCTGGCTTTAGAGCTGTTTTTAATGTAACATAATAGAATACATACAGAGAGTACTCAGCCAACTTAAAAAGCGTATATTGAACACCTCCTCTGTCCAAGGTGCAATGAGGCTAGAAGAAGGACAAGAAGCATTTGTATCCAGAAAAAGTTTACAGTTTGGATGGGGAGAGAAAATTATTACATGCATAAAATTATTATCAAAGTACAGACAGCCGGTTTGAAATCTTGACTGGAGACAATTAAGATAAAAGATTAAACGATGAACCAAAGTAGTTAAGAAAGGCTCTGTGAAGGAATGAAAAAGAACACCTATTAAGCACCTGCTATGTGCCAGGTGCTTTGCATGTATTGCCTCACTTAATCATCACAGTAACCATATGGGGTCTGAAGTATTATGTTGTTTTTATAGGTAAGGAAATTGTATTGAGGTCTGTCCAATAAGCATTCATTGCACTCTTATTGCAGTAATTTTGTATCTTCAGCCAGGAACACAATGCCAAGCTGGCTGAAGATACAAAATGATTGCTTTCTGCCATTTATGAAATTTAAATTCTGGTTGGGGAAGTTGGAAACAAGATAGGTGAACGTAATTTCAATTTAATGTTGAACCGTTCCAATAGAACTAAGCTTACTTTTTGTGGAAATGAGAGGAAGTTTCTATCAAAAATGTGGGGCCCAAGGAAGCTTTTCTAAAGGAGGTATTGTCTGTGCTGAATCATTATGGATGACAAAGATTAAACTCCCCTCCAGATAGAGGAGATTGCAAGAAAAACTCAGTGAGTTCTGATACTGTATGGTGTGCATGTTAGTTAAAGTCATGCCAACTGCTATAATGAACAAACCCCAAAACGTATATTGGCTCAAACCTGATAGAAATGAAGTTTTCACATGTTTATGATGTCGAAATGAGTGCTCTTGATTTCAAGTAATCTCTTTTTAGTGTGATGATTCAGGGACCCAGGATCCTTCCATCTTGTAACTCCATCATCATCAGTATCTGGCTTCTAGGGTCTTTCTGTATGAGATTGTCAGGAGAGGAAACGTGTAACTAATCACATATGAGAGTTTTCCATGCACCAACCCTGGAAGTAGTTGGATTCACTTCCATTTGCCTAGAAAACAGTCACATGGCCATACCTATGTGCAAAGGAGGCTGGGAAATGTATTCTATCATTTTGCCCAGGAAGGGAAGAAATTGTTTTTATGAAGACATAGTGGTATCTGACTTTGCATATAAATTCTTCTATTGCTATGAATAAGGTGAGATGAGAGAGAAACATACAGCCCTATTATAAAGGACCTTTTATTTCATGATAAAGAACTTCAGTTCAAATCGGGAAATACTCCTTGAGCACAGCCAGGTCCTATGTCAGGTGCTAGGTGCAAAGAATAAACTTTGCCTTCAAAGCAGGATAAATTGAAAAAATAGATCGATAAGAGAAGCTTTGATTTTTCTCTTGTAGGTGATGGAGACATGGAAGAAGTAAGGGGATGAAATAATCTGATTTGCTTTTATATATATCATCAGATGATGGCAAGCATGATGCATTTGAGAGTGAAAGACTAAAGGCAAACAAGTAAAAATTTATGAATTAAAATAGTGTAGTGTTATTGGGATATAAATTAAAAATAAAAAGTAGAAAACCACAATTTATTATATGTAGAGAAAGGAGAAAACATTATAGATGACATCTAAATTACTGACTTGGGTGACTCAGGGGATAGCTTTACCATCAACTGACAAGTGGAATATAAAAAAGGAATTTGGCCTAGGAAATAGGATAATATGATGAATTCAGTTTTTGACAAGTTGAGTTTGAAATGCCTGTAAAACATCTAGTTGGAGATGTCCATCAGAATCTTGGGTACTATTATAGGCTGACAAATGTCTCCCCAAAGATGTCCACAACCTAATCCCTGGAACCTTACATGGTAAAAGGGACTTTTAGATACCACCTGACATAGTGAAAGTGACTTCTTCAATGTGATTAAGCATCTTGAGACGGGAAGATTATCTTGTATTATCCAGTTAGGCCCAATGTAATCACAAGGGTCCTTACAATAAGACAGCATGAGGAGCAGAGTTAGAGAGACAGGATGTAAGAATGGAAGGAGAGATCAGAAAAGAAAGAAAATTCTATGCTGCTGGCTTTGACGATGGAGGAAGGAGCCATGAGCCAAGTAACGTAGGATTGGGAGGTAAAAGTGGGAAGAGGCAAGGAAATGAATTCTTCCCTATCATCCTAAAAAAACAAACAAATTAAAAAACCCCAAACAAACAAAAACAGCGCTGCTAGCACTTTGGCTGTAGCCCAATGAAACTGATTTTGTACTTCTTACCTCCAGAATTATAAGAGAATTAATTTGTATTGTTTAAGCCGTTAAGTTTGTGGCTGTTACAGCGGCAATAGAAAACTAATACAGGTACAAATATTCATTTTCCAAGAACAAATATGTAGGTAAATGATCATTAAAACCATGAAACTAGATGCGATTGCCCAGAAAGGGTGAGGAAAATATAGGGGTTAGCATCCCAAGAATTAAAAAAATTTAAAGGATCACTGGAGGAAAAATACTTAGGAAGGCAACCAAGAATAGATGATTAGGGCAGTATCAGGAGAACCAGAAGAGTGTGGCATCATAGAACTCAAAGTTATAAACATAAGTAGGAAGAAAGAAGTGACCAGCAGGTTCAAAGACAGGACAAAGGTCTTTATAATATAATGGGAGGTGCATAGTATAATGAGAGGAGTAGTGAGAGGTGATAGGCTGGCAGAGAAATTGGAGGAGGAAGAGAGTATATCATCTTTGAGTATGCATATTTCAAAGCACTAAGAACGTTAAGGGGCCAATCTGATGTGAAGCTTTGATATCAAGTTCAGACTAGTAGTTTTTGTACTCCTATCCTGTGCCACCTCTGTGGAATTCTGTTGTTTCCAATGGATATTCCAGCTTTCTCTTTGTAGAACAACTTGTTTCATTGATACGTCAATTGATGTTTATTAAAATAATGCAATGTGTTACCTGTCATTGAAATATTTTTATTCCAAGCTTTTTGGAAAATAAGGTTTTGTTCAATTCAAAGGATGGTAAACGTCAAGAAAATGGGATCTGTGTGGGAGAAGATAGCAGGCCACTAACAGTGAAATCATGGCAGTATTACAGCTATCTTCACATATCAATGGCTCCTAATCACTGAATTGACTGTACATTATTTCCTTCATATGCACAACTCTATATATTAACTGTCACAATCCTCAATTTACCATGCAGAAATAGAGATGTGGGAGTTTTACCAACTTACTCGAGGCCATAGCTAATAAGCAGCAAAACCAAGCATTCAATCCATGTCTATTTCTGTCCAAATTCTAATTCATTCCACTATTCCATTCCCTGTTGGTCTACAGGATGGGACAAGTAAGAAGGAAATTGTATTTCATAGATAGTAAATCAGCAGTCTCCTCAAAAGCGACAGTTTTCATAAAAGTACGGTCTTTCATAAAATTTCTATAACAAAAAGTTATATCATAGCATTTTTAATACTGGCTAGTTTTATTTCATTGGTTACGTGCAATGAGCTCTTCAATTGATGTCTGCATGATGAAGATGCAGCATAATTTTCACTTTTACCACTTCAATGACTTTTATACTTAGCAACTGACCTTAATGTAAGAAAGGTATTTTAAACTTTATGTCTTATTAAAAATATTTAAGCTGGTGCATATTTTGAACTATTCTCAATAAGTTAGTAACATATGATCTTCTTGAACCATATATTTTATAAATGCCATAATTACATAAAATGTGCAAAATATAATAATAAAAATTCTGACTTCAACATTTCTCAGATATTTCATATTTTTTCTAAATTAAGTATTTCCTCTATAAATGTAAACTGTTCCACTTTTTATGTTTTCCTCATTTCAGAGATTTTCCTGCAATTTCACTTCAAGTATTGGTGCAAGTGCAGCTGTGGTTCTTAAGGAGGTGTTTATACCACTTCTTGTGCAGAGTTCATCTATCATATTCGACTCACATATTTCAATAATTAAAATTTAGAATGACAGTGGCAAAATGCATTTGACACCAGATAGTTCTCCAGAAATGCAATGTCCATAAGGAAAAGTCGAAGTCAGCCAAACCCAAACATAAATTTGAGGAATACTTCTGTATAATATTTTGCTCAAACAAGTGCAAAAATGTTTAAGATTTGAGTTCTCAGCTAGGCATAATATTGAATATAAGCGCTATATTGAAAATACATTATTAAAAAGGACTGAAATGTAAAAACAGAATAATTTATTTCTCTTTTCATAAATCACTATTTTAAACGAGTTTGACATTCCTACATCCCATCCTCTGGTTCAAGAGGATCTTTTCTAAGTACAGAACTTTTCATGTCACCTTTTTAAAAACTTGGTTGATTATCTTTGCTGACCGCAGAATAACATTAAAACTGCTTTACTACAGCATTCCAAAAATCCTTCATGATGTGGCATGAATTTGTTTTCAGACTTACCTTTTCCATGATGGAACTATCATCTTAACTGTCCCCCAAACACTGCATGTACAATGAAGAATCTGCTCATACTGTATGAGCAAAACGTAGAGCATGGCAATTAAAAAAATTAGTTAAAATCTATCAGAAATTCTTATCATATGTTTAATACTTATCTATTAGCCACACATCAAACCCAAGCTTAAGTGCAGTCTCTGTCTGAGGCCATTCTGTGTAGCCTAGGCCCAGACCTGCACTCCCTCCCTTGTACTGCAATAACACTCTCATCAAACCTCTAATGCAATAGATTATGTATTACATTGAAAGTTTTGGGCTACATGCCTGACTCCCTCATTGGACTGTGAGTTCTATGAAAGCAGGGACTCTTATTCTTCTTCAATCGCTTCTCAGCCTTTTGGCTAAGATCAAATGTAATATCTGTTCTTATCAGTTTAATGTCTTATTTTTCTTCAGACCCATAGAGCTCAACATAGGATCAATTCTTATTTTCATATCTGAACATATTGTCTTGTTAGAATTAAAAATTGTTTGGGATATTATAAAAATATATGGTAAATATGACATATAAGACCACATCAGATTTTGAGGGACTGAACCCTGCAATCATCATAACACTGTTTCTGCAGTGAAACAGAATGTGGCAATCATTAGAGCTTTGCACCAAATATTTATAGTTCTTTCCCCTACCAGGCACACAGTAGGATTATACTTCTTGTGTTGGGGAGAAGCCATGTAACTATTTCTGACTGTGAGTAGAAGTGACAGCATCATTTCTAGGTTCAGGTATTAATTATTAATGCAAAATCCTCCAGAGTTTTCTCTACTTCTTTAGCATGACAGCCAGCAGCATTTGAGAGAGACAGTCTATCAACCTCACCTCTTGAGTGACTATGTCAAACCATAATGGACATGTTATTTTAATTTACTAAGTTTGGAGGTTGTTACTACAGCATAACATAGGACATTCCAACACACACATATAAGCATCCATACTAAGTAGGCATAAAAAAGACTATACTTACCATGTTGTTTCAGACCATGTTTTTTTGTTGTTGTTGTTGAGACAGAGTCTCACTCTTTTGCCCTGGCTAGAGTGAGTGCCGTGGCGTCAGCCTAGCTCACAGCAACCTCACACTCCTGGGCTCAAGCGATCCTCCTGCCTCAGCCTCCCAAGTAGCTGGGACTACAGGCATGCGCCACGATGCCCGGCTAGTTTTTTCTAAATATTTTTAGTTGTCCGATTAATTTCTTTCTATTTTTTAGTAGAGACGGGGGTCTCACTCTTGCTCAGGCTGGTCTCGAACTCCTGAGCTCAAACAATCCGCCCGCCTCAGCCTCCCAGAGTGCTAGGATTACAGGCGTGAGCCACCGCGCCCGGCCTCAGACCATGGTTTATAATCAAAACATGTTTTTGCCATATTGAGTTTTTCTTTTGAAGAAGTTATTATATAAAAAATGTTTCGATATTAAGAGTTTTTGAATTTTGGAATTATATAAAAGATACTGTGAGCCAGTATCTATCAAACTTAGACAACGTGGCAGGAAACAGTAGGCATTAAGTAAGTGTTTTCTAAAAGCAGAGAGGAGTCTTTTTGAACACATGGACATGAATTTTGTGATATTTTATTTATTTGTACCAGAATTATATGTAAATGATAAGAAAAATAAAATACTGAAGATCTACTATTTAATATATTAACTTCTGATTTTGTTTTTATGCTGATTACCACTGTAAAATGCAAAAATAAAACAGATTTATATAAAACGCAGAAACGTCATTTACACGAGGAAAATTTCTCATAGCCTTATTCTGATTTCTGTACATATAAGTAAGATGAGAATAGAAATTTTGTTTTCACAATATATAATTGCATTAGCTAAATTTATTGACTACCTACTATGTATAGGTACCATTTTAAACACTTTATATGTATTATCATATGGAAACATAAAATTTACTCTATGGTGTATTATTAGGCCAGTTTTATAACATTAGGTAAGGGAATGGAAGCAAAGAGGAATGAATGTAACTTACCTAAGATCACAGAATCAGTAAATAGATCATACTCAGGCATTCTGACCCAAGAACCTGTGCTCTTAACGACTATAATATAGGAACTATGCAGGAACTCTAGACCTAAGGAAACAAAAAAACACCAGTAATATTACTTTCCTTCCATTTGTTCTGGGTCTTATTTTTTCACCACTTCAGTCAATTTTTGTTTCCCCACTGCAATTCTCTTCAAGTTCTTTGATCCCGAGGGGTTGATTCCAAAATTTATACAAGGAACCACATTAGAAGAACTTACACTACACTATTCTATTAGTATTGCCTTTAAAAATACCATGTCTATGTTGCTGATCCATATGCTGTTTGCAGTCATTAAATATAAAGTATATGTTTTTCAGAAACATATCACAGATGCCCATTTTTCTATTTCAAAATATCTTTCTAGATACACCCACTACTATTGAATGCATAATAATACAAGTAATATCAGTTATCATTAATTGAACATATACTATCTGCCAGATGTAATACTAGGCATTTTGCATTCATTAATTACATTACTTATGTGAACAACAACTTTTCAAGTTGTGCATTCTTAATTTTATTTTATGGATGAGGAAACTGAGACTCAATATAGATTTCATAACTTACTCAGAGGTAGAACTGGGATTCCAAATGGGATCAGCCTACTTTCAATGTTTGTGCTTATTACTCCATGGGACATCAGGCATTTGGATGGCTATCTTACAAGTAAATAAACTAAAAAGAATTCAACCTAAGGGTTTTGAGGAATTTTGCCTTTCTTTTTGAATCTCAAGAAAAATACAATAATAATTGATGTAAAAACTACATCCAAAATTCGTTCATTAAAATACAGTACACATTCCAAAAATGAATGAACATTTAAATGAATTAATGGATATCCTTTTCTCAGAAAGCTCTAACAAGTCAAGTCAGTTTCTATGGTATGGCAGAAAATTTTCACATTAACATGAAAATTGTGGTTTGGTTTCTTTAGAAGTTTATTTTATGCAATTTAAGTTGACGGTGAGGCATCACAAAGAGGTAGAATTATTTCTCCAGCTACAAACCAGGTACTTTCACTTCAAAATGTATCCTATGTCAGTATTCCTTGTACAAAGAAACATGATCTCCTTTGCTCTTTGAGGGGAGAGTATATTTTAATATGTGTTTGCTGTGATTGATCAGCACCAACAAACCCCAGTGCATGTGGCACTTTAAAGAGCTTTGAGGACATCCAATTAAAAAGATGCATGTCATTTTTTAAAAATTGTACATAATTCAGATGTAAAGATAGCTTTATATGATAAATATGATAATGCAAAATCTGATAAATCTATATCTAATAAATTGCCGTGCTTTTATTTTTGTTACCAGATACTGCCTAGTTTTCCTTAGAAATAACTCCTCCTAAGCAACCTACTTCAGGAAAACTCATGTTTGAGATAGAATACCAGAAGCTGCATAAATCCCCTTAAAGAGCAATAAAATATCTTTCCAAAGAAACCAAACCCAGATTCCATACCATAATTCAGGCAGCACGGCCCATCATAAACAAAAATTCATTATGCCTGCTGTGTGGAAAAATGTTAAGCAAGAAGAAATAAACAGAGAATGTTTTAACAAATCATATTAGCCAAATGAAAAAAAAGAGGAAAAAGCCACAGTTCTGAATGAGACTGCCAATAAAGCTTAAAACCAAGCCAAAATTTGGAAGAAATCTAAACATAGCCAGACCAAGTCTAAGTCTTCCTAAGATATTTTATTCTGGGTTTTTCCTTTCAACTATTTCCTTTAGGTTTAAGGGGAAACCTTGACCAGATCTAGAGATGTGATACTAAATGCGCACAGACTGTATCCAAACCTAAATTGAGGATACAATTGAGTGAAATTTAGAGACATGAAACAGAGCATCATTCCCATACAAGAATTAGGAAAATATAATGCATCATGAGAGGATGAAAATGTTTGTAGTTCTAGAATGTTGCCTTAAAAAAAATCTAAGAATATTCATTTATAATCCAGTCCTCCATTAATATATAAAGCTGTGAGTAGATGCAGTATATATATTCTGCAGGAGTTCAGTGGCATGTTGAACTTTGTTATGAATATACAATATAGTATTTTTCAGAGTAGGCAGATATAATCTAAATACTTCCTTATTTGACATAAAACACAAAATGACAACTAGCTGCCCAAGAAAATCTAATGAAAAATTAAAATCCCCATCATGAAATAAAATCTGTCATTTGCAGAAATAGGCAGTCTTAGCTCTTTTCTATTAATACTTTGGTACTTTAGACAGACACTCTGTGCTTAGTGAAATTGGGCAGATATAAACTGACAACACTCTATATAGGTGAGAAGGTCCTTTTCATGTGCTGATCAATGTCCCATTGCTGTGATCTTGGAAGACAGAGGAGGGATAAAGATGAAATGAGGGGAGAGAAAAAGAAAAAGGACACATAAAAGCCAGTAAGATTGAACTGCCTCACCTCTGCTTAGGGGATTGTAAAGTTAAGCACATATTTCTTTCTTAGGAAATGTCTCTTATAAGTGTTCAGGGACAACCCAGTCTGCAAAGTTAGGCTAAATGAGCCTTTGGGAATTATTCTGAGATCTTAATCACCATTTTTAACATTGTTAACTATTGGAGAGAAAAAGTCTATTAAGTTCCAATCAACTAAATTATGAAGACATTTTTAGAACAGATTGCTTTTGGAGGTTGTAGAGTATTGATGCAGTAGAAAGCCTTGAACTAAATACCTATACCAACCCCAGCAATTGAAAGAGATCACACTATATTCACAACTGAGACACCTAAAAGGAAAAAAATAGACTAATCATCTGGAAATGATAATTGCTTAGATGATCATATCTTAGCACTGTCATATTCTTCTTCATGTTGGATTTTCTTTAAATCTTACAAATACTGAATTTTCTACTCATGGATAAATTTCTGAATTGTGTACTTTGAAACAATCTGTATTTCTTCCTGTGTTTCATACCTACATATACTCAAGTGATCTTAAAGACAGGAAGAAATGAAAGAGGAAATGAAACAAAAATGTATAGTACATATTGCTCTGCATACCTGCCTTATCATTCAGTATCCTAAGGCATTCTCTCTCCTAGTGTCCCTTCAACTTTTCACTTTTTCCTCCTGTATTCTGCACCTCACCCACTTTATCTAAATAATTGTTATCCAGTCCCTCTCCCTGAAAGAAGAGGATGCAAAAAGAGAGAGAGGGACAGCATAGAAGGGACAAACTCAATGGAGACCGCGAGACAGTGAGAGAGGGAACTCGTGATAAACAGAGTGACTAAGTCTTAGGATGATACACATGTATTATTCATGCAGATAAAAACTATATATGTTTATGTGTTCATTGTGGTTTTAATCTTAAATATGAAGGGTGGGGAATTATCTGGTTGATTTTTAAAGAAGGTAATTTTTTAAAGTTACTCATCCTTATTTTTAGTGAATGCATAGTTTCATTCTTTTCTTCAGTGCCCTTTTGTCATCAGTAATACTAAAGTTGAAGTAAGGATTTCAGTTTCCCTTTTCTGCCCCTACAATAAAATGAGTGCATGTGTTTATACATATAAATGGCACAGAAGAAATAATGAATCTATAGTCAAAAATTAGACTGAGAAAATTAGACTCAGAAAAGCTGATACATGATTAATTCATAAATATAGGACACAGTTTGTGGACAGCTTTCTTTTCTTTTAACAAAATCCAGCTTTATTTTGACAAACAACTTTGAAGATTATTTAGTTCAGTCAAAAAAAAACTGGTTAGTAACCTCATTTATTGCCCAAGTATTATTAAAAACTTATTTGCCTAAAATTTTTTAAAAGTTTGTGATATTTTTAAATAAAAAGGCTAAAAGAATACATTCACCGATATGAAGCTAAGACTAACTAAAATTTCTTTCTCAGGTCTTAAAGATTTCAGAAAATAAATATAAGATTATTTATTTTTATGACATCTACTATTTCCTGTCTTTTGAATGCTATCAGAATAAACATTATAGCAATCAATCTGTTTCAGGCTAATGCCTAAATATTCCAGGTTAAATAGGCACGCTTTCTTCTATGTACTTTTCAACAAAAGCCTTCCTTATGCTATGCTGAGTGCGAATGGTGTCTAGTTAATTTACTGAAACTGAAATGTCTGTATTTATATTTTTAATAAATCTTTTATGCTTCCACAGGCACGGAAACAAATATTTTGCTGGTTGATTATACATACTTAGGAATCACAATTTTTTAACTTAGCCAGATGACACTAGAGATTTAAGTGATGTGCTTTACGGGTAAATATAACTTGGAACTACTAACAAAAGGAAAAGACTTGTTAAGAATTAAAAAGAAAGATGAAGATTACTCCCTGAATAAGCTATCTTACTAAATAATCTATATTATTTTGAACTTTCAGATATCTTGCTTAGGAAAAATGTTTGGTTTCTTGCTGTGCAAATCCTATTTAAGATTATTGTTTTCAATATTATAATATGAAATTGGGTTACTACAAAATAATTACACTGAATAAATGTTTTATACAACAAAATTTTAAAAGTTTTTTGGCTATGTATTCAATTTAAGTTATATAAGCATTATCATTATTATTATTTTTTTATTTCTTTTTTTTTGAGACAGAGTCTTGCTCCATCACCTGGGCTACAATGCCGTGGCATCAGCCTAGCACACAGCAACCTGAAACTCCTGGGCTCAAGCAATCCTCCTGCCTCAGCCTCCTGAGTAGCTGGGACTGCAGGTGCACACCACTGTGCCCAGCTAATTTTTTCTATTTTTTGTAGAGGTAAGGTCTCCTTCTTATGGTCTTCAACTCCTCACCTCAAGTGATCCTCCCGCCTCTGCCTCCCAGAGTGCTAGGATTACAGGCATGAGCTACTACGCCTGGCCTATGCAAGCATATTGACCAATCTGTTCTGGGAATTAAAAACCTGGATTGGTCAAACTAATCAAATAATTATTCCAATTTGATACTTCATTCTCTGTTTTAGACAGCAAACACATTATAACTTTATAATTTACCAGCAATGAATAAAACTCTTTTTATTTACATTTTGGTTAATATATCCACATTTTTAATACTAAAACTCATACCCTGTATTATTTAAGTAATTTGTAGTATAATTACTAGCATTCTAATTTTTAATAATTGTTATGTTTGGAAACACAAAAAATGTTCATGTACGAAATTGGAACTTATACATAAGCAAATAGAATTTTGAATCACCAGATGATATAAATATGAATACAAAGAGAATGAGATATAAAGATATAAATGTTGTTGCTCATATGTTCCCATATTCATGGATCCACTGCCAGCGGCACAAACATAAACATATTACCCCACAAATGCATTCACTCGCATAATATATTTCTCCCCTCTTTTTCTCTTCTTTCTTCTGCTCCCTTCTTTCTTCTGCCTGCAAATGTTTCTATGTGATATAGAGAAAATAGATGCATAAATACATTTTTGTAGATGTTTTTTGTCAAAGAAGTATTTAGACTAATTTAGTAAATATCATAAGCTGTAAAGTAGAAGTATATAAACAGATAAGAAGGATGTGTGTCATTTTAATATCTATTTCTGTAGGTATACTATGTACAAATTCACATACATAGACATCCACAGGGCACATGTTACCAATTAAAAGTTACATAAACTTAAATCTAAGTAAAACCTTCAAAGCATGTTGGCCTATGAAAAACATATATTGCCTTTAATTCAATGAAAAACAACTTTTTATAAATAAGCACAAGAATTCTATATTTACTTTTTTCTGTAAATCTATAAAGTCAGAGAGGGGAATAAGCAGAGATGAACTATTCCCAATTTTCGCTAAGCACGATATTATAGAAGAAATAACAGTCGCTATAGTGGCTATTTTCCTTTGAAATTGGGTTTCATATTTCTTGCCCCCATTTGTTTATAATTTTTTTTTGTTTAGCCTTAATTCACAATTTTACTTTTTAAAATTACAGTTCAAGCATTCACCTATTTATAAAATATGTACGTAGGCATCTACTAAATAAAAGCAACTCTATGACATACTAAATGTACAAAAAGTTACTCTCTGAAGAATGTGTAATCTAGCAGAGGAAACATTTGTATGTTCAGCTAGCTACAATACATGAGGTAACCGGGCTATGATCAAAGTGCAGCGGAAGCATTCAGGAGGCAGTGATGAGTTCTAACTGGGGGGTTGAAAAGCTGGAGACTTCACAGATATCATTCTCAAGAAACAGTAGCAGCAGATTTCAAAGAAAACGTCATAACTTGAAATTTACGAAAAAGTCAGGGAACCATGGCATGTCATAACAAACAAGATACAGAGTGATGCTGTCTAGTCATATAAACCAGTTTGATGTTTTGACTGACTTAATCAGTAAGGTCAGGAGAAAAAAAGAAGGGCTTACACTGTGATTGACTCAACTGGTGTAGACAAAACAATCACACTTGTTTGTGTGTGTAAAGAACCCATGTGCATGTGTGTACACATCACACAAATAGAGAGCACGGAGACACACATAGGTGATGGAAGTGGCTATGTTAATGTATTTAATGATCAGATTGTTCTCTTTACCCTGCAAGAGAAAAAGAGAAGGCAAAGTCAAAAAGAGAAACGGAACAGCCAGTTCTGGTAGAATTGTTTGTGATAAGGAAATACAGAAAGGAATGATATGGAGTCAATAGTAGAGAAAGGGTGAAAGCCTAAAAGAAAAGCAAGATTTGACAAATGAAAGAAATTAGAAAAGAAAGCAAGAAAGAAAGGAAGGAAGGAAGGAATGGAGAGAGGAGGGAAGGAGGAAGGAAGGAAGAATATGAGCATGGGTCACTGGAGGAAAATAGTAACTACTGAACAAAGACAAATGTAAGACTTCTGTAAGACTCGTCTGTGGTGAAGGAGAAAGGACAGGCAAGCTTAGGCCCCCAGACAACATGAAGTACATACACTAAAATGCTTTCTTTGATTTTACGTATTCAGGAAAATTTTCAGTTTATCTATACCTGTTTAGTAAGCCTTTGGTGACAAAGTTTCTATGTTTTAACCATCTTAAAATTCCTGTTGTGTTTGTCCACTGAAAATGCACATGTATATATCTTGAACAAAAATGAACCAGGCAAAGCATTCATTGAAAGAATTTGGAGGAAGCTATTTAATCTTAAACTTCTGCTTTCTTCGGGCTTAAAACAACAAACAATGATAAGTGTCATTTTAGAAAACTAGTGAATAGTATTTACCAAACCATTTCAGTCCTGTTGAACTACTTCTTTATTACTCCTATTTGTTCAACTCAGCACCCTAAAGCTGTGGTTCCCAAACCCTGGGCCATGGACTAGTACCAGTCTGTGGCCTGTCAGGAACCGAGCTGCACAGCAGGAGGTGAGCAGTGAGCAAGGAGAGGAAGCTTCATCTGTATTTACAGCTGCTCCCCATCGTTTGCATCACTGTCTTGAGCTCCGCCTCCTGTCAGATCAGCAGCAACATTAGATTCTGCATTATGGTGAGTTGTATAATTATTTCATTATGTATTATGATATAATAATAATAGGAATAAAGTGCACGATAAATGTAATGCAATTAAGTCATCCCAATACCATCCCCTCCCCACCCTCCCGAGTCTGTGAAAAAATTGTCTTCCATGAAATCGGTCCCTGGTGCCAAAAAGGTCGGGGACCACTACAAAGCATTTTACCTACATATATCCATAACTGACCTGCAGAAACTTTCTTATACTTCTTTTTATTATTTTGATGAAAAAATACATTTGACATGATAGGCATTAAATTATAGTATGTGTCCTTTTCAAGGCCTATTTTCTACTTTATGAGCTAATCTACTGGATAAGGTAAAATATCAAGTTTTACATCTTTTGAAACATTTTTCAAAGAACCATATTTATGTCACTTCAGATGGCGTTCAAAAACATACATATTAATAGATGAGTAGCTAAGTTCTCTTCTTGCTTTACATGTGGTAGAATCCATGTCAGCACACCTAACTTTCAATTGAGCAGTTCAGGTGTGGAATACTAACTACTTTTTAACCTTTCAGCTCTCTTTAAAATGTGCAAACATCATTTCCTTTAAAAAGGAGAAATGGACTTACTGCGAGAAGATAAATATAGCTAAAAGTGTCTTAATGAATTATGTACCTGTTACTTCAGACTTCATTTTGTAAAATATCTGAAAATAATCTGTGTCAATGCATATAAAACTGGGCAGTGACAAGCACTTAACCACAAGGCCAACCAGCACAATCGTTAATACATCTGTGGTCCAGCCACTCTAGTGTATGGGAGTGGGCAGAGATGACCCTACTCAAGTCCCAATTTTGGTCTAGGACAATTGAAGACACCGAAGGGTTTTAAACAGAGAAGTAATTTAATTTGATGTGAACTTTACAGTCTTTTTGAAAATGGCCTATGGATCATGATAGATAAGACTAAAGCCAGAGTTGTAGTAATCCATGTAGACACGATGAATAGATTAAATTTTTATTCCAATGTGGAGAAATTTCCCTTTTTATCTTGGTTTGCATCATATATTTAGAAATAGATTTTTCTTCAAACTGTCATTAACTCATGAAAAATAAATTCTCTCTTACTCTTCTTCCCTCACATGTGCTTAATCTGCACACATATAATCACACACATACGTACACACATATGTGCACATGCATGTTACATTGATATCCATTTTTAAATAGCTGCTATTACAGTAAAATGATTAGCATTTTGAGAGAATTTTTCTACAAGTTACTGACATACATATATTTATTTAATAGTGATATTTTACTTTCTTCATAGTTGCATGAGTTTTTTAAAAAGCTAAAGGTAATCTATTCCTGCCAACTGAAAGTCCAATATAAAATGCTTTGGACATGACACTATTTTTGTTCATGTCCTCAAGGTCGGTTTAATGCAACTGACATCACTTAAGAGTGATTTTCAAAGTTATATCATGGTCATAAACTATAAACCCCTTGAGGGCAGGATCTATGTCTAAGATTATATTCCTATATCCTCCATGATATTTAGCATGCTACTTGACATAAAGTAGGTATTCGCATTTGATAAATAGCTGCATTGCCTATACATGACATTTAATTTAAATTAATTCAACAGATTTTTATTGAGCACTTCCTATATGTCATTCATTGTGTAATGTATTGCTGCCCATTAGAAATTCACAGAAGAGCAATGGAAGACACATTTCATACAGTACTGAGTTTGTGAAACCTACTAGCATATTTAATTAACAGGATTATACTGATTATTTTATTAGAAATTTAGCATCTAGGTGTCAATTCACAGGAGGCGATTTTGGGTGGCACACAGATTGGAAGCTAATTAACACTGTTAATATCACAAATGAAAAGACATTATTTTTTCTACTTTGTTTTTTTCTTTCTACACTCCTACTTTCATGAAGTCCTTCTCCATGATCTTCCTGGCCTCCAGGGCTCTCTTGTCCCTCTATCTCCAAAGCTCTGTAATGAGGTGTCTGAGCCAGCGACAATCCCCAGAGGTTCTCAGTGTTCCAAAACTCCCTCTCTCGCTTCCCCCTCAACAATGAAAACTTGAGACCAGTATTTTGGAAAAGCATTTCTGGAAGGCTGCCAGCTCCTGTCCTGGACATCAGTGAAATTTGATTTTCATTTCATTAATTTGACCTTACTTCTTCTAAAAATAAAAATGAAAAGCGATGGGTTTATTCAGAGGTGGTAGCATTGGTAGCAAAGACAATAGAAGAAAGAATTAAAAGTTATTTAATAGGAGCCAAAGGAGAAAGTGAGACAATTCAATGTGTTTAACACTTGTTCTTCTCTTCCATTGAGAGCCATATGATTAATTGCACATTTATTCTTTTATATTATTCTACAATGAAACTGCCTTTGCTAAAATCGAACCCTTGATACTTTGCTTTCTTTCTTTTGCTATGTCAGTATCCTATTACATTAACTATACGTTTATTCTTTTATCTCTCATTCCTCATGATATTGAAAGGGAAATATCAGCATACAATAGCTTAATTCACAATGAAATAACCTGGAAAATGTCTGGAACCCAGCGGGCCCTCCTGTGGCTGTGCCACAAAGAAGAATTCAAAATACCCAGTAGATTCCATCATATAATCACCACTTCATCACTGCAAGAACAATGAACTTGTACTATTTTCCATTCTGAGAAATAAGATCTCATAGTTAGGCTGAACGAGGGGCTACTTAGCACACCTTGGGGGAGGTTCCCCGGTCAATGCCAGTCAGCCAGTCTTCCATGAGCCATAAGGGCATCTTTAATGCTTATATTCGAAGTTCAAAAAAGTGATTAAGGTCTTGGGGGCAGTAGGTTTCTCTGAAACTTGTACCCAAACAGCCATGGAAATCAACATGGCTGGCACTTCAAAACATATGTTAGAAGTGAAAGGTTAGTTGAGGGTCAAGAGGGGGGTGACAATTTACCTCATGTCCTTTTCAAAATGGTTCACAGGCAAAAGTACCTTGTTTTCAAGGTTACCTAATTTTCTCCCTCTATCAATGGAATCAAAAGTAATAATCCAGGGGAGATCTCTTATTCCTCTAGGCAGGAAGCTTCCACACTATGCCACTCATGTATTCCTTGCAATTGATTAAGATCGCCTTAGATGTGGGGAAGCTGTTTCTGATCCTCTTATCACAGCTTAAAGTAAAACATGCTTGACTGGTTAATAAAAATGGAAGATGGAGTTACAAAGAGGAAAAGTTCACTTGAAAACAAACAAAGACTAAAGTCCTTTGGTCATACCCAAGAAAGTCAGACAAGCATATTTTAAAAACAGGGAATTGAAGAGTTCCTAGCAACTTTTTTCTCATATACTATTAAATATGAATATAACTAAGAAAAAGGACACTCCATATTAGCTGTCTACATTCAAATACATAAAACGAAACAAACAAACAAAACACGTTTTCCAGGTTTAAGGTCCAAGTTCTAGGAATGCAATTGCCAAAGGCATCTGTAAAAGCAATTTTTTCATGTGCACTAGGAACACTAAATGAATTCACTGTATTTCAGAAGTTATTAATATGTATGATTTTAACTTCCCCTTTCATAAATCACCATTCTTTCTCTCTAGTTTTTCCATTTATAATATAATCCGTTTTGGATACTGCACAAGCAGTCATTTCTCTAAGGTTTTGCTATAACAATTACAGACAGTCATAGAACATTTGACCTCTATGAATTTTAGGGCTCAGCTAGATTAACCCCTCATTTTACAGACAGAGAATCTAAGACAGAGAAATGAAGGTCATGGTAGCATCAGAACTGGGTTTCTAACATTGCTCTTTCCACAAGAGACCATCTATGCCGTAATGGTTAAAATATTGGCTGTGGAGTTAGGTTGCCAGAATTTGAATCCTGGCTCTACCACTGACTAGCTGTGTGACTTTGGATAAATTACTTAATCTCTCTAAACTTTAGTTTCCTTATTTATATACTAGGGATAATAATAGTAGATGTCTCACTGAGTGCTTTTTAAAGTGATTGGTAAAGTGCTTAGCAGGATAATAATTTGCTATATTAACCTTTGTACTACATCAACCATTATTAATAATCTCACCTCCATTTGAGTTGTGGGAGCAGGAACCAACGTTTTCTCCTGGGGAAGTTTGCTTGAAAGGATGTGTTTGAAATCAAACAATCACCATGACAAATTCTCAGTTTCAATATTGCAAAGCCTCTTAACAGCAGAGTGTGTGTTATCACTAAATGTCAGTTTTAGTTAATATCAATCTACATTACACAGTCATTCAATAAGATATTACAGAAAAAAATCATGAGACCTTTAGTGAAATAACCCTTATATGAAAAAATGATTAAAAAATTTAAGACTAGTTATAAAATATAAAGAACGTTAAACATAAAATATTTAGTTATTATAGCTTTCAGAAATTTAATCTGAAGATTGAATTATTTTGATTTTCAGCAGGAAATATATCTTTTACTGCCACTTATTTTTAAGTAAGGAAACTCACCAACTTATATCCAGCACTTGTTATAACACTCTGAATATATGTTTTTAAATCACGCTTCTCGCTGTGGTTGAAAAGTTCACAAGAGGCCCCTTTCCTTTCTCAAGCCTCACATAAATGAAGCAGTTTCAGAACATTTCTTAAGCACTTAAGAAGAGTTTGCAATGTGGTTCTTTTTAGTGCTGGGAAATTCTTTTTGGTGTTACCCTGACCTCAAGTGGTCTATTTCCTAATGATTTTAGAAATCAAAAACATCATATTCTATTCAAACCTATTTTATTATTTGGACAGTTTATAAATTAGGTAGAAAATTTCAACTAAGATTAAATAGCCAGAGTTTTTCTTTAAAGTCTGAAAGAATTGCTGGGAAGGCCAGTTTGCTCTTTGGGGTTCATCCTGCTCCATTTTTTGCCCTCCCCTTCTCCTCTCTGCATTGCCAAACTAGATGTTCTTATAGCCCTGAGTCTCACATTTGGTGCTTCTGCTGACTTTGGCAATTTTACATGATTTATATCTTTATTTTCTCACAGTGAAACCTCTGTATCTATTCTCTCAAGACCCTGAGAAAAGTAGATAGATTTTTTTTTAAGCCTCAGTTTCTTCCATGATAAAAGTGGATATGAATTACTACCTCAGTATCTTTCCAAACTGGGGCACTATAATAGCACAGAGCTTTAAGAATTCTCAGAGGTCAGATACAGATCGTTTCAAAACCTGTCTCAGTCACCTACTATACCTCTTGAGAAAGTCCTTTAAGTTTTCCAAGCCTTAATTTCACCATTTGTGAAATGGATGTAAAGTTTAGATTAACTTCAAAGGGTTATTGAAAGAATTAAATGAAATAATGCAAGTAAAAAAAACTCAGCATTTTGTGTAGCCCATTAAGTGATCAAAAATTTCAGCTATTGTCACTATTCCGTAAAGCAACTGACACAGCCCTTGGCATATGTAGTTGAATATATGGTAACTCTTATTATTAAATATTAGTGTTAGGGCATGTAAGGACCATAGTAATAAACCCATACTTACTTTTATAAGTACTAATAACTTGTGCCACCTTTCACAGGCAACACTACAAATATTAACTTTTCTGGTGACACTCAACATCATTCAAGTGAAGGTAAGTAAGATTTGGAAGAAAGATGGGTGGTTCAGGGCCCTCAAACTGCAGCTCACGGTGGCCATGTACTCTGATCACACGTCAGGCCTGCCCTGACTGTTGCCTATGGGCAGCTTTAGCCATACCACATGTGCTTTTCATTAGTGAGAGCTGTATTTTACCTTTGAAGTTCTTGTTTTAAAATCCAATAATACTCAATGTTCGGCAATCCCAATTATATATAACTACTCAAGGATTTTACACAGCTTTTTATGGGCTTACCAATTTCTGTGTCAAATACAAACTTTATTTTACATATGATAAATCCCAAGGATGTTTATTTTGGAAATTTTTGATGCTCTCGATCAAAACAGATGAACATGACCCAAGAAAGCTAGGTCTAGTAGATAAATTATGTAATTCCATCTCTGAGTCAGGCATTCCAAAGAACCTGTTTTTAACAACAAAAATCTAGTTGATATATACATGTACCCTGAGGAGACAAACAAAATCTGTATCAGTATTTCCCAAATTAGTTGTTACCTTACTATATATAAAAGATTCTTTGGTTGACTAGATTAGAAGAAGCACCTATATTATACAACATCTTTTAGAGATTTAATATGTACATTAATATAGTAAAGGTTGTGAAAATTCCTAGAGGACAGAAGTCTGTTTAAACTTGTTTTACCCACCTGATAAAAAAAAAAACAAAAAAAGAAAACTTAAAATTTGCCTTTAAGGAACACCTACTATTAACCTGAGGAATTACTGTTCCTCAAAAATATTATTGTGGATAATAATATTAATATAGAAAAATAATAATTTTCCCCCTAAGTTTGAGTAAGCGAGCAATATTTAGCATCTTGGCTATCACTTTCAACCTCTGGAAAGGAGAGGGAACCCAATCTTTTGCTATAATTGCAATAACTTACACACTTAGCAGCATACATTTCAACTTTGTATACCTTTGTCTTTATAGTTAGGGAAGCTAAGGTGTGCTGTGGTCTGAATGTTTGTGTCTCCCCCATCCATGTGTTGAAACTTAATCCCCAATATTATGATATTAGGAGGACGGACCTTTGAGAAGTGATTATGTCATGAGGTGGAACCCTTATAAGGTGCTGAAGGAACCAGTTTTTCCCTTTCACAAGTGAAAACATTGCAAGAGGGAAGGTACCATCTACCAACCAGGAAGAGTAGTCTCATCAGAGACCAAATGTACCCTGCCAGTGCCTTGATCCTGGACTTTCCAGCCTCCAGAACTGTGAAAAATAAATTTCTATTGTTTGTAAGCCACCCAATTTAGGGTACTTTGTTATAGTAGCCTGAATGGACTAAGACATAAGGTTTGCCAGGAATTACTTGAAGATAATTTATATAGTTTCAAAACTTCTAAACTAGAAATCCTAATTTAGTTCTAAACACATCAAAGTAAGGTATAAAACACATCTTAATAGCAAACTAAAATGGCTAAGGATTAGAATTAATTAAAGGTATTTAATCCATTCACTTAAAAACACTTAATAAATATTTATTGAGCACCAAGCACTGGATGCCTAGATGCTGGATACACACTGCTGAAAAGATACAATCTCTGACTCTAAGGATGATGGCAGAGATAGACGCATTTCATGAATAATAGATAAGACATGAGTACTATGATGGAGTAAAAAATGTAGTGGATGCCCAATACATTTGAATTTCAGATAAACAATCAGTAATTTCTTAATATAAGTATATCCCATGCAATATTGGTAACTAAGTATACTGTTTTTTTATTTGCTAAATTTGACAATGCTATTAGGATATAATATTGAAGTTGCAATCTGAAGGAACCGAGTTAGTTATAAAAAGAAGCAGAAAACACCAATGAGATAAAAGGACGCACACGTACAAAGAAAGATTTAAACTGGACACAGTGGCTGCAGGGAACTACAAGCAGGTCAGGAAAGGCGGATTAGAGATTTGCAGGAGGAGAGGAGTTGTCAGCATATTATGGATTGTCTGCTGTTTTCAGATGTGATGGGGAACCATGAGTTAATTTAAGTTTAGTGCTATCAGACTGGTGCTTTGGAAAGAAACATCTGGAGTTCTTGGGCCAGACTGGACACAGGAAACACACAAAGTGTTATTAGCAAACTTACTGAAGAATGATAGTGGCTTGAATTAATATGGTAACAATGACGATGAAGAGATATTAATGACTTCAAAATATATTTAGATACTATCATAATGCTTGGAAGTTCAGATCCTGAAGTCCAACTGCTCTGCCACTTCTGACATGTGTGTGGTAATACACCACAGAGGTGAAGAACAAAGTTGTTTCAGTCTATTTACTTAAGAAGATTCCCCTCAGAGCTCAGTTTCTCACTATTAATATGGGCCTAATAATACATAGGATTGCCGTGGTATTAAAAAAATATATTAAAATGCTTAGCACAGGACTTGGTGGCTGATTGTTTGTGAGGGAGAAGAGAGAGAAGTAAAGAATGACACTCAGGTTTCTATTAGGGGAGTTAGAATAACAGAGGAATGAAAAGCAGAAGCAGCCCCAGTATAGACTAAGACAAATATAGTCATCTGATCATTGACAAAGGAGCAAAGGTGATTCAAGGAAGAAAGGATAGTTTTTTCAATAAATGGAGCTGAACAACTGGACATCCATATACAAAGGAAAAATATGAATCTAGGTATAGGCCTTACAGTTTTCACAGAAATTAACTCAAAATGTATCAAAGACCAAAATGTAAATCACAAACCTATAAAAATCCTGGGAAATAACATAGGAGAAAATCTAAGTGAACTTGTGTTTGGCAATGGCTCTAGATATAACACCAAAAGCCCAATCCATGAGAGAAAAAAAAAATTGATAAGTTTGACTTCATTAAAATTAAAAACTTCTGCTCTGTGAAAGACACTGTCAAGAGAATGAAAAAACAAGCCATGGAACAGGGAAAAAATTCAAAACACATATCTGACAAAAGACTTGTATTTAAAACATACAAAGAACTCTTAAAACTCAACAATAAGAAAACAAAAGTCCAACTTTAAAAATGGGCAAAAGATCTGGACACCACACCAAAGAAGATATATAGATGGCAAATAGGATATTAAAAGATGTTCAACATCATATGTGATCAGTGAATTGCAAATTAAAACAGTGAAATAACACTATACATCTTCCAGAATGACTAAAATCCAGAACACTGACAACAGCAAGTGCTGGAGAGGATGTAGAGTAATAGAAACTCTAATTCATTGCTGGTGGGAATGCAAAACAGTAAAATCATTTTGAAAAACAGTTTGGCAGTTTCTTACAAAACTAAACATACTCTTACCATATGATTCAGCAATCATGTTCCTTGGTATTTACCCAAGTAAGTTGAAAACTTATGTCCACACAATGATCTGCACATGAATTCTCATAATAGCTTTATTCATAATTGCCAAAACTTACAACAACCAAGATGTTCTTCAATATGAATGGATAAACAAACTGTGGTACATCCATCCATATGATAGCATATTTTTCAGTGATGAAAGAAATGATCTATCAAGTCATGAAAAGATTTGGAGGAAACAGATGAAACTAAGTGAAGGAAATCCATCTGGAAAGGTGACATACTTTATGATTCCAACTATATGACATTCTGGGAGAGGCAAAACTATGTGGAGCCACTAAAAACGTAAGTGGTTGTCCGAGCTTTGGGAAAACAGGAGGGAGGGATGAATAGTGGAGCACAAGGAATTTTTAGACCAGTGAAACTATTTTGTATGCTACTGTAATGGTGGGTACATGCCATTATACATTTGTCAAAACCCTAGACTGTACATCAAGAATAGACCCTAATGTAGACTATAGACTTTAGTTAATAATAATGTATTCATATTGGCATATCAATTGTAAAAATATATAGCACTAATGTAAGTTGTTACTAATAGGAGGAGCTAAATGTATTGACACTTTCCGCTCAAATATTCTGTAAATCTAAAACTGCCCTTAAAAATGGTTTAGTAATTATATATAGGTTGCACAAAAGCAGGAGTAAGTTGGGATTTTTTAACATGAATTTTAGGAGTCCAAGTGCAGTTTTGTTACATGAATACATTACATAGTGGTGAAGTCTGGGCTTTTAATGTAACCATCACCTGAATAATGTACATTGCACCCATTAAGTATTTCTTATCTTTCACCCCCCTCCCACTCTTCCAGCATTCCAAGTCTCCAGTCTATTATGCCACACTCCACGTCTGCTTGTACACATTATTTAGCTCCCACCTATAAGTGAGAACATGGGTACCTGATCTTCTGTTTTTGAGTTATTCCATTTATCTATTTTGATCTTCCTGATGTCTGGTGTGCCTGTGAGCACACCAGTAGATCATCAGGTACATAGCTCTGCTCTTCAGAAGGGAGATCTGGGGTGGGATCAAGGGAATAGGCATTGTACTGAAGGCACCTGCAAACAGTATTGACAGTGAGGAAAGAAGAGGACAGAATAGAGGATCCTTAAATCAGTATTTAGGACATAAAGGAAGAATAGACTGCAGAGATGAAAAAGGAAGATGATGATTAGGAGTGTGTGGTACCATAGAAGCAAACATGTGAGCCTCCCTTGAAAAGGAGGGAGAAGTCAGTATCCAAATTTCTCTCTTCTTATAAGGACACCAGTAAATGGATTAGGGTCCCATTCTAATCCAGTCTGATCTTTTCTTAACTTGATTACACCTGCAAAGACCCTATTTCCAAATAGGATTACATTCACAGGTACTGGGGGTTAGGACTTGAACATATCTTTTTGTGGAAACATAATTCAACCCAGTACAGAATTGATCAAAAGAACCTGGATTAAATTGATGATCTTTAAAAAAATAATTCCTATGGATTTGTAGGACTCAAAGCTCAATTACTGAGATTTAAATAGTGAGTAGAGAATGAAAAACTAGAGATAGTGAGTGTAGATATGCCACGTGAGGAAGTTTCTGAGAAAATCTGGAAGTAGTGAAGGAGCATGAAGATTTTCCCCACTTCTATTGTAATTATTTTTAACAAATGAGATTAGGTAAATGGTAGAAAGGATAAGTTTAAACATATAATAGATGCCATAAAAACTCTAAATAAGTGGTTAGTGATACAATACAGAACATAGATTAGATTTAGAAAAAGAATACTTCTTTCCCAAAAATAAACTGGAAGAAGAAAACACATTTATGGATATAGGTATATTAAATATAGTTGTGTTTGTAGATGTAGTGGCAGGAAATTGGCAGAGTTCCTTTGCGATGGCTTTTCTGTGTGTGTGAACATGTGGTGAAGTGGGAGAGATTGGAGGTAAGATATTTGAAAAGTGAACAAACTTTTAAATGTTTATAGTGGAAAATAGGAAGGCGGTATGACTGGGCTTAGGCATGCAGAGGGTCCCTTTGGGACTGAAGACCCACATTTTTAGGGGAGTTAGTATATATTATTTTAGTGGAACTACTCTGCACGTTTTCCTGATGTTATTTTGGAGGTGTTCATTAGCCCAGGTGGAAGCAGGTGTGATAAAAGGAAAACAGCAGGGATTTGAGGGTATTGGCCAGATAGTAGTTAAAGAATGGGCTGTGATGTTTAAGCTGGATAGGAAAGGAAGTAAATAAAGAAGGGAGTGTCAGAGAAAACATGCAGAGGTCAAGGGACTGGAGGATTTGATGGGATCAGATAATAGGCACATCAAGAAACTGTTAAAAATTTCAGTAATGTTAGATACAGCCAGAGATTGGAAAAATTGGAATTTCAGACTTCCAATATGGCATGTTTCTAGGTGATCTGAATCTCTGGGCTGTCATATGGAATACAGATGCCTGAAGCAAGGGAGAGGCAAGAGTTAACTGGAGTTGAAGCCACAAGACTGAATATGTTATAATCTGCTTATTAGAGTTTTTCAAGAATTTTCTAAGTCAGCCCGAACATATAGTTGAACAATTTTGAAAGCACATTTGTTTTAAAGATATGCAACATCCTGACTCTAAGCAAAGTTCTAAACTGGTGGATTTTATGTATGGCATCCTCTTCTCCTCCTTTTTGGTGTTTCTTCTCACTATTAACTTGCCCTATTCTCTCTCACAACAGACCCACACATCTTCCTCTTAAGGACCCCTTTGTTTTCCTACACATTACCCCATTCTCCTAGAACTTCTCTGGTTTTCTAGTTGGAATTTGTATCAGATACCTTAAATCTTTAAGTCAGCTCTTTAAAAGTTGTTGACTAGATTAATATTAACTGACTCATGTTAGCAAATTATGAGGGAGCAAAGCAGAGGGAGCACAGACTGGCTCAAATGCCTGGGCCAAATCCTGGTCCTACATCTCACTAGCTGTGTGACATTAGCAATATTAACTTCTCTGCGTTCCAGTTTTCTTACCTGAAAGGAGACTAAGTGGACCTACTCATCCATTGTATGGTAAACACTATTGAAGTGTTTGATAAATAAAATTAACGTTAATGAATTTATGTTCTTCCCTCACATACAACCATCGGGATTCCTAGATACAACATTTTAACAACAAGAACTAACTCCAGTGGAAGGAATTTCACACCAACCGGTAGTGTTGATGACTCTCTTGTCCTCTAAATCACATTGAATATAAATTTCTCTTACACCTGTGCAGTGCCATCTACTGGTAAAAAAAAAAGTTAAAAATAAAAAAAGTGAATTTAATATTTTCCTCATTAATAATAATTTTTAAAAGCTTTTAAATTTTTAAAAATGCTTTGAGATCTCAGATCTTTTGCTAGTCCAATATCTTTTCTCGTGTCTATTTTTGTTTTGTTTTGAAAAGGAAGACTTTGCAAAATAGATAAATAAATGCATAAAAATTTTAAAGAAGAAATGCCTTTCTATAAACACCTTGAACTGACTAGATTATTTGAGGGTTAACACAATCACATCTAATCTGTATCTAAACGTCCAAATTGCTGAAGAGTTTACAAACTCAGTCAGAAAGACAAATGAAACAGCAAGACGAAAGTATTGTAGGCCCGTGGTAGATGAGTGGCCTCCATGTGGTTTATCAGCTGGGTTTACTCAAGATTGTGTCATTCACTTTAATAGCATTAGCTGAACACATACTCTAGGGAAAGTTAGAAAACTGCTTTACTTACCGTTACTGTGTTCTCCCAGGAACTGGTAGCTGCTCTTTCCATGAATGTCACATAAGACTTTAGACTTGAAGAATGGGCTTTAGCTAGGTATAGGATACAGGAAAGGAGAATAGATTTAAAAACAATAAGGGATAGATAAGAAGCCCGGGAAAGAAACTAGAGGAGATAAATATATTAAAGAAGCTCCTATCATAAGTATGAGATGCAAAGTATAATTAATCTTAGGTACTACACATTATCCTCACATAGAGTTTTTCAGCATTTTATAATGGGTTCTAATGTTGATCTCTAGTTTTGTTTTATATAATGCCATCGAACTGGTTTTATGGCTCTCCTTTAATAATTTCTAGACTAATTTGACTTGATGATATGATGGCTGAGGATAAACCTATGTGATTTTTTTGTGTCCTTTAAATTCTTTTACATGAAAAGTCTTATATTGAAGATGATCTTTATCTCATGTTTCAGATTTTTTTTTAGGTGATCATATTCAACGAATTTGCAACATTGCTGTGAGCTCGTTTAAAAAAATGCTTCTGTTAAAGTACTAGGATAAGGCAATCCGCCCCAAAGGGGTTTGTTTGTTAATTGCTTTGGTCCACTTTACAAGGTCAAATCCATTCTCCTAATGACGAATCTCATCTGTTCTGGCAGAGAAAGAAATGTTTTCTTTCACTTCTACGTGTGGCAAGAGCTCATTCATCTCAGTAAGTTCTGAAGAGAAATCTAGCTACATCAGAGAGAGGAGTATTCAAAGGGCAACTGATGGCCAGGAAGATATATGGAATTCACTTTCCTGAGACAGACATTCAAATGGTAACAAGTGATAGAAAACAGCTCTATATTTCAGCATGATGTGTGTTGCTCCTGATGATTAAACCCCCTGTGAGCCATCTGCGTTTAATGGGTTAGAACTACTTTGTAGCTGCAGTTTTTCCTTCCACTGCTCTCTTATTTATTTGAGAGGAGGCCGATCTCCACTCTTTAAAAGTTAAGCATGTAAGAAACCCTGCCAAGAGAATCAGAAAGAAAAGGCAAATTTATAGCCTAGTGTTGTTTTAAGCATTTAGTAGTATAAATAAGAAGTGTAGATAAATGTGTACAAGTAGACGCATAAGTGACCGTCTGTTTATCTCAGTTACATTATTTGCCTAAATTCCAGAGCCAAATTAACTCAATTAGTTTATATAATGGCTAATGCTGTCCCTCAGCTGAGCTATTAGGGATGTACATAACTGATGTTAGATGAAGGATGGTGTCCTTTTACCTATAAGTCAAGCCTTGGGGACTGTGGTTTGTATTCAGTGATTTCTGTAGATAAAAATCAAAATCCAGTGTGGAAATTATTGTACTTCGAAGCAATATACACTATTGGTGTTATTAATGCAATTAAACTGAATTTGTGGTTTAAAATGGGAATGATGATAATGGCTTTCTCTATCTGTGGCTGTCTAACCCAAGACATGTCACATTTTACTAACATCTCATTATTTTTCTCTGACTTACAAAAGTCGGCAGCCATAAGCACTCAATAAATATTTGCTGAATTGAACTGAACTCTGAGAACTGAGAGGTGAGATAGGACTGATTATAAGTGACACATCTGGGATCAGAATCTTGATTCTGTTCTGCCAAATTGTGGTTTCAGCCAATGGAAACATGGCATAAAGAATTTTAAATCTAAAAAAATCTTCACATAGCTACAAATACTAATCTGAGTCAAATAACTACCTGAGCCTAGCAAGTTCTCTCTTGCCGTTTATTTTCACTTTGAATTTATTGACTAATTTCAAGGCCTTCCTTCTTAACATTTAGTTGTCTTCCAAGGTCATTACAAAATATTTCTAAGATATTTCCCTGAATATTTTTTTTCCTAATTTCTTTTTGACCCAGTAAACATATCTACAAGACAAGGCTCCTTAGAGATTTAAAAAGCATCAATCAATTTCACAGCAGGGACTAGAGGGATCTAGGTGAGAGAGAGCAATAGCTAAACCTTTGTTTATTAAATTTAGGTAACAGTTTTGTATAAAGTGAGACAAACTTTGGCCACAGTGAGGCAAAGAGTTAAATTAAAGACACAAAATCAA